>NW_019392710.1:832619-1204325 GCF_000648675.2 Cimex lectularius
ATAATAGACAAAGTACGGGGAAAACTCAAATTGAAACTGAAATGGATGATATAAGCAAATGTATCTTACCAATGTAACTGCTAATGTTAACGGGTCGAATCCCCAATTTTAATAGTAAAGAAAGATGGCTCGTGCGCAATGTCATACAATTAACAGTTATCATGGCCGTTTTTACAACTAGAATTTCCTACGCCTTGTCACACTAAAATAAGATGTAATTTGCTTCCGTAGCGTCTATACGCGTTTTGTCGAGCGAACAAATATTTTTATATTAAATCTAGACTGTTTCAAAATAATGAACACTTTCGCCGTAAACAAATGGAATTACCTTAATAATCTTAATTGTAAATTTCAATGGCAGCACAAATAAGAAACAAAAACTTAACTAGTACTACGGCAGTGTGTAGAAAATAGAAGCGTCTAAACGAGTATTGGAGAACGAAGGGGGAACGATAATTAATACGTGTAAAAACAATGAGACTTACCGTCATTTTTAAACGAGCTCCATACCTCGGTCCCCATTTAAACAACATACAAATCTCAGCCTACCATCCGATTTTCTGACTGCCGGTGCTTCGCACTTTCAAACCCTACATTAAATGAAGGACACGTAGAAATAAACACCAAAAAGGCATGTGCGGTTTAATAGAACGAAGGTTACCCTATCCTCCGAACATGCCATTTGAAATCTATGTATATGTAGTATGTTCGTATTTCCTTTGGACAGAGGGAAACCGGGTTTTTAATCTAGTTGATACAGTAAATTAAACTCTAATAGAATTAGAGAGAGAGTTAAAAGAAGTATTTCCGTTCCTCTTTATTTATAAATTATGAGGTACATACAACAATAATTATGACGAAGTGCTGGTGTTGGCTGACGGTTTGTCGCCTAACTCGAATCTTGGCCATTCGAGTTAATTGGCGAAATGTAGATTGTCGACTATTCTTATTTGTTATAACATTACACGTATACACCGCTGAAGTAAATGACCTTTGACTCTGGGGTCAGACACAAACCTTTGTTGACATTGGGGTTATGTAAAGTAATTGAAAACAAAATTTGAAAGTTTCACATTCATTTTTTATTTCAAGTATTTGATTATATTATAATAAAAATAAAACTAAAGAGCACTTGTTTGTGGGCCAACTCCCACGCAAGTGCTCCCTATGCAGAGAAAGATCGCTCGATGTGGCCACATAATTGATGCACGTCTTGCCTTGGCTCCCTGTAGGGTGCGAGTGGGCATGCCGCCGGATTTAAAAGGGGTCCTTGGACACAGTGGCGAGTTTCAGGGTCCCCTTTTCGCTCTTTAGGGGAATTGGGAAATTTTTTATGTATATAACCGTCAAAATATGTTTCGTGATTCTGTTTTGTATAAGTAAGTGTACCTGATAATCGTAAGACATTACCGCACAAGAGCATTAAACACACTAAATTTGGCTTTAATAGTGGACCAGGTTTTGTTTATAGCAATTTCCAATGCTGGCATCTTCCTTGATAAATGCTTCGACGAAGAAAGTTGAAGGGTAAATATTATTCCTAAATATTTGTATTCTTTTACCACCTCTATTCACAGATGGATCACTTATCGAAGGTAGAGGGAGTGGTGCAGGAATCTACATACCAAAATTAGGAATCAGCATCTCCTCCCCTCTTGGCACTAACACCTCCATTTTTTCAGCTGGAAATCTGGGCCATCAATGTGTGTTGTAGAACACTTATGGAAAATAAAATAAAGGGAAAAGATATTACAATTTTTTCTGACAGTCAGGCTAGTCGTAGGGCAATACAAAAAGATTTGTCAACCTCACAACTGGTGGAGGAAACTATAGATCTATCAGTAGGATCTCTTTCAGGTTTGAGAACAAGGTAACCCTTATTTGGATACCAGCACATAAAGGATACCATGGCAATGAAAAGGCGGAAGGCCTAGCCAAAGAAGGTTCTAATATTGCGTTTGTTGGACCACAACCGTTATTACCTCACTCTATGAGCACAGCGAAAGAGAGTATTAATAACTGCGGTGTGAAACAATTCCTTAGGGAGTGGAATTTATCCCCCGGACACAGGCAATCGAAAGAGTTTGTTAAGCGATCAAACCAGCAGAATCGTAATGGCTATTCTCTATCTCAAGGAAGGGAATTAGGAGGCTGATAGGTATTCTGACGGGCCACTGCCCACTGAGAGGAACCTCTTCATAATGGGTATCCTACCAGATCCCTTTTGCCGTTTTTGCAAAATAAAAGAAGAAACGGCAAGGCACTACCTCGCAGAGTGTGATAGGCATGCTAGGTCTAGATTTGAAATCTTTGAAGGAGAGGACATCACCAATTCACTCCCCAAGATTAAATGGTCCAAAATCTTTGGGTTTCTGAACAGGTCCAAGAGGTTTATGCAGGACAAGTGAGCCGACCAAGTCCTTTTTAGGGATGGGGTACAAGTCTACCCAGCCTCAACAGAAAATAGCTACCCAAACAGTAGGTTGCATACAAAGATTAGCAAAGCTTTGTATCACTGGGGCAATGAGAACTACCCTTACAAATGCACTAGAAATTCTGCTAAACCTTCCTCCACTGGAAATATTCATGCAAGGAAAAGCTCCAAAAACACTCAAATTGGATGGAAACTAACAAACATAATTAACAAAATCATATATCCGTTCTTAGAAATGGTCACTGCCTACATGATCCTGGAAACATTCTTTACCTTATAAAGTCTGAACAGATTATAAAGAAGAGAACTCAAGAGAGCATCAGATACAATGATATGGTTTCAAATGGCTCCAAAACGAATGAAGGAACCAAATCAAATGTTTTCTGAACAAGCGCAAAATATGAGCTGAACAAGCCAAAATAATCAAATTCATTAGGGACTTTAGTCTTTCAAGCAGAAATACATGCCATCAATGCTTCTTCCCCTAGAAAATCTTAAAAGAGGTTACACTGTCAACAAAATTCTCATAAGATCGGATAGCCAAGAATTAGCATGTAAAAAATCACATCAAAACTAGTCAGCGAATCCATCCGAAATATCCTAAACCTGGGGAAACACGACAATCTGATGGGTGCCAGGGCACAAAGGAATTTTGGATAATGGAAAAGCTGGCACACTTGCCTGAGGAGGATCTACAAGACCGTACATAGGCATTGAACTTACACTTGGGATATTAAAAACAAATACAGAATCCTCCATCCCAGAATGGCTCCAAATAAAAACCGATACTTGGATAAACTCTAGGGGATGTTGGATAAACTCTAACACAACTTATGTGAAAACAATTGCAACAAGACTGATAAACTCACTGCCTCAGTTGGAGAGGGTCAGACTCAGAGTAGTGATAGGTCTATTAACCAATCACTGGCATCTGAGAAAACATCTACATAACATGGGCATATTAATGATGATCCCATTTACAGATTATGTAACGAGGTTGAATAACCAGCCACCCATATCAATTTTTAATGCAAAGCAAAAGCTCAATGAAGACATAACCTAGCATACAGAAAAAATTTAGAGAATGAAATTGTAGCAGCAACAGTCAATGACCTAATACTTCTAAGAAGAACTAGGAAGGCTGCAGAGCCTGGGGAGCACAAAAAACACTTCCTAGTATCCTACTCCTCCTCATTATCAACATCATAAGAGTCTAAATTGACCATCTATTCAACCAGGTGGGCATTGACTTTGCAGGTCCCTTTTTGGTAAAGTACAGTGCTCGTCAAAATGTTAGTGTCACGAAAGCTTATCTCTGCCTGTTTGTGTGTTTATATACTGAAGTCTCACGTTTAGAATTTCTATCTAGTCTGTCGTCAGAAGCATTTTTAGTCAATTTGGATCAATTTGTGGCATGTATAGACACCCTTAACACTATTTGTTCCAACTATGGTCCCAATTTTGTAGGAGCCGCTGGTCACACAATGGAAACTCACATTTTCCTGAAAAATAATTCCACCAAAATTGATATCAACTGCTCTCAAAAGCAAATTCATTGGACGTTCAATCCACCCAAATCCCCCAATTTTCGTGGATTGTGGGAGGCTGCTAAAAAATTTCTCATATTGAAAAGGATAATAGCTGAAGCAGTCCTGACGTTTGAAGAGTATTAACCTTATTTTCTCCATAGAAGCAAACCTTAAAGCCAGCCTTTATATCATTTAAGGGATGACCATGACTATGTTGATTATTTAACTCCTCACCACTTCTTAATAGGTTCTCATCTGCTAGTCTGCCTGAAAAGCCTTTGCCTTATAATTCTCTATTATACGAACTTTGGGCTCAGTCATGACTCATTATTCAACTCTTCTAGAAGGGATGGATTCACAGATATTTGATTACTTTGAACAATAGAGTTAAGAGTTCAAGTAATTGTAAACCCTTCATAGAGAGATAATTTTCTTGACTAACTTGGCGAGTAACCCTCTCACCTGGTCCATAGCCAGAATCTCACAGTTGCACCCAGGCAAGGACAGGATCTCCAGTCGCCTTTGTCCATACTGTTCAAGGTGTTGCAAAACACACCCAAGTCAATAAACTGTTATGTTTGCCTGACTAATTTAAATTCGTCTCATGTAAATATTGTAAATCTTTCTTTTGGTTCGTTCTTGTGGGTGGAATGTGGGAGAATGTTTCTGTTTTTAATTTTTATTCCTTCATTTATTTATTTTTTCACTTGCACTTATTATACTAGGTGGTTTAGTTTTCACAATCTTTCTGAACTTTGAAATTATTTTCTTCTGTGAGTTCCATTTTCATTTTGTTTTACTTGTTTCTTGCCTTCTAAAGTCATTCGAGATTTGATGGGTGGTGATGTTAGCGCCAACGATGCCCTTTGTACCTGTAGGTAAAGGGGGCTGCAAAATTGTGGAACCCAATTCTTCCTCCTACTTGATGCTGGAGGACCAAGGTCATAAGGACTTGGAGTAGCCAAAAACAAAAGGCATATTTACACAGTTATTTATCTACAAATCTAATTAGTAGTTAGTATTTAATATATTATATAAAATAAATAAACAGACAAATATAGATAGATATCCTTTTTACACAGCCCACAAATTAAGTAATAAAGAAGAAAAACAGGAACCTTAACAATTCTAACCTTAAATTAAATAAACCTACCATCACAATTGTACACCGTAAATTCAATTAAAAATAAATAGCCAACCAACCAATAGCTCACAAGGCCTTTCGAACATGGTATTTAAACTAATTATTCATGTACTTCCTACTAACAATTATAGCATTATTTTGTACATTTGAACTTTTTTAATATTATGCACCCTCTCATGCAGCGATAGGCTTTTTTGTATGTCACTGAGTCATCATCGCCCAATGGCTGACACTCGTGGTGGTTGACAACTGCATTACCGCGGAACCCGCTAGGTGTCACAACCAGTTCTGGAATGATCTGCTCTCCTCTCTTGTCTCAGAGTAGAGCCATTTATTATTCAACTATGCAGCGGCATTTATTACCAAGCCACTAGAGGTGGCGCACGGCGCATTCTCTAAGAAACTTTGCAGTTTTACACCCAATTGCAAGAAGATTTTTCTTTCCATGTTTGGCGCCCACCGCTCATTTGCCGGGCACTCGGCTTTTTTATTTATCACACTTCCTACAATAAGGCGCAGTGCCCAGTGCCTACACTAGAGGTAGCGCAGGGCGCATTCTCTAAGAAACTTTGCAGTTTTACACCCAATTGTAAAAAGATTTTTCTTTCCATGTTTGGCGCCCACCGCTCATTTGCCGGGCACTCGGCTTTTTTATTTATCACACTTCCTACAATAAGGCGCAGTGCCCAGTGCCTACACTAGAGGTAGCGCAGGGCGCATTCTCTAAGAAACTTTGCAGTTTTACACCCAATTGTAAAAAGATTTTTCTTTCCATGTTTGGCGCCCACCGCTCATTTGCCGGGCACTCGGCTTTTTTATTTATCACCACACTTCCTACAATAAGGCCCAGTGCCTACTACGCGATACTACAAGCGATGCGATTGCAATTCGACACCGTATCGCTTACTAACGTGATTCCTTGCAGCGAACCGTTGAAATTTTTCTAAATCTATTTTATATCCCTAAATTTGCCAAGTTCTATTAAATCTAATTTAGCTAGTTTTATATTTTCCATCAATCGTATCGTGAAATTTAACTGTGATGTCAAAATTTCATTGTTAAATTTCCATTTTTCGTTTGGTCTTTAAATATCATCATTTTTAATTTAGCGTCTTTAAGTTTCCAGTAGTCACAATACAGTAATAAATCTATCATTTTTTCTATCACCAAAGGAGAGTCTGCCAGTAATACCACATCATCAGCAAACATAACAGTACTTTTATTTACATTTTCACTCTTCGGAGTCTCGAAGTTTACCTTTGTTTCCAATGAAATTCAATAAACGGCAGTTCTTTCCCTGTTTGTAGTCTGCTTTTAATGTCGGCGGATTTTTTTTTAAATTTCCATTCTATCTTGAAATTCCTTCAATTCTCGGCGAGATTACATTCAAGTTTTAGTTCTGTAGGTCGCGTAAAGAAATCCATCTCCCTTTATTATTAACGGCTTTTTTCTTGACTTTAACCATTCATTCGCAAGATACACATGCACGTGGTTCAATTTACTAGTCACGAGCTCATGACTACGCCAAGTGTACGGAGAGTAGGAAACCAAGTGTACTCTCTGTCTGCTGAGAAACGACTGACTGTATTTAAACAATTGTTCATGATACAGACTTCAACATTCCGCCCACCAAAATTTGGTTTGGCACATTTAGTAAAAGATGGAGGCGAGGGATATGACCTTGGCCACTGGTCACTTGCAGATGCCGGTCGACGTTCTTAAGGTTAATATTCTTACCTCATTATCGGTCCCTAGATGGATATCTTCGATGCGCGCCAAATAGGTACTTCATTTAGGATCTGGCGGGCACTACGGAAAGGGTTCCGTCTGCAGCAATGATGACATTCCATTCCAGCGTCCATCCACTACGAGGCCTCCTATCGGCACTTCCAGTCTCTCGCAATCGAACAAACGCCCTGAAACCACTTAAAAAAACCACGCACTGAAAAACGCCAACTGTCTCTGGGATATCCATTTGCTGGCGACCTCGATGACTCATTCTCGCAATAATATTGACAACTTCTGGTTCAAGATGTCTTTTAAGTAACTCCGTTATTAAAAGTGAGGATTAACAAATTTTTTGTTTTCTATACATTTTTGAGCAGCACACACACACACACACACACGCACACGCACACGCACGCACGCACGCGCGGTGTTGAACTTATTTAATTAAATCAGATATGTTATTTTGGTTACAAACAGGAAACAAAAGTATGTATTGCATTTGTAGACCGCGCCTAGAACTTGATGGCGAATTCCAGTTCTGCATAATTTGAATTTTTTTCATATGTGAGTCTGCCGCTGAACCCCCAAAACCACAGGTATATTTCCTATAAATAGATGTAATAATTAGTGTGACTGCAGGGGAATGTGAGTCCGTCAGGTTTTTTAAGGATTTAACTCGCTGCTTTATCAGGTCACGCATGAAACATGTTTAGCCCACGTTGGTTTGATGTCCAAGTTGAGGAGATACATGTCGACGTTAGTTAAGGTGCTATGGCATTGTCATATTCTAGGATAGGTATTTCACACGTGGCAATAAAGCTCCACAAATTCTTTATATCTTCATACTCCATCAAAACCCTTGATTTTACATCATTCGAATTGGCATATATAACCAAAATCGCATTTTTTCCAATCTTGAAACACAAACATAATAAAATGCAATTAGAAAACTGGAGTACGAAAAAATAATAAAACCTTAAATTATTTTTTAGTTTATTAATTTTATTGTTATTTACCAGTGCATACTATTCTATTTTGTACATTAAATGCATGTAGTACTGCTGTGGAACGTGCAAAATAAAATTTGATTATAACCTATCTGCCAGAAAGAAACCTGTTACGTACGTAAAGATTAAGGTTAAATTTAAAACATGCATAGTTTCCAAAAGAATAGCTCTGAATATGATATTAAATAGCTGTACAGTTATGAAATGTACAAACTAATACGGGTAACATGTTAATACAGCTAAAATATTTTGTTCTATTAGTTGCCAAAATGTTGATTGCCTGTATGGGTAAACTGGTTGTAAAAAAACTGTGTATACTTGAAAACAATTTTAATACAGCAATGATTAATGTTACAAGTATATCAGTACAATTGTATCTTTTAATCAGTTCTCTTTTGAATTATTATCATTTAAATATTTTACAGTCTTAATTGTATAGATAATATTAAATATATCGAAACATTAATACGTTCTGAAATATAAACGTAATTGCTACAATCCCCTCATGGGGATTGAACCCAAACGACATTCTACAATATGTACCTACACAAAATCTAGATTCGTATTCACCACTTAAGCTCTTTTGTTGGCTTTCCCGTGGTATAATACTCTGTACTGAGGTGCCTGTTCCATATAGTTTATTACACTATAATGTGATAATTAAACTATTTGATCCACACATACTAACTTATTCATTCAATCTTCCATCCAAAATTACTTATTAAAAATAGGAATACTTAATTTTCACTTAACTAGACGCCTTAAATACGTTTACACAAACTTTTTTTTGTAATTTTTATTTTTTGAAAATATATTACTATAACAATTATTACAATAAAAATCTAACAAGAGACACGAATCGAATGCCCTTCTGATTACATCTAAAGAGGTAGCATGTTGTTGGCATTATAATAATTTGGTATTATAACACTTTTCGAACGCATTAATTTAGATAGAAAAATTTTGAAACGTAAATTACTAGGCGTTCAAAGAGACTTACAACTTGGATTACTGATCATAATTACTTTGTACAGTTAGAAATCTCCTTGAAAGTATTGCACATATTAAAAGTTACGCATATGTAGAATAAAATTTCCAGTAATAATATAATTAGAAATTATATAAAAATTCATTGATTAATAAATCAATCAATTAATAATAGAAAGATACCAATCTGAGGATCGCATGTAATTATCACAGCTGTATGTCCGAGTCAACATTAGGCAGTGATTTGTTCTTTCACAGCCGCTCATTTACTAAGACGCTTTGGCGTACTGAATAACGGAATTGTACCTGATTGGAGTGCGTTCCGGTCTTTCCGATTCCATTGATTTTAGAATCGCTTTTGAACGTTTTCTCGGAGGGAGTATCAGGCCGCCCTCTTTACTGTCGACCGGTTCAGGGGAAGAGACAGAAATCGGCGATCCCGAAATAGGGCTGACAGGATTGCTGCTCGGCGGCGTCAACAGCTCTTCGTCTTCAATCATTTCCGGCAGTTGAACGAGCTCTACGGGGATTTTCACGTACGTCGGTTTACGTTGGATGGAGGTGACCGGCTCCGGAACCAGGTAGACCGGCGACTCGCTTACTCCGAATCCAGGTGTCTCGAGGACGTGGTCGGGGCTGGGTCTATATTCGGGTCCGGTCTCGCTGCTCGCCACTGCCACAGCAGCCAGCAATGCAGGGTTTACGCCACTCGGCCTCTCGTTTTTATACAAATAACCGCAGAGTTCACGTATGTTCGGATAACAACCTCCGCTTGGACTCTCACTACTTGATTTGTTCTCTTTATCGCTAGTCGACGAAGCACACGAAGATGATTCCATTTCCGTTGTCACCGTCTCTTCAGACCTTTCCCCTTCGGAATGACTCTTTATGTGACTTTCCATGGATTTCTTCGAAGTGAACGTCTGGTTACAGATGGTGCACTTGTACACTTTTTCACCAAAATGAGCGACTTGATGCAGTTTCAAGACGTGATTGTAACCGAAAGACTTACCGCATATGTCACAGGAATAAGGTTTTTCTCCTGTGTGACTCCGATTGTGGACCTTCAGCTGCTTCGAACACGTAAAACCCTTCCCGCAATCTTTGCACACGTAGGGTTTTTCGCCTGTGTGCGTCCTCATGTGAATTACGAGTTGGCCGCTCTGAATGAACGTTTTATTACAAACGGTACATTTGTGGGGGCGTTCTCCCGTATGAATTCTCATGTGACGGTGAAGTTTGCCGCTGTGTTCAAACGCTCGCTCGCATATGTCACACTTGTACGGTCTCTCTTTCGTGTGTATTCTCCTATGAACACTCAGATTTTCTTTGACGGAAAAAGACTTGTTACAATATTCGCACTGATACGGCTTTTCCCCGGTGTGAGTCCTGTAGTGTCTCGTGAGCCTAGCCGGAACTGCAAACGTCTTCCCGCAAAAATTGCATTGGTAAGGATCTTCGCCTTCTTTATGGGTTTTAATGTGGGTTTGGTACTGGATCCTGGAGGTGAACGTTTTCTGGCAAGTCGAGCACTGAAAGCTTTCTGCGGTGGAGGAGTCGGCAGGAGCGGGCTGGGCCGGTGGCTGGAACACGGGCAGATCGGGGATACACACCACCCTCCGGACAGGGGGTGGCTCTTCGGGAGCAGCGGGCTCTGGGCCCCCCGTCGCCAACGGGCTCAAGGTACAATCGGCCCCGACCTGCAACCCCTGTCTTGCGTCTCCGCTTAAGTATCCCACCATTTCCGAGACTCGGCTCCAAAGATCTACAAGCACAACAAAATCTACTATTAATACAATATATTTCCTGTTTCCTTAATTTATTCTTTATTTTTGTTCAATATCGACAATTCACGTGGGGATCGAAGACGTCGTCTTACCGCTATTTTCCGCTTTCTCTTTGGAATTGTTGGGCCACAAACTTTTTATCCAGTCTTTGTTCTCGCTCTTGGCTTCCATGTTATGGTGTGTTCAAGAAGTGACTGACACTCTCTGGAATAGTGCACGTGTAGGTGAGTGGGGGCCATGCGCACTGACACAAGCTACGTCACGGACACGTGCCGTTTTCTTCCCCACCAACTTATATTTACTCTCGCTTACCTAACCCTTGCCCTAGGTCGTGGTCGCCCTCCTACAGGAAACCCGACCGCCACACAGACCAGCCGGCCCGCCCACACTTCATCTCCAGTAATCATTTTTCCTATTAAATATAGAACTATCTACTTTTCATTTTTAAATTTTCTAGCATTACAGCACGCACTCAACTACAATTTCCGTCCGATCTATACAAAAACACTAAATAAAATTGAATTCTAATCAATTATTTAAAACTGTCAAATTTTTTATGCTCAATTGGAAGCGTAGGTTTACTTTCAGTTAAACGTTATTGTTTAGTATTTGATATTTCACATTTTGAGACAGGGGTATTGGCGTTTGGGTATATACACTCACGACCTTTTTAATTTACTGAAAAATAGGCAGGGACAAACATTATGTCGGCCTAGAAAAGTCTACGGTTAATACAAATTGAGAAATCACAAAACGATCGTTTGTTTGCACGATTTATCAATCATCCGTGCAAAAGTCTAGAAAACTTAGGTACGATGTTTTCTTATAATAGTAACCAGTAGTCAGGTTCAAAATATTAAAACGTTTGTTCGGAGTCTGAAAGACTTAAATATATACCACACTGGCTCTTTTTTAAAATAAACTATTACAGAATATTAATGACTGATGACCACTGTTTTAACCACTGCGTTAACTCACCTGAGGAAGGATTAAAATAAATCCGAACGTTGTGGATTGAAAGAAAAACTTTTTTTTTTAGATGACCTATTATCCCACCTTTGAGAAGGAAAAATCAAAGTTAAACTTAGGTACCATATACATAGGAAATACATTTACCTAATAAATACAAAAAAACGGACACTCGTATTTTTTTTTCAAACTATTTTATGTACTTTTAACGTTATATTAGTTACAGCGTACTTATTTTAATATACTTTTTATTTTACGTAATATACTTATTTTAATATAAGCAAAATTAAACAAGATGAGAAATCCATTTAATATAATGATGAAAACACAGTTTGAAATAAAAAATAAAATAGGAGTCCTTTTTTTTTAAAGTAAAAAGGGATTTTTTGAACATTAAATATCAAATGCAATCAAGCTGGGGAAATGATAATTTGGAAAAGGCACGACACCATGACAGTGACGGGCGGGGGATGGTTTAACAACAAAAGGATTTGGACTGGTGGAAGAGGACGGTGGACTGAAACGAAACCCAGTTGGAAACCATTGGCGGAGCCTCCACGTGCCTCACTTTCCCTTGGTCACCGACCTTAGTGAACCTACGCGATGTTGCTCACTCTCGCCTTCTTTCGGCTCAACTCTGGGCCATACTTGAAATTGAACCAGACGGAAGTCCTTTATATTTCTCCTAATTACCTTACATAACATTTTGACCAATATTATATGCTCTAACATAAATAATTATATACATTTCAATAATTACCCCCTGGTAAAAACATCCCTAGTGATATTTCATTCTGTATGGGAAAAAATGCCCGGTGTAATAACCTCATTGAAACAAAAAGGTTACTTTTCAATTCGTCAATATTTTTAAAATTGAACCATGCGAAAATATATTCAATATTTACACAAATCACATCGGTTATGTTGGTTTGTTGTTCAATGTTTGACTAAAATACTGAAATAATCAATTGATTTCATCCTACAATTGTTTTCGTGAGTATCTCATTATATTTTTAAATGATCCTTTGTTTTCGTTTCTTAGATTGGCGCTCAAAACTTAAAAGTATATGATCACTTTTTGTACATATGTATAATCCAGTAATATGACTACTGTATCAGTTAGTTTTCATTTTAAAAACTGTAGAAAATTTCCAAAAAAATATTTGAAAACTGATATTTTATTCATTTTATCTAAATTATATACGTACGGGCAAATATGATCGGATGGAAGTTTTTATAGTTAGGTTTTAGTGTCATCCATTACTTAGGCGTATCGTTATACCGATCGTTTTGGTTTGATTCGCCTTTTACCATCATCTTCAGAGATGCATGCCGGTAAGAATTATGTAATGTGTTGTTTGCATTCGTTCTTAGACCAGTTCTTTTCACGTGGCTATTCCATTCCGAGATTTTCCAATGGATACGATTGGTATTTTACTAATTAACTGGATTTACCTTTCACATATCATCTGGAGATAAATGTTTTTAATATTTTTGGGACCCAACACTGCCGCAATTTGTTATTATTTTGTATTTATTAAAGTGAAAAGCAATAATGATAGGTGAACGCCAAAATGGATAAGTGTGGTCAGGGATGGGCGTCAAAGGCGGCCATCTTTAGGCCTGACCTCGTTCACCGAATTCTTATTAAACCGAACTTTGGAACTTGCTGCCTTTTCGATAATTGGAATTTTATTCGTGATATCTATCCAAGACAGTTTTAAGCATTTTAAATTGACTTAATACATTAATCTTTGAAGTAACTAAGGTGTACTGTATGAGAAATTTTCAATTTTCATGATCCGCCATATTGCTTACGAAAAATCCAAGTATTTTATATGAAAATATAAGGAATTCAACATGTATATGAAAAATCTATGTTGTATAATATGATTAAAGAAATTAAAGATTGAGTTAAATCAATTGTTTTGAGAAATAAAAATGATAAGCATCAAAAATTTATTATTTCAATCTTGATAGAAAGTACAGTTGGGTTTTTCAACAACAAACTTTTTACAATTAGCTATTTATTTTATATTTATTTGTTTTGTTTAATTATGAGGGGCAAAACGGCTCGAAAAGACTGGATGTTTAAGTTTTACTGTGACTAGTATATAGGATGTTAAAATTATTTTATTACTTAAATGACCAAGATTGTATTTAAAAAATTACCTTTTTAGATCACGTTGATTATCCGTCGAAGTGAGCGGGAAAAGACTTTAAGGACAATATACTTCTTGACCTATGATATACAATAAAATGTTAGCCTTTCCTTTTGTGTAGGTGTATCGAGTGCTGCAGGTAAATCCAGCGAGCCCATCAACACGTCCATACTCCCAAATCCTTAATCTCTTAATTCTTGAAGGCAGGTAAAAAAGGGAAAAAGCTGAGCCCTGAAGGACAGAACACAGTACACAGAGGGCACAATCAAAATGTTTACCAAGGTACGTGGACGTATGGCGTACGGGAAAGGCCGAGATGTGGCGGAGTCGCTCGAAACCCCCGAAATCCTACTGGTTTGTGGGGGTTTGTGCCTAGTATCAATGACCTGGGAAGGACTAAGCGTCGCACCACGTGGAGTCTCCGCCGATGGTTTTCAAACCGCCTCTCCTCGCCAACCCCTCCGATCGTCATCCAACAACACTTCACCCCTTACCGATACATACTATACTACAAATTGTTATTTTTAGCACAGCCAAAATCAACGCAGCAGTTATTCCATAATAATGACAGTTATTTTATATTCAATCTTTTTATGTCTTTTTTGGTTAATATTTATTCAGGTGTCACCCCAAACGGTTCATTAGAATTTACGACAAAATTCTTCGGATTGCACTATTGTAAACATATACATACGTACACACTCTTAAATATACCACCTTTCGTAATGAATATAAAGAATATGTATAATATATATTTTTAAAAACGTGTGAAGACGGAACGGTTGCAATGTGGCGGATCGAACAAAAAAGCCAACAAGTTACGTTTACGCTCAAATGAAAAACCTTTCTCCCAGTGCACATTTACCATAATACCACCATCGAACCAAGTCCGCTACCTTGGGCTTTATTTAGATAGTAGACCACATACAAGATTAAAGCGACAAGAACCTAAGAAAAGATATGGACTGCTCAGACACCTGCTTGGACCAAAATCAACACTAAGCATACATAACAAACTAACCGCTTACAAAACATTTATCAGACCTATATGGACCTACGGAGTCTAGCTGGGGGCTCGGCCAAATCATCCAATATTTCCACGAATTCAATCTAAAGTTCTCCGCCGTACCCTCAATGCTCCCTTCTATTTCACCAATCAAACGATCCATAACGATTTTAAAATCCCTTTCGTGAAAGATCTTATCCTAAGAGGCTTCTTCACTTTCCACACTAAACTATCCTCCACCCTACCCACTAGCCCTACTCTTTTCTCAAAGTCTCACCTTACAATCCTCCGCGCCGTTTTAAACGACGATGGCCTCGTGACCTTCTATCTAACCCACTCAATTAAATTTAATCCACCCAATTAAATAAAAGAGAGTTCCAGCAGTGCCTCCTCTCTCCCCACAGCCTCCTCGGTCTGTCCGATTTGTTTATAAATAAGCTATTTGCCCAATGCATATTTTGTATAGATAGCAATAAATAAAACAAAATTAGTTTAACAAAAAATTAGATTGTGTCTGGCCCCGTTTGACGTTTGGAGTACATTCAATGATTATCTCGTAGAGTTAGACCAATCCGCTAATTATTTTTTCCTGTTTCCTTGATTAAAAAGTAGTAACGTCGTGAAACGATATAATTATTTGTACATTTATTGCATTCAAAATAATTTTTAAGAATGTTGAAATATAAATATAGGCAATTAATTGAGGTTTTTAGTTGAGATAAAAAAGTCAATGGCACGAGCGGGATTCGAACACACGATCTTCGGCTTGATACGCCGCTGCTCTACCACCTGAGCTATCGTGACCTCGATCCACTAGGACACCAACTTCCCATCTCAACCCCCACCTTTTGAATTTTCCCTCCTTTATGATCACGAGATTGATCACACAAAACTTATTGGGAAACTTATAATTAACCTTTTGAAATTCCTATAAAGCTTATAACCAGACTAAACATTAGCACAATTAGCAAATGAAACTCTAGAAAGGTCGGTGTCCGAGTGGATCGAGGACACGATAGCTCAGTTGGTAGAGCAGCGGCGTATCAAGCCGAAGATCGTGGGTTCGAATCCCGGTCGTGCCATTGACTTTTTTATCTCAACTAAAAACCTCAATTAATTGTAGTATATTAATTGGTCAAGCGGACCACGAAATTAGTGAATTATAAATATAGGGTGCATACGAACTACAGGTTCATGCTGTATCTGTTGATTTGTAACAAACAAAGAAATTTTTAGTTTGAATAAAACAAATTATCTTTTTATGAATCTGTCTGGGTATAAAAGTAGGGTATTAACGTAAAACGTGTAGTGTTCAACGCGTCGTTCTGCTATAAGATATTACGAAAATACCTAACTTATCTTACTTAATTTTCATATGTGGCATGTGGTAACGTGAACAGGGCTGTTAGTTAAGGTTTTCGAAAATGATTTATGATTGTCACGTCTAAAATTCGAAAATTGAAGGCACATAACACAAGGTTATTAATTGGTTTATGTAAATAACATTATTACTTTTATTATACTTATTTATTATTTACTTCAGTTTTTTAAAAGTTTAGTAAGGAATCTCAAAAGGTTAATTATAAGTTTCCCAATAAGTTTTGGGTGATCAATCTCGTGATTAATAATAATTAATCGATTTTTTTGTTAGATAATAAAGATGGGCAAAACGGTATAAGTTGATAGAAATAGTTTGTTTGCCTTGACGGAAATCTTTTGATGAAATTGAATTTTATCATACACCTTCTTCCTTTTTCATTATTTTAGGGCACTTCCATTATAAAGCAACTAACAGTAAGTAAACGAGTCTAATCTTAAAAGAATTTACGATATGGCAGATTCCACACCGTATTAATATGTGACACAACGCGATTAGTGCAATTTGCGACAATTCCCGAATTTTCGTACTCATGATCATGACAAAAATTGAAAAATAGAGTCAGAAACATTTATCTTAATATAATAACTACATAAGAATTTTATTTTGAAGCCTACATAAACATATATAATTTTTTAAATATTTTTTTATTGTATTTATTTTTTAATTGGGAGAGTCTGAAGTTGAATTTGATGGTAACTGTAGACCAATCTACCAAACTGTACGTTGTTTCATTTTTAATTCATTAGTTTTCGTGGTCCGCTTGACCAATTAATATCTTTCATTTAATTAAGTTTTTTAGTTGAGATAAAAAAGCAGTGTCACGAGCGGGATTCGAACCCACGATCTTCGGCTGGATACGCCGTTGCTCTACCTCTTGAGGTATCGTGATGTCGATCCACTCGGACACTAACTTCCCATCTCAACCCTCATCTTTTGAATTTTCCTTCCTTTTTGCCAGTTTTCATCCCGCTCGTGACACTGACTGTTTTTATCTCAACTAAAAACCTTAATTAATTGAAAGATATTAATTGGTCAAGCGGTCACGAAAACTAGTGAATTCAATAAGTTAAAATGAAGTATACTTTTACTAAAGCTCTCCGTGGCCATATCATCTGTCGCCGAGAATCAAATAGATTATGCGATATTTGAAAAATCGAGATCACGATAGCTCAAGTGGTAGACCAGCGGCGTATCTAGCCGAAGATCGTGGGTTCGAATCCCGCTCGTGACATTGACTTTTTTATCTCAATTAAAAACCTTAATTTGTTGTTTCTTTATTAAAAATTTAGTAACACGTTGAAACGACACAATTTAATTATTAAATACAAAACATAGATGCTATTAAAATATTTTTGTATTACTTGCCTCGGTTAAACGTTATTCAAGAGGAGTTTTTTGGGATCTATTTTCGAACCAGATCAGTTTTAGGAATTCCAATGGTACTATTTTAGAACCAATTATCAATCCCAATATTTTTTATTTTATTTATTTATTTTTTGGAGGGGTGGGTCAACAACCTCGAATAGGCAGTTTCACGTGGGTGGATTAAATCTTAATCGGACTGTCATCAGACTTAGGTACATCGTGATTACATCCGTTGTGATGTTAACATCAGTCCAAATGGATAACAATTAAAAGAAAGGAAGTCGATGTTTTTGTCCGATTTCAGTTGGATAGAGGACAACTCTGAGTACGACTCGGGGGGAGGTTAACGTCCTTTCCGCTGGGGGTGGGCGTGCTACTTGCACGTGGATTAATGGAAACCATTGGCCGAGACTCAAGAAAGTGCATTCAACTTTTTTAGAATCTCTGTTTTGTCACTCCTCCCCTCTCCACATTTTATCTCAAACTTCGGTTTTGTCTAATCATTCTCTCTCTCTTTTTTAAAGAAAAACATTGCGCAATGTCTATATTTATATATTCAATTATAATATTTATATATTCAATTTAATATATTTTATATAATGTATTATTTTACTTGAATATATTTAATGGGTATTTATTTTCTTAAATATAAATATAGATATGGTTTCTCAGACCTTTCTGAACAAATTTGGTTCCGTGCCTTTCTGCCTGTGGTCGATTCCTTGTAACCGGCAAAACTCCGAAACCGCGTGAACATTTTTATGAAATTTTGAGAGATTGTGTGGTTTCTATATTCTCGCCCTCTCTATGTCTATTGTCGAACCCCTCTAATTATAACCAAACCTAGATGATGATGATGATGATGAAGAATGCTGGGAAGCGGGCTTTGTGCTCCCCAGGCATTGCAGCCTTTTGGCTTATTAAACCTTCCTAGTTTTGTAGTTCGTTTTTTTTCGTTTTTTTTTACACACAAGTTAGCTAGATGTTTTTTCAGCTGTCAGTGACCGGTTAATAGTCATGGTCATGTATCATTCCATAGTCATGATATGGCCCTCTCCAATTGCAGCAGTGAATTTGCCTATCTTGTTGCAGTTACTACTACTAATAATAATAATAATTGCTTTATTAAAATAAAATTAAAACTTTTCGTTATATGAAAGAAAAAAAGCATTATGGACTTGGATCGTCCGATCCATCTGCCAGAGGTCATTGGTTTACAAAAATTTATATGCAGATTAGAGAAGAGAGAGAGAGGAGAAAAGAGTTTGGAGTTTATTTATTAGATACTTTTACATACATTTTGTACAAAGTGAATACAAGGGGAAATGTCTAGGACATTATACATCCTTGTGGTAGAGGGCTTAAGTATATTCACAATTTTTTGCTGATTTGGCCTAGAGAAATAAGAACAGTCGTGAAAATTATTATAAAAACCACTTGCAGAAAGAATACATTAATAAATAGGGAAGTTACAAATAATTACAAATATTATAAATTATAAATTATTGACTACATATGTACAATAGATAAGTTTGATAAACAACACATTTACTTTAATAATAGCTAATTTCATAAATAAATTAATAAATAAGCAAGTTAATAAATAATTACTAATTATTATAAATTAAAATTATTGAATAGACTTGTACAATACATAGTCAAACATTTACTAATTTGGTAAATAAATAAATAAATACATATATAAACAAGTAAAATTAAACACTTTAATAAATAATAACACAGTGAATAAATATACAAACCAGTCATACTAAAATGTGTTTGATCCTCCAGTGTTTCCAATTTTTGTTGAGGTTATAGTTTTACTACATTCTTTACTGTCATATTTGTACTCTCAGCGCTACGTTCATAAAAGGAGCTAGTTATCCTTTTGATATCATCCTTAATGTATGAGATGTTTTAAATTTCGTGCGTATAGCTTATACGAACACTTCTTTTAGAGGATGTTATTAACCTTAAAAATTTATTTTGAGTACTTTTAGGCACTTTACATTGGTGTTACTTGTGTAGCTCCATACCTGACATTGGTCTATGGTTTTATATATAATGAGTTTATTTTGGAGGCTCATCCCAGGTTCTCTACACATTAAAGGGAACAGAGTCTTGATAGCACACTTCCCTTTATCAACCTTTTTACAAGTGTTGATACCAAAAAGAAAAGAAAAAAGAGCAAAAAAAATACAAAAAATAAAATAAAATACAAAATTACAAAGTATACCCAAAAAAATGGAAAATACAAAAAAAAATACAAAAAATAAATAAACAAGCGAACTAATATTAAAAATGAAATCTATACCCAACATTTTGATGGCTTAATAACAATGAAAGAATAAAACTTAAAAATTAAATTCTTGAATCAAATCGTATCTGTAGCTCCAAGCATGTTTAGCATACCTAATCAAGCACCGAGAATTTGAGCCACTCAAGAACCGCAATAGTTCTTGGGAGAGTAAACAACCAAGGTGTAAGAACCGAATCTCACCCAAAATCGAGCACACAGCCAAAAAGTGTCTCGAAGGAACGAGAATTGCGTAGGGAGCATATACCCAAGTTACCCCTATTCCACATAGCTGAATTTACATGTAAAACCTCACATTTCAGCTTAAATGCCCATCTTAGTTCACGCAAGGAAAGACCGTCAAAATTAGGCTTCTGGAAATCAAACATAGGTGAAACTTCTAATTTCTTGTAGAGAGAAAGGTGTGTAGATGTTTGAACCCGTATCAGAAATTCGATGCCATGTCGAATGCAAGCGGTGATCAACGCAAGAAGTTCACTGAATTCTCTTTATTGTTTCCATAGCAACATTTTTTGCTAAAATTTTTTTTCTCAGTTTAATTTTTTAATTGATTTTTTATTTAGCTATATCTTATATTTTTGTTTAAAAATATCCTGTAAACAGCAAGAAATAAAAATTATAACGATTGCAAGTATTTACTAAAAAATCGAGGATGGGCACTTTTTTTACCTCTTAGTGTATAATATTTCTAAGCAGCTAAATATTAATCAAAATATTAAATTCACTAGTTTTCGTGGTCCGCTTGACGAATTAATTAAGGTTTTTAGTAGATTTAAAAAAGTCAGTGTCACGAGCGGGATTCGAACACACTATCTTCGGCTAGATACGCCCCAGCTCTACCACTTGAGCTATCGTGACCTCGATCCACCACTAACTTCCCGTCTCAACCCCACCTTTTGAATTTTCCCTCCTTTTTGCCATTTTTCATTATAATAAGTTCAAAAAGTTGAAATGAAGTATACCTTCACTAAAGCTCTCCGTGGGCATTTCATCTGTCCCCGAGAATCAAATAGATTACACGACATTTGAAAAATGCTAAAAAGGAGGGAAAATTCAAAAGGTGGGGTTGAGATGGGAAGTTAGTGTCCGAGTGGATCGAAGTCACGATAGCTCAAGTGGTAGAGCAGCGGCGTATCTAGCCGAAGGTCGTGGGTTCGAATCCCGCTCCTGACACTGGCTTTTTTATCTTAACTAAAAACCTTAATTAATTGAAAGATATTAATCAAAATATTGCTTTTTGTTTTTATTTACCTATCTCTACATCCTACTCTCAATTTTTTTTACTTAGGTTTAAAAAAATATCCTTTAAATTAGATATGAATAGGCTTCAGCCACTGGCAGTTTTGAATTTTTTTTATTCTTCTGTTTTTTACACTGTATTCTTGGATACAAATTACATGAATATAATGAGTGAGATAGACTCCATCCTAGGAGACCGATAGTGAGGAGGCCGCGGGACCAACTAACGCTTCAGTCTCCTGTGAGGATGACAGGTTTTTGAAGAAAAAAAAAATTAATAAAAACTATCCTTATCTCCTATGTGCAGAGTTAGGTTGCATTAACCAAAGCGTGGAAGATTTTTGAAATTAGTCCAAGGGACTTTGCTAGGGTATGATTCGGCTTTTTACACCTGCATCCTGTCTTTAATCCATCACCATATTAGGCGGCTTTACTGAAACTTAGGGCTGCCTCATAATGATGTCTGTCATCTATGCTGACTTCAGTTCAGTTCTCTTCTCTATTTGTCAGGAACCGTTATAACCATATCATTTCTTAAAATTCTGTCCACAATTTAGAGACGGCTTCTCCTTAAATTTGGATTTATTTCCTTTTATCACAATAGTCTGTTGGTACTCTCGAAAGCCGCCGTTTGTACATAAATGAGTAGGTCGGAGATCGAATACGGTTTCCAGAGCTGTGGTGGGGCAAGGATGCACGGAACTTGTCATATTAAGATAAGCCTTTGCAGACTTTGAGTTGATATTCCTTGTACAGTGACCAAGGGTCTGACCATCAATACTCCATCCTGGAGTTTAGTCCAAAGTTTCTGCTGTAAAACCCCTGGCCAATGTTCAGTAGTGCCAAATTTGACAATTAGTATCAATAAAATAAATATTTTAATAATAAAATTTCGTTTTTAAACCACTTGTGTTCTTACACGAAAGAAATTATGGATTCACATAACCATTTTAGCGTTACAGTGCCATTACACTAAAACATTTTAGTGTTCACCCCTGGGCCTACATATTATAAATAGAGCGACCAATCAACGTTTTATTATGTTTAAAAACCCACCACTAGCAATAAGATATTAAATTGTCATCCCATCAAATCCATCATAAGTAAAATGAAGTAAGGAATCTAGTAATAAAATATGAAATGTATTTAAAAAATAAAGTATCATTCCGAATACAGAAGAATGAATTGAGAAATTTTGAAAATGTAATGCAGTTTATAAATAAGTAGATGGAAAAATTAAATGCAGAAAAAACCATACAATTTATTGTTAAAAAATGTTATTCAACAAAAAGCTGTTCAATAGAAAAATATTTTTGGCCCTTTAGACATATTTTTTTTTTAACGAGGGTTCGCAACAGCAGAGGTCATATAAACCCTCAGGGTGCAGGTGTTATTGAAAAAAAGCCCATTTGTTAGTATGTCGGGTTCGAATGCTGGGCCGCTGGATTCGAACCCGGGACCTCTACCTTACAGTGATGAGCGCCGTGTCAACACCTAAACCGTTGCGGCCACCAACGCCCCCCTTAGACATCGTTCCGACCTAGTTTAAACTAGGAAAACGAAATTAAGCGAAAACACATGACATCTTAGTAAAGGAAGGGTTATTCCCAAGTAACGAAATGTTATCCAGCTAGTTAACTAAAATTTACTACCAAATTAATCCTTTTGCCAATGATAGTAAACCATTTTTCAACCGCATTTATTAAACCATCAACATTATGACGATTATTGGATGTAAAAACATGTAAATACCAAGTAACCGACAGAAAATCGTGTTTAGAACATTGCTATGAAAAATAAGTTCTTCAATAGATGTGCTGTTTAATGACACAAGTATATATTACAATTATAATATTGTAATTTTATTAATACTATTTTCGATTTGAAGAGAAAAATAATATATTATATATACATAATAGTCTTCTCCCAACATGTGTATTTTTTTACCTCTGAAAATATAACATTATCGTATTTTTTACTTTCCGTTGGAATTAACGTTGTCTTCTTGATCAACTATGTTGTAACAAAAGGAAAAATGTAAATGATAATGCATTTGTAACCAAATACACGGTTCAATATATTGTAAGTTATATTATTGCCTGATTCCAGGAAAGGAAGGATTTTTGTAATTTGGTCATTACCTTCCTTAGTTGGTTTAGTCAAACAGATTTTGTTTTCGTTGTGTGTGCTTGGGTGTTTGATCTTAATCATTTTTCGCAATAGCTGAGATCATATTAACCACCGGGTTCCAGGGTCTTTATGTTATTCAGTGTTTTACAATTGATGCGAATTTTTTATGCGACGTTCAATTTCAGTTGGTTTTGTTTATTTCTGAGTTTCCATTTTCAGTTTATCTGAAACACCATCATTTTCTACATTGATGAAATTCATTGTGATTTGTTATGACGCATGTTCCTCGTTGGATATCTGTCATTTTACGTAAATAGATTAGTAAAAAATATGTTCATGCACAGTTTATTAAAATACAATTGTTTTCTTTAACCAAAAAACGGCCATCTTACATTGATGAAGCCAAAAATAAATTGTAATATTTGCGTGAAGATTGCCACTTTTGCTGTGTAAAGTAGTATAACAGCTTGAATGTAGTCCTTTTCTGAAACTTCCCCTTTCGAACCGTGCATTATTGACTGAACGGTGACCATCAAATAAGTAGAAATGAATGTGACTATAAAACCAGAGAAGACAAGATGAAATGTCGGTAGAGGATGATACTGCAGTACGACCACAGCGCTGACAACCGTAAACACCACTATACTCAGTAGCATCGTACAGTAAACGAACCCTCTGCTTAGTACATCACAAGGAAACCAAAATCCAACGAAGGTCATGACTATTGTTACCACTGCTGACGACATGAACGCATACAAAACAACGGCAAGTTGAAACTTCGCTGCGAGCGCTCCGGCGAAAATCCCATAGCAGATGGTCATCACCAACAAGAGAACCACGTTCAGAGGGTATTTTCTCTGTAGATTATTCGAACACGACAACGGTATGATTATTGTTATATATATCCCCAAGAACACGTACGCAATCCAGTAATTGTTCGACAAAATCTCCCTCGCAGGCCGGAAGAAAATACAGCTTCCTACTATCGCAACATCGATCAACAGCTGGCTAAAAACTAATGCGTAAACTTTGGTAAAAAATCTCTTCTTCCTAAGCTTACTTCTAATGGGAAATATATTGCCTGTTTCTGAAATGGTGGATGCATCTCCATCTATACTTGACATGAAATAGTGCCCTGTATTTCCATGAAAACAGATAAAACATATAAACAAATAAAATAAGACAAGCAGCTGTTCGACTTTATAAAATTTTATTTATGTTGTTTTAGTATAGATATAATTGTTTTTGTGTAAAGCAGAGCAAGTAAAAGGTTGTTCCATTTTTAATCAGTATAACATTTAAATTTAAATAAACGGTAAAATTATTTTAGAATAATATACGCATACTGAAATAAACATTATGTTGTGAAAAAACACAAGACTGTGGGTTTTTCACTTTTGAGTCATAATTATTCTGCTTGGCACATGATGAATTAAAAAGAAAATTATACTGAAAAAGATGTGTGGGCTCACGACATAGATGGTACTAATACTTATAATGTAGGAGACAATTTAAAGCATAATAGTTGAAATATGTTCCACTAAAGTAGCTGAAGACCGCTTTATAAATAACCGTACATTGGTATAGGTGTCCATTCCTATCAATTTTGCGATTTACAAAAAGAGGGCAAAAGAAAGGTGGGGAAAAGAATCAATTTCAGTTTCACAGCAACTATTTAACACATGCGGTATTCACCTAATGCCGATTGCCACCTAATGTTTACCAAGTCGCCTTGGCATTCGTCAAATAGAGTGCCTATATGTACACACATGCGGGGTTCGTACAACCACCCAGTTTATGCGAAAACAACGAATACGTATTTGCCAAGTGCCATGCGAGTCCTCAATGTACAACCAATGGTGATGGACAACAGTGAAACTGTCATTATTGCAGCTGCGGTTACTGTTTTGTGTAGTGGCTATAAACTCAGTCACAAATCAATCACAGAGTTCGGATTTTTGTAATTATGAAGGTGGGCGTTCTAAATTATCGGTTCAGCTTTGAACAGATCGAGGATAAAAAAGGTGCTGGCAATAGAAGCGCCAGTATAAGCAACTAATACTAGAGAAATTGTTAAGCCTATCAGCACCGAGTAGAGCATAAACATTGCCTTTGCCAGCGTTCCATGACTGTCATGTTGGGCCAATCCATTCCTAACCAACAGAAACAACGCTAATTTGATCTTTCATTAATACATCTACACTAGTTAGGAATCGTTTATTATCGAAAAATAATTGATGATTATAGTTGATATACATACCGTTGAGCTCGGTTACTTCACGAATATTTGTGCACTTTGAACTGGACGAGGAAACCGACAATTAGCCGAGCAAAGGCGAGCACCGAATATTGTTGCTCGGCGAATAAGTGAGCACCCATCCCAAATAGTCGGGAATTCGGCGAATCCCGCATCTCTGGAGATACCTGTTCACAAGGGAGTATAGAGGAGGGACGACTTCAGGCTTTGGCCCAAACGTGAAGACGTTTTAGAGACCTGTCGCCTGGACAGAGCCACAAAATACACTGCGGTCCTTTTTTAAATAATGAATTTTAATCAGTTACAAAAAATACGAGATTGATAAAGAAACCATCCTACATTAACATCAGGTATAAAAAATTAATTTTGCTTAATCATTTCCCCTGATTTTCTACTTTATTTTAAATATTGTTTATGATATTATGCTCTTAATTTTGTTTTAGTCCGCATGTGCAATTATTATTTTTTTCGTGTGTCTTGTACGCCACAGCAATGAACTAAATGTTATAAGCCGATTAGGTACAATATTTTATTTATTTATTCATAATAAACTGTTCAAAAATGAATAGGGATATTTGAAATTTATTCTCTTTTAATTAAATTAACGGATATATTCTTGTTAGTTGGATAAAACAAAATATAAAATACAAACGAAAAACAAACAAATGTTAATCCTCATTTTTAATAACGGATTTACTTAGGAACAGTAAATACGAAAATTACTCATTTTGTAAACAAACACCTTCTTTCGTAATTTCTCCATTTTAATCCAGTTGTATTCTTTTTAACCATGGAAAGACATCATCAACCAGACGTACGCAATATTATTGTGAGAATGAGTCGTCGAGGTCACCGGCAAATGGATATCGCAGAGGCAGTTGGCGTTTCTCAGTCTTCCTCGATTCCGAGAGACTGTAAGTGCCGATAGGAGGTCTCGTAGTGGATGGACGCTAAGAGAAGACAGAAATATTATCATTGCTGCAAAAAGGAACCCTTTCCATAGTGACCGCCAGATCCTAAATGAAATACAAGATGTTTTGGCAAAGACTTTATCACATCGTATGCCCGTTTGAGACGACCTGCAGCAACAGCCCGCCACCAGCAACTGAGGAGAATATGGTGAAGCAAGCGCCTAGAAGAGAACGCCAATTAGAATGCTGTTATTTTTTACTGATGAGTTGCGTTTCTGCCTGTATAGTAATAGAAGGCGCCGAAGAGTACCGAGAATGGGGAATACTTCTTGCTCCTTGCAGTGCAGTTTGGAGGAGGCGGTGTAATGTGTGAGCTAAGAGGACGAATTGGACTCCATATTATTGAAGGCAACCTCACCGCAGTCGGTATGTTCAAGAAATTATGGAAGGGATTTTTGATTTCTGGATGACAATGCCAGCCCTCATAGAGGCAGAGTTGTTCGTCAATGTATAAAAAACCTGGGAATTTCTGCCCTTGCCCCATTCACCATCTACAGCCAGTTGACCTACAACAACTCTAAGGAGTGCAATTCCTTATGAAATTAGTGACAAGCTTATTAACAGTATGCCTAACAGGTAAACAGAGGTTTTAGCACAGAGGACACCATACACGGTATTCATTTTTAAAAAAAAATGTTGCGGGGATATATCGCTCTCCCGGTCTTCTCCAAACCCTCTTTCGGCCGTTAGAAGACCTCAAACAAAACCTTAACTAATTCGAAAACAAGATTTTAATCCACTCTTGCTCAGACCAGCTGATGTGATTCTTGCGAAACTTAACCGAGCTGTTCTGTGCCTTATCAGAAGGTTTGGACCCACCCGTAGCAGGCTTTCTCGCATGTAATTCAGCTTTTGAAAGTCTTCGTCTTACAATGAGCAAACTGACATTATAATTTCTAACTCGTTGAAATCATTGCTTGATCTCAACAGCGGTAGAATGTCTATTCGAAACAATAAAACGATCATCTCTGAGATGTGATACGATGGCAACTTGATCCATGCCTTCTTGAGTGACCTCCAGTATCTTGGTAGTGATGGAAGACCCTTACGACTGTTGTTATGCGAATGTCAAGCACCCTGACCAAAAAAGCCTGACTTCAACCATTTTCTAACAATGCTATGATTCTAGCCGAATCTGTATCGCAAGCCATCATTCAAACAAATTTGAAGCTTAAAAATGGTACAACTTAAAAAAAATCAAACCATCGGAATGTTATAAAGAAGCTTTAAAGAAAAAGCAACAAAGACGAGGTTCTTCAATTTAAGGATTTATTTAGAAAATCCAATTGTAAACACGGTGGGAGATTTTATCTATATTTTATTTATGTCTAATCCTTTAAAATGGACTGTAAGGCCGTAATAATAAAATGGAGGATTGTCTAAGAGATATTTAAAAATATTAAGGGTGGCCACGTGTTTGCTTCTCAGTGTATAAACAATGCAAGATAATTGATTGAACTTCCAACAATTTTCTAAATTTGTCGATCACTTATGTTATTAAAAAAAAAACCCTCCCACAATGCTCGACCATACATACATACATGATTCGGCAAATCATTCCAGGCTCAAGAAAGATTAACTACCAATTTCATACATGACTATAAACTTTCACAATTTAATGTACCTAATTTTAAATTTTTAAACGTTAATTTTTAGTTGTCGCTGATGAGGGGATTTGGGAGTCCCGAGTTAATATGTACGTGTTATCCAAACAAACTGGTCGTTTCGTTTTATTTTTTAAAAAACCTGACCATAGGTGTTCCATTCATATTATATACCACGTCAATGTTTTTAATCTCAAAATATCCAAGCCTTGTTTTTAAGAATAGACGATTGACCCCCAACAAGTCGAACCAACGTGAGATCTTAGGTCGCACGACCAAGGTCGACGATAGACAATTAGTCGCCCCCAGTGTGAGAAGCGTTGACGCATTTCGTCATTTCGAAACATATTTACATTTAAGTGAAACACAAAACTCCTATAAACTTTTGTATACATTATCTGCTCTTTCTCTGCTTGTTTTCTTTATTCTACTTCCGCTAATTGAGCAGTTTCCAAATTATTTCATCAGTTGTGATGTCGAAATGAACACCAATTTAAGGATGGTTTATTGCTTTTGAAATGTTTAAATAAATTATATTAAAATACAACTGGAGGAAAGGTCTAGTGGGATTTATGGGGGTCCTGAATTCTGGTTGCCGAAGTCCCGAATCAGGTCATAGGGGAAGTTAGGTCTTGGCATAAAGGGCAATGACCCAAGACACGTGTGCCCACGTGTAACCGGCCAATGACCTCCATCGGCCTTTAAACTATTGTTAACATGAGCCCTGTTGCACAATCAAATCTTGTGCACCAATTCTAGAAAGATCCTTGAATACATTTCAACTCTTCCTCACAACAAATACGATTTTTGTTATTATAAGTATGATGTGTGATATGAACGGGCTCTTTATTGGAATGGTATTGTTCATAATCTTACAATCTTTAAGTACATTGTCTGCTTTTTTTATTATTTTTTTTAATTTATTTTTTTTATTATTTTGATATACATATTTCAATGATAAATAATTTAAGCAGTAATTATGATCTCAATCCTGGCAGTTAAATACGAAGACCTGAAATCAAAATACATACAACAAAAGGTTTTTCAGAGCAAAAAAAATGTAAGGAAAGATACTCACATTGTTCTTATATTAATGCATAATTCTATATTACATTCACTAATTTCGTGGTCCGCTTGACCAATTAATTTATTACAAATTGAAAAAATGGCAAAAAGGAGGTAAAATTCAAAAGGTGGGGTTGAGATGGGAAGTTAGTGTCCGAGTGGATCGAGGTCACGATAGCTCATGAGGTAGAGCAGCGGCGTATCTAGCCGAAGATCGTGGGTTCGAATCCCGCTCGTGCCATTGATTTTTTTATCTCAACTAAAAACCTTAATTAATTGTAATTCTATATTACGTTGGTACAGCTACTGGATAACTATAACTCCTCTATCCTCAAGTTTTGTAGCTCCTACACAAATAAATTAGGAAATCATGGGTGTGTGTATATATGCAATAGGCTTAGTTTGTTCTTTTCCGATCATATTGGTCGGCTCTACTAGCGAGGTAAGGATAAGAACCCAACTACCAACTACAGGTTTATCCATGCAGATCAAACGGAGAAATCTTTAATGAAAGGGTCGTGTAGTGGCGCTGATAAGGTTGTATGATGACTTATGCAGGCCATGTTGTACTGTTGTATCTATGCAGGTGTCAGCCGCATCTGCTGTCGAGTGAGAGATGAGTGCGAGCAGATTAGAGTACCCTGTTGCTTGGGCTAGTGTTGGCTGCTTTTCTCCATTACAATGAGTCTAACTTAAGCCCTGCTTAAATGGAGGGCTGCTGCATTTCTGTTAGGAAAGAGGAAGCATTGTCGAGGGTAGTGTTGACGCTTGGGGAAACACAGTCGACAGTACACGATTATTTGGAAGCAGTAGGTATTGACGGCCTTTCTAGAGTTGAAATTGTCTCCAGTTTGTTTGGGCAAACAAATTGACGTCTGTTGATAGATAGTCTAAATCGTCTTTACAACCATCTGAACTGCCATTAACACCTTGCAATTGTAGGAGACCTTTCGGCAATTTCGAGCATGTGGCTTACGGGATTCCTTAATATTTTAAATGCATGGTATGGAGCGTATTTGCTATTTCTCTGCTCTATCGTTTGTAACATTAATTTAAAGTTCCTCGTGCTCATCAGGAATTTCAGCAAGACGGACTTTATTCATTATTCTTTCTAATTCCGCTTCAGATAGTAATTTTCGACGAAGGTTCACCCTGAGCTGGTCAGATGCGTAGATACTTGAAATTCCAGCGTCTCTTTGTTTGTATTCATATACATATCAAAAAAGGCATAATGTGTAAATTATGCAACATGACTTATCCTGAACCTTGAGCTTCGTTTCAGTCCTCGATTCAGAGAGAATGAGAGAGCGAGAGAGAGAGATAGAGTGAAAGAAAGAGAGAGAATGAGAGTGAGAGAGAGAAAGAAAAAAAGAGAGGAGAGAGTGAGTGAGAGCGAGAGAGAGAGAGAGAGAGAGAGAGAGAGAGGAGGGAAAGAGTCAGAAAAAGAGAGAGGAGAGACAGACAGAGAAAGAGAGAGGAGAGAGAGTGAGAGGAGAAAGAGACAGAAATAGAGAGAGGAGAGAGAGACAGAAATAGGGAGAGGAGAGAGACAGAAAAAGAGAGATGAGAAAGAGGGAGAGAAAGAGAGAGGAGAGAGGGAAGAGAGAGNGAATGAGAGTGAGAGAGAGAAAGAAAAAAAGAGAGGAGAGAGTGAGTGAGAGCGAGAGAGAGAGAGAGAGAGAGAGAGAGAGAGAGAGAGAGAGAGAGAGAGAGAGAGAGAGAGAGAGAGAGGAGGGAAAGAGTCAGAAAAAGAGAGAGGAGAGACAGACAGAGAAAGAGAGAGGAGAGAGAGTGAGAGGAGAAAGAGACAGAAATAGAGAGAGGAGAGAGAGACAGAAATAGGGAGAGGAGAGAGACAGAAAAAGAGAGATGAGAAAGAGGGAGAGAAAGAGAGAGGAGAGAGGGAAGAGAGAGAGAATGAGTGAGAGAAAGAAAGAGAAGGAGGAAGGGAGAGAGAGAGAGAGAGAGAGAGAGAGAGAGAGAGAGGAGAGAGGAGAGAGAGAAAGAGAGAGGAGAGAGAGAAAGAGAGAGGAGAGAGAGAAAGAGAGAGGAGAGAGGGAAAAGAGAGAGAATGAGTGAGAGAGAGAAAGAAAGAGAGGGAGGGAGGGAGGGAGAGAGAAAGAGAGAGGAGAGAAAGAGAGAGAAAATGAGAGGTGAAAGAGGCTTAGAGCACTTTGCAGATATATGTAAGTTAGAAATTTGACTCAACCGTTGCGGATGTAACTTGTACATACTATAGCAGACGATGTCCTTATTTTAGGACAACCGAAAGATAAGTTTATCAATTATAATCTATTCGAAACAGAACTTTTCAACCTTTATTGATTTTATAGATATCACATAAAATAAATCCAACACCTTATTTTAATCGAATATTTCGACTGATGATGCGACGTATTAGGAGATATGTACATAGTCGGAAAGAGAGGGCTGGGAGCCTATTCATTTTTCAGGGGATGGTACGTAGAAGGGGGGCCTATGGTAAAGTAGGGTTGGTTGTACACGTGGAAGGTCGTTGAACTTACTCTCCACGTGGAGTGACCTTGCCTAATCCAGGGTCGGCGAACCTGCACGTGTCCCCTGCCTCAACAAACAACCAATGGGAAAAGACTCCCACTTTTCCAGCATGTCAAGAGCGCAGGCGTTGTCATAATCCAATTGACTTTTAAATAAATTAATATTATTATGGATAACAATAAAATTAAGTACTAACTTAATTGTTCGCACCAATGTAGTAGATACCTTTGGTGGCACTTACAGATTATATAAAGTTTATTAGTTATACAGCTATAAATAGCTTGGTTCCCAAATTTTTCGTAAGGATTAAGCACTTATTTTCTTTCTTTTAAAGTGGATCTTTGGCGGGTCGGAACCATGTTAACATTATAAATTTGTACTTAAACATATAACATTAAGCATTGGAGAATCTTTAGGGCCTCCCTAGCATGAAGATACATACCCACTGCATGGAGGATGGTGAAGGTTGTTTATTTGCCAAAGGTGGGTAGGTGTATAGATCAAACACCTAGTTCATACAGACCTACCAGTCGCTCATCGTTTATGCAGAATACACTAGAGAAAACTGATAGATAATCATATTAAAAGCACAGCACTAAAAACTAACCCACTGGATGACTTAAACAGGCTATTATCTAAGGCATGACAAAGAAATAGGCTTGGCGTTGTTCATGGGAGTGGAAGGGTGCATTTAATGCCACAACCAAATCCCTGACCTATGTGCTAAGCAAAAAAGGAATCTCAAAATCCATATGTCAATGGGTGGAGGAAAGTCTACGGAAGAGAATAATTTTATCTACCTGGGCGACACTGCAATAAGGATGAGAACAACCACATGCTGCCCTCAGGGTGGCGTTCTGTCACCACTACCTTGGTTGGTGTCATTGCATGATCTGAAAAGGCTATTTGTCGAAGGCTTTAATTACCTAGGATATGCAGATGATCTGTTGGTAGTTGTGAATGGATGATTTGCTGAAGTCATTACAGAGAGGGCCCAATACACACTCAACATAACATACAGATAGTGTAAAAAGGAAGGGCTTTCTATAAACCCTAACAAAACCATCAGGGGTGTCGGTGGCCACAACGGTTTAGGCGTTGACACAGCGATCATCACTATAAGGTAAAGGTCCCGGGTTCAAATCCAGCGGCCCTGCATTCGAACCCGACATACTTACAAATGGGCTTTTTTTCAAAAACACCGGCACCCTGAGAGTTGATATGACCTCTGCTGTCGCGAACCCTCGTAAAAAAAAATAATAACAAAACCATCATGGGTCCCTGTACCGAGAAAAGAGCACTAGGAGTGCTTTAAGCCTCTTACGCTAACTGGGCTTAAAATTTCTTTCTCTAAAGAGGCGAAATATCTGGGAGTTATTTTCGACCAGAGATTTTTATGGAATCAACAACTAAACAAAATTACACAAAGAGCAAAGATGCCATTGGCAGATGCAAACGCCTTGTGGAAAAGCTGGGGACTGAATCCAAAGATGTCCCTATGGCTATATATAGCGGCTATTAGACCCATGATAGCCTACGGATCAGTGGTTTGGTGGACTTTGGCTCACCAAATTGCCAAAACCGCAGATCCATTGGACATTGAATTAATAATAAGTCCTCCACTCAATGGGAATGAAGTTCAGGACAGAGGCATGCAAAAAATTTATCAAAGGACCTACTAAATCAGAACTACTAAATCTAGGATGTGCTAGGACTAAAATAATAGTTGGGCTGCTCATTGGACACTGCAGACTCCGGAGGTATATGTATAGTCTCAGAGTGGCAGAAACAAGCCTGTGCAGATATTGCCAAGAAGAAGAAGAAAGAGCGGAACACGTCCTCTGTTGGTACGAAAAAGCCTATGTAGGCTAAGATTCCTCATCCTGGGCATGGGAGCCCTGGAAAAAGCTTCGGGGATCTGGTAAAAAGTCTCAAGCTTAACGAGGAGTTGCAGATAAAAAATGGAGATATAGACCAATACTGGTCGTGGTGCACAGACCATAAAGAGTCCCACTCCTATATAACCTAATGATATAGAAATAAAAATGGATCACCATCCTTAAATAACATCTAATTATAGGACGATGTGGAGTCATTCAGCCTGATGTAAATTTCGGTCCGCTTTTCCTAACAGCAGATTCATATTCAATTTTTCTTTTAATGCACAAGACATTTTGCTTCCAAAATACCGAAGGTAGGAAGCCTTGAATTCATGCAGGAAGTCAAAAAGATTTTTGTCCTCTCAAAATTTCCACTTGCATTTTGCGCTTCAGACCCTTTGAACAAATTTGGTTCCATGTTTGTCTGTTGTCAATTCCTTGTTATCGATCGGCAAAACTCCGAAACCATGGGACCAATTTGTATGAATGTTTGAGAGATTGAGTGGGGGAGATTTTTAGATGGTCCCCTATGAACATCATCCTATTAAGATCAAATGAATCGCCTGGGCATTCGCAATCATAAAAACCCAAACACAGCTATATCTTTAAAACCATTTGTCGGATTCTTATGGAATTTTCAGATTGTACAGGTTGCTTTCTATACGATCCCCTATAAATTATATTCCAAATGGTTTAAACTTACGCATATATGCACAAAAAGTGAGAAACCTATACTGCCCACTGTTTTTATGATTTACACACTAAGTTGAAGAACGTTAAAACTAAACTGTAGTGTGATCATTTTTAAGGTAAGTGTTAACTATATATTAAAACATTTCATTATTTTTTGTCACTTCAAAGGATTTAAAGGACAACAAATTAATTTTTTCTTAAGCTTTGTTTGTCAAAGCTTTGTTGTAATCAATTGAAATGTAATTAACAATCTAAAACAAAATTAAAACAAATTTTATCTGTCCCTTTCTCACTCTCTCTTTTTTTTTTTTTTAAAGTAATTTATATATTTTTTTAAACTTTTTAATCCAAGTCTCAATTATTGAATGTTAAAAAACATGGAACTTTGATTAGTTATAAAAATATATACAAATCAAGTAATATTACAAGTCGATATTTTTTGCCTGTCAATGTATTAGTATAAACATATACAGTAATTTTAATTTTCATAAAAATTTTAAAAAAATTACAACAGGAAAAGGAAATAAAAAAAATTTATTAACATTCATAAATCATTCACTTTTTTCTTCTTTTCTTAGTGACTTCATTAGGATTTCTCCTCATCCAAGACTTAAGTTCAACCTTCCTCTGAACCCCAAGGATAGCAGATTTAGAACTTATGTCTCTCATTAAGAACGGGGAAGAACATGCGATGTAATCATCTTTCAAAGGATTATTTTTTTGGCGAGCCATTTTTGATATTCTCTGTTGAGGCACCCTTTGATCTTCACTTAAAATTGGGTTGTTTGAGTGTTTACCACCATGAAATTTTGGAACTGGAAACTGAAATAACATTTGAACATATTATTTAAGATAATGGTTTGTTTAATCAAGGGCACTTACCTTTTTTCCTTTTGCAGTAAGAGGTCTACTGAAATTTATATGAATGTGCTCTTTTCCTTCTTCATCAACAGTTACTGCTACTCTCTTTAATGTTTTGTTTCCACAATTAGGGCAAAATAATTTTGTCATTATTGATGTTGTTTTAAAACAAGCGTAACATCTTAGAATGAAGGTTTTCACTTCCTTTATTATCAAGCCATCGAGTGTAACTAAGTTAAGGCCAATTTGTTTAAGAACATTCTGGAGAAGGGATAAAAACAACAATTAGTAACATTTATAAGTATCCTATGTAAGGTAGGGATGTTTTTAGCCCACTTCTACTCTTCATATTTTTTAATTAGACAATTTACATGTCTTTCAATCTGACTCATTTGACAACAGAAATAACAAGAACTGAAGACAAGATTATTTTCTTCTCATTGTACCAGTTACAATTCAGTAAGTTCCTATACAAAGGTATATTTTTTAAAGTTATAATTAGCAAATGAAAGTTTATGTAAAATAAAAAGAAATATATATGTACACAATTATAATTTCACAAATATTTACAAACTATAACAAAAGTTTTTTTTAAAATAAAAACTAAAACTGTTACTGGTTAGGCAAAATAAAACTTTTTGTAATTAAAATGGTGGAAAAAGTTAAGGTCCGGGACAAAAAATAGCCTACCCAATATTTTTTCTCTTATTCAATTTTAACCATTGATATAATTTTTTAAATTAATATGTAGTGTATTTTGAACCGATTTTCTCCATTAGGAATTGGAAAAAACTAATTTGTAAGAATTAATAAATAATACTTGATTTGGGTGAGACAAAAAGATAGCACAGTGAACAATAGTAATAAAATTCTTTATTAAAACACAATTAAAAAAACAAAATAAAATTAATATCCTGTATATGCACCACCTTTTTCTAACGCAGCAATCATATGATTTAAAAGCGAGTCAAAATGACGATGAATCATCTCTTGTGGAAGTTTGGCCCACTCCTCCTGAATTGTTTTCTTCAATTCTTCAACGCCCTGAAATTGTCGGCTACCGCTGTGAACACTCTTAGCAAGATGCCCCCATACATTTTCGATAATATTAAAACCCGGGGACCTAGCTGGCCAATCTATAATTCTGATCCTTTCTTTTCTAAAAAATTCTTTTGCAACTTTTGCCGTGTGAACTGGAGCATTATCTTGGTGAAAAATTACGTTCTCTTTAGGAACAAGTTCAAAATATTTTTTTAATTGCTTTTCTAACAAATTAGCATATTGTTGGCTGTTCATTCGAACAGAAATAAACACAATATCAGTTTTGTGATCATAGCCAATACCACCCCATATCATGACGCTGCCTCCTCCTATTTGCCTCTTGGAAAACACTTTCTCTTCTTTCCGTAGGTCATGGTAATAGTGAGGCCAGCCATCGGGACCGTCGAGATTGAATTTTTTTTCATCGGTGAACAGGACATCCTTCCATTCTTCTTTCCATTGCACATGTTCACGGGCAAACTCCTTTCTTCTTTCTTTATGAGCCATGCTTAGAGGTGGAATGCCTTTCATTTTCATTCTTTTGATGTGAGGAGCTGCACGAATGATCCTTTGGACGTTTTTCATATTCGTCACTACACCTGCTCTCGCAGCAATTTGACGGGCCGTTGAAGTTGAGTTGGATGCAACCCTTAAAATTGCCCTTTTTGCCGTGGTCTTCCAGGAAATTTCTTCGTCCCATAGATTTCTGGAGACTTCAAAAAATTTAAAATTACTTTCCTACTCCTACCGGTATTTTTTGAAATACTGGAAATACAAAATCCTCGATTTTTCATTTGCTGAATGATATTTTTTTTAGCAGGTGTTAATGGTTTTGCTCGTCTCATCGCACTAATATACATGAATGCAGAAATTGAACTGAATTAGCCTTGTTTACTCAGAGGGATTTGGTTTTGTTTGTAAATAAACAACAAGTGTGCTATCTTTTTGTCTCACCCTAATCATAATTCATTAATTCTTACAAAGTATTTTTTTTTCAGTTCCTAATGGAGAAAATCGGTTCAAAATAAATTTAAAAAATTATATCAATAAAATTTATTTTTTTTTTTGGGGGGGGGGGAGGGGGTTTACGCTGGCATATTACCCATGAAGTTTTCTATTTTCATTTTACTGTCGAGCGTGATCAGCCGACCAGGGCCAGGTCCCCACCGCGTGTCCGCACCACTCATTCAGCTCCATCATCTTCTCATCTTCTAAATTTTCATGCTTGAAGATAATCAAAAAGAAACGTTTATCGACTTTAGAAATCCATAGATTATGTTGAAAGCTGATGGATTGTTGCTTATTAGGACAGATTCTAAGTTTATTGGTTTTGAAATATTTGGGACGTTGCTCAAATTTTTTAGCAGTTTGTCTCTTTCATTTTCATATTCAGGACATTCAAAAATTATGTGGGAAGGATTTGAAGGGCAATCGCAAGTGGGACGGTTCGGAGACGATGCCAAACTGATTCTCTTCTTGTAGCTACCCCATAGACCATGATTTGTTTTCAGTCTAAAAATAGTAGAATAGAACTCCTTTGACATTCCTTCTGGGCTATCGCCTTCTGAAAACCATGGTTTTTTCTTGAGCTCAGGGAACAGTGACCTGTAATAATTTTGATGTGTTGTATTTTTCTTGCCACAGATTTCTACAAAACTTTTCCAAAAAGTTTTTCCCGTCATCTTTAGGAATTTTAATGTCAAGGGTTGGACCTGATGTTGCAGCCTCCTTTGCAAGTGCGTCCACCGTTTCATTTTGCCATAAGCCTGCATGCCCTTTCACCCAACACAATGCCACCCTTTTTCCATGATTTTTGTCTCAAGCATTTTCCTTCCATTCCCTAACCATCCCTAACCATATCAATGGTTAAAATTGATTAAGAGAAAAAATATTGGGTGGGCTATCTTTTTGTCCCAGACCGTAACAATAGTTTTTAATTTGAAGAATAATTGAAAAAAAAGAAAAAATTTAAATGTTTTAATAAGAAATGTCAATGATCAGACATCAGTATATTTTTGTAACCATGGTTCAGGACATACTGATTACATTTTATATTATGAATTCCCTAGCTGTAATGGTCATTTCTAAACTGAGTAAGTATTTAAGTCATTAACTAAGTAAAATAGGGATATTTAAGCAAACTTCGGAGAGGGTTAACCTATACATTGACAACTGGTTTCATTTTAGATACACTTACTTGCATAGCAAAATCTGTAGTAAGGCAAGCCACTTTTACTTTTTTATTCTCCACAACGTCTCCATTCATATCTTGCTTTGACGTGACAATATTAGCAGGTGTTATCCATCCAGCATCATCATCATCCAAAGCACATGGGTCATCTTGATCACAACCTTAGAACATACAATCACTGTACACAAACACTGTAATTATAGTAATAAAATAAAGAATAAAACTAATACCTGATTCCTCGTTATCTTGGCATGACAAATGTTTCAAACTTGTAAGAAGCTTACTGTCAATATCTGGTACCTCTTGTTCAGCATCATCAACATTTGTTAATTCAACAGATTGTTTTTCAATATCAGTGGAATTGTTATATTGTTCATTTTTGTTAGAGAACTCACATTCCTGTCAAATAAAACTACTTAAGTCTTACATAATAGAACAATAAGACTTGCATCATTAAAACCCTCACCTCATCACTTTCAGGAGAATAAAATCCAATGATGTCAGCTGCATTGGTCACACTATGACAAATAGGTTCAACAGATTTTTGGGCTATAGGCTCTGTTTTCAGATGGTTAATTCCAACAAACTGCTTTTCTAATTGGTAAGTCAATGCTAGCACATTAATGTCAGTTGCAGATAGTGCAGGGTAATCACCAGTTTTTTTTGAAAATTTGGTTACTAAAAATGTAAATTAAAGGACAAAATGTATTGAAGTAGCAAGTTTGGTTTTATTAGTTATTAATTTTTTAATTTAACATTAGGAATATTTATTTAGAAATCGTGAGATGCGGTCTGGTGTGTAGGTTTCAGAAAAACATTTTCTTTATCGTGCCAACGTTTCGATCTTTATTGAGATCATCTTCAGGGCTCAAAGTGTTTGTCTTCTGTGTAATTGTGTCGTTCTTGCGTGTCGTGTCAAGAGTGCCCCCAAAGAATGACACAACGAAAAAGCTACATCAACAGACAAATTTCAATTGACACTCCGGCCAAGATAGGATTTTTCATCATCCAATTGGCCATTATCGTCGCTGATCCTTCTGGCCTAAACATCCCCCCCCCAGCATGAAGACCCTAAGGGACTTCATAAATTGAAGACTTTTGTTAACTTCTAATACTACCTAAATACAAACATATTTACAGATTGACTAGGAAGGGGAAGGTTTGTCACACCCTCAGCACCGACCACTTTGGCCATCCCGCCCTAACAAGACAAAAATAAAAAGTACCTTCAATAAATTAAAAAACACCCCCACCAAACAACTATGTACGAAAAACTATATTACAAATCACAATAAAATACATAGCAAAGTTACTGATTGAGGAATGAGCAGAAATTGGCAAGTGGATTTATAAATTTATACACCCCCATAGCAGCTGAATGGTTGCTACCGAAACAATCCCACTTTTCCCCAGAAACACCTCCACCAACTATCTCTAATGACCACCAATTTTAAGGGAGGCCGAATTGGTTGATTAACGATCACAACTGATCCCACCTTCAACAAAGGAACAGTTTTGTGCCATGTTTTTTCCTAACTATAATTTGTGTAAGTATTTTTTCCCCATTGGTCCCCGAAGTATTGAACTAATCGATCCACCAACTCATACCTTGACAAATGATTAAGCATTACCTCCATCAAATCCTCTCTAGGGATGTATTTGAGAGAGGCCAATGTCAGAAAATGTGCCGGAGTGAGTACTAATGTTCTGTAGGATCCGAACTGAGAGGAGAACGTGACGTAGGTTTCAGAAAAAACATTTTCTTTACCGTCCAACGATTGAATATAAAAAATATTTTTTTACATTGTATAAATTCACTTTTTTCCACATCCTACATGTATTTGTTAAATTTAAACAATGTTTATAAATCCCAGGCCCTGAAGATGATCTCAATAAAGATCGAAACATTGGCACGATAAAGAAAATGTTTTTCTGAAACCTACGTCACACCAGACCGCATCTCACAATTTCCGAATTGTCACTGACTAACGGTCACTAATCATCACATCTTTGTACATTAAAATTTTTGACCCGTTAACCTTAAACAAATGCAACTCCATGGAGTTTAATTTTTGTTCCCATATTCCTCCAAAATGGGGAGCTCCTGGTTTCCTGATAGACAGTTAATGAAGAAAGCCATTACAGCTCCTTTTTTGGCACCCACAAAATGTATGCCCTAATCAGAGTACAAAAATTGACAGGGACCTTGCTTCGAAAGAAACCTACAAAAAAGAGTCGATAATCCCGATAAGTTCATATGGACAGCTTTTATAGATTAGCAAGAGACAAATATACACATTCAACAAGACTGGTTTATGTCTATGAGACATAAGAATACTTATCAGGCCAGCATAATCGACTCCACTTTGCAAAAATGATTTGGCCTGTCACTCTCGATACAAACGTGGATCACCTATTTGTAGAAGAAAAAAAAACCTTTGGGCACACCTGGAAACATGTGTTGCATGCCGTATTCTATTTAGGACAATTCAACAAGCCAAAAGGATCCAAAACATTTGACGAATAATGTACAATAATACAATAATGACAACCCTATGATAATAATCCATGAGCAGGATGACAAATGCTGACTCCATGGCAGATTTGACATTTTCCAAAACGATGATCTTAATTTTTTTTGACATGGCATTCTTCTTTAACGTTATTTGTAACGTTTATATACGTTTTTTAATTGAGGAAAAAAAATTAATTAAAAAAATATTTGAGAAAATTGCAAAAACAGACTGGAGGAATACCTTTGGTAGTCGTTGTATTTGAGATGAAAAACGAGCACTTAAACTGACTCTGACTAATAATAAAAAGATAAACGTTTATAAATTACCGAATGTCACGTTTTCCGGCTCGACTTCCTTGAGTTGCAAGTCAAAAGGAAAATCGACGATGTGTTTGAACTGCTTCGTGTTTTTGACCTCAGAAATCACTTCCTCGACCGTTATAACATTCTCGCAGATGTCCTATTCGAATAAAAAAATAAATAAATATTGCCATAAAATAAAATAGTTGACTATTAACAGCAGGTAATTTTGAATAGATTATTTCTAGGCTTACCTGGAACTGTGCATATTTAATAAAAGCACTCGTGTCCGCTACGAGATATTCTACTTTGGAAATCATATATAAAATATTAAATTCCCTTTTACTTCAGTAAAACAAAGTTGAAAGGGAAAAAAACGTGTTGCAATGTGAAAGGTTAAATAGCAATAAAATAACCTGAAAATCGAATACTTCAAGAAAGCGAACAGTGATGCCTTTAACTAGATTTACCGTTCAAGTAAAAAATAAAAAATAAACAATTGAAAGAAGCCTCACTAATTTTAAAACAAGATATTTTATTCAATTTTACGTGTATTTATCTACATTCATACGTAGATAGCATTCAATACATAATAATAATAATAATAGTAATAGAACCTGTTTTTTTTTTAAATTTTGAACAATTGAATAATTAACTAACAACAAATAGTTAATTTTATTGATGAGAATAAGTTTAAATATAATAATTAAACACATATTTTTGTAATTTATTAGAGTTAAATTTTCCAATGTGGGACTGAAATTGTTAAATGACCCCCATCTTAATGCAGGGAACGACTCAATTTTGATTTTTTAAAACAACTTTTAAAGTTTAAATTATTTACAAATTTATAACGACAGGAATTATATGTTATTCTATAACATTATGGCTGAACTAAAAATCTATTTCACCTTCCTATTGTTATATTAGATTATTATATATCGATTATTATTATAATATCGATTGATTCGATATTAGCCGTTGGCGAGAACGAGAAGTGGCTCATAAAGTCAGAACCAAAGTATTCGTACACTCCACTCAATTCGTTGTGCATTGTTTATCTTGTAATTAAATTTTATTTTTACGCAATGAACCGTACGATAAAAAAGATGTTCCAGAACGGATGTAACTAGACTATTAATTTGTGTTTCATTCTGGTGAAATTGAATTATAGAATGAAATTTAATTCTTTTTAGGTGATGTGTCTGCGAGCAAGGTGGGGAATTTTATCGAGGAACACCTCGACGATATCATGAAAGAAGGGCTGGAAGAGGAATCATTAGGCTTATTTGTAGATTTCTTCGTCTCACCGGATTCAAGTAAGAGAGTGAAGGTTCATCCTTTGACCCTAAAGAATTTTCAAAAACGTTTAGTTCTCCCTTTCTTCAAACACGGCTGTGTAGCAGGAAGTTTTAAAAAAATCACGCTATAAAACATTATTTGTTAACTATTGTGCTGTGACCCATTTCATTGCAATAAGTATGGCATTTTCTACATGTGTCACGGTCTGTTCTCGATTCAAAAAGACGGGCCCAACTCTGAATCCTTTTTATGAGAAACAGAGAGAATTTGGAAAAACGTAGCAAAATAATATTAACAAGGTTGCGAATAGGTCACACCCGTCTCACGCACATTCACCTGTTAGTGGGTAGAAGTCAAAAACGCCCACTCTGTGGAAACCTGGTAACGGTGAGACACCTATTAGAGGAATGTAATAAGTTAAGAGAGTACTGAAAACGTTGTGACCTACTATCTGGAAATAGTTCTTAAGCATAACAGTGTCTTCAAAGATAATCTTATTAGGTACTGAAAATTGATAAATGCGTATGGATACATATAACCAACCACACGTGGTATATCTCCATTTTGCAGTGTGAATGTATTTATTAGCGTGGGTGATGAGGTATGTCTGGGTGTGGCTGTGACTGAATAAAGAAAATGTTTCTTAAACTCAAAAAAAACCTCACACCAGACCGCATCTCACGATTTCCAAATAATCATTGACTAACGGTCACTTATCACCACATAACAGTGGTTTGTATTTTTATTGAATCGATGATGTTGCAAACTACCACCGTGGATTGTTTTTACAAATGTCAACGGAGATTGGCAGCAGGCCAGATCTCACGAACTCTGAATAGCCATTACTTGATGGTCATTAAATATTACACAATTCAAATAAATATCATTTGGCATTCAAGTCTCTGAGTTCCTGAACACCACTGGCTTATCAGCTCCCAAAACGAAAAGAAATTTGTTTCCCCGATTATGCCATGGCTCCTGCTTACTCCTAATATAAATCTTGGTCTAACAAGATTTACAAAAGAAAATGCTTACGTTTATTATTTAAAAAAAAAAGAGTTTTGAAGAATAAAAGATACCAACCTAAATTCAATATTTGCATTTGCAAACGATTCTCCTATCTCTGTTGATGTCAGAGTCAATTATTTATCAGGACAGAAAAATGATGTGAGAGATATTACTTGTTCTAAAAGATCATACAATTATCAGCAGTTAGCTTTTGGTGGATCCCAGGTCACTGTGGTATAAGGAGCAATTAGGAGGCTGATCAAGTAATGAAATATGCCGTGTTGAAGGGTACTTCTGTGCTGGAGGTGCCTTGCAAAGATTTTCCATTTTTCTAAACGGAAAAAAATTGGGATTTGTGGCAATTGGAGTGGCGAAACATCAAAACATACTCAGAGAAATTAGTATAAAACAGAGAGAGTAGGTCAATTATAGTCTTGCAAATAATGCGTCTGAAATTTTGAAATATTTCCCATCTAATATCAGAAAGCTGCTTGAATTCCTAGTTGAAACTGGGTTGATACATAAATTCTGCCAAATAAAGAGTAGGGTAATGAGACTGCTTTGAGTTTAGAATGGTGTGGTGGGGTGGGTATGCAGATGTGACCTCTGGATTAAGTTCGAACCCTGGAACTTGGGACCTTTTAAGTAATCTGCCACTAAACTCTGGTGTGGAGAAAAGTTTGTTTAGGTGTCTAGCCTTTAGTTGATCTGTAGATGTCTGGTTTGCTGTGGTGGCTTACCAGCCTCGATGTACCTGCCCCTCTTGACTTGTCTCTTTTTCTCATTGCCTCATAGAGCATCAAGACAGTTTTGACCCATTGTTTGTACGCCTTAAGAAAAAAAATATCATTCTATATTTATAAATAAACAAAATTTAGTCATATGAAAAAGGAATTATTGAACTGTAATTGTGGTGTTTGAAGGCTGCAACATAGTATCCAAATTGGCAATTCCAAGTTGATATTTCTCAGTTGTATTGGTGTGGCTGACATTTTTGCATAGTGTGGTGAAATTTAGTAAGTATTAAATGAAACGGTAGACATTGCGTTGCTGAAAATATTCAAAATGTTTATTTTCAAGTGTTGGGTGTCCAGCACATAATTACCGACCATTATCAAATTACCTGAGGAAATGTTTGAAGGCAAGTTTTGAAAACCCATGGAACATCCTTCAAGGATCTAACTCATTCACCAGAACTCAGGTCTTTCAAGTTTGTTCTGCAGGGCATATCAAGAAAAAATTTATATCATTCCCATAGCCTTTTTTTAATATAAGCCAATTGAAGAATGCTATACAAACAGATTTAGGATTACTGCGCTGTTGCATAAGGAGTCTTCCTTAACTTAATTTCTTGTAATAAATTAACCTTTTTGTTCTTCTTTTTTCATTTGATTTTTCATTTAGGAAAGCACCTATGAATATATATACATATTTTATTATTTATGTACCTAGCCTTTCTAATGGCAATGATGATTTGCCGTGTCAATGCTTTAACTGTTGCAGCCGCCAGCAACCCCTACACTTTTATTGTTTATTTGTGTTGCAAACCAGCGCAAGATTTTGTGTAATTAGATGATCTTTTCTTTTAGGTTTAACGAATCAACAGAGGCAATTAATTTTACATATTTTAGTTCCAAATACCATTATGTCAGCTGAAAACGTTGAAAAGTTGTTGTTTTGGCTATTCTCCAACACGATTACAAATCCTCCATCAGCAGCAATGCTAATAACGTGGTTAGAAAGTAAGTCATTTTCAATGGTAGTTATTTTCACCTAAATCCTTATTCAATATTGTTTCAGTTATGGTTCAGTTTGAATTAGTTGATCAAACACCTCTAAGGGAAATGTATGGATTTCTAATTAAAAACCTCAGAATAAGTGAACTTGTATGTACGGTTATTATAGTGTGTCATGTAATTATACAAAATGTTAATAATTCTGTTGAATGTCTATAGGTCAAACCATTGAGCAAACTTCTAATTGCTGTAACACATCCAAAACTGGTCACCAAAAGTAATGTTTTCCTTGTGTCTACATTTTACAATTCTGATATTAAAGAAGTTGGTAAACTTCTCGCTTTGTACCACTCATTGTGCCCCTCTTTAGTGCCAGTCAAACCAAAAGTAGTTAAATGTCCAAATTCAAAAGAGAAGAACTTGTCAATTTTTGAAGAATGTATTAAACGTGTCTGTCAAAAAAATGGTCACATTACGAGGAAATCAAAGGTATATAGTATGAAATTTTTTTTGTTGCAATCAGTGTAATTCAGCATTGTGTAAAATTGTAGGATACCCAATGTGTTCTTAATAGTCTACCGTTTCCTGAATACGATTTAATGGATAATGATAAAAGAAGTGACTTAAAAAAAATTTCAGATATTTCAAGGTTTTTTTTAATTTTAAACAAAAAAATAAATTACTGAATAATTCCTGTTTAGCATGTATGATCTAGGTTTGAAAATGAAGAGTGTTAAATTGCCGCATAACCTTATATCACTTCTCTCCTCAAAAGAAGGCTTAATGTATTTAGTAACGAATGGACCAAATACACAATTCCTCGTATCACTCTCATTATGTTTGCAAAACGAACCAAGTGAAAATTTACTGAAATCAATTGCTGAATTGCAAGAGCAATTAATGCATGGTCTACCGCAAGTCACTGACTATCTGTCTGACTTTCTCATTACCTGGGATGGTAACCACCTGGACCAGACAATTTACCGCCTAATCCCCTGGCTATACTTTGAAACTTTTCATGGTTAGTATTAAACACACACACGTATGTGTATATAAATTAACGTTTTTTCATGTATTTTCAGACTTAGAGAAGCTTGTTTTAACTCCATTGGCAAGAGTATATGTATCATCGAGTGCAGAGGTTAAAATACAAATTGTTGATGCTCTCACTCTTTTTATTATAAATATAGTGAGTTTGCTTTATGTGTACTAGTTTAAACTTTAATGTGATGAATGGTGCTGCAGATGTTCAAGTGTCACTCATCACTGGAAGGTCCTGGGAAAAAAAACCACTAGCACATTTAGTTGATATGACCTCAGTAGCAAACCCCTGTGTTCAGGCGCGTCTCCGTCACAGAAGTGCCTGATTTGCGATGTACCTCTATCTATAATCCCTATCTTCTGTAAGTCCACCAATCATAACACACTTCTCTCCTTTTTCCTCAAAAACCCATCCCTTCCAGCCTTTTTTGGCTCTCTTCTCCGCGAGCACACCTCCTATCGCCCTATCTCCCCAAAGTGTTGCGCCATAGTAATTCACCTTCGGGTAAGATCGCCGTTTCTTAAAGTTACCTCGCCACGCGAATCCCCATGGATTCCCCTTCAAATCGCCATACGATCTTCACCTCCTCGTGCGTCCCATCTCCCGACCGCATGGTCCCCAAACCTATCATCGCCATTTTCCCTTAATATCTCATCTTCCTTTTTCCATCTATCATTATAATCCCATGAACGAATCATCCATCAGTACCCCCTGAAGACGCCATCATCTCACTGGCTACTACCTGGATTGCATCGTCTCATTGTCATCACCACTGGATTTCATCATCCATCATCATCAACGATGCTGCAGGAACCAGGTCGGTGCACTGGCCTAGTCACCGCTGAACAACGCACGATATTGCATTCAGGAGACATTCACAGCTTTCCGGTCTCCATCGACTTCAGAGGGATTCATCGCCTTTAGACCATCATCGCCTTCAGATCTCCAATACGATCATCGGCCATCTTGTAAGCTATAGAAATTTCATTAAACAGTGAGTCTTCAATTACTCCTTTCGTTCATTATTTATTCCTTCATTTAATTCTTCCTAAGCTAACATCTCCATTCCCGTTGGTGCCGAATCTTATTAATTTCAACTCCTATCTCCGGCAGTGTTCATCGGCACCATTTTGTATCTGGCTGCTGGCGAACACCCTGGTTAAGAAAACAACAACATACAATTCAATTCAGGAGGGGAGAGAAAAAGTGTTCTTTATTGATTTTATATTAGTTTTATTTTTTCACACTCCTCTTCCCCCAGTAATACTACAAAATACTCTGGCCAATATGAAAGAACATAAGGCCATTTAAAGTCCTATCAACTCCTGGGGTTTGTTTTAATTTTTAAAGGGGGGTTCACAACAGCTCAGGTCATACCAAGTGGGTGTTAGTGTTGTTGACAAAAAGCCCATTTTTAAGTATGTCAGGTTTCAATGCTGGACTCGAACATTTAACTTACAGTGATGAGTGCTGTGTCATGTTTTCATTGTTAAAACTGATGTATTTTCTTAAAATTGATTTTTTTTCTTTTCAGGTTTCAGTTATTATAGAAAGATATACTAAAGGATTATCCTCTCCTGGTCTTAAAAATGCAAAATGGTTATCAAATCCAACTGATACTGTTATATCTCTTTGTAAAGTTATGCATAAACTACTTAATGTTGGGGTCTGCCTTGAAGGAATGGATTGCACATTATTGATCAACAAGTGCCTTGAAGTCTATCTTAAACTTGCAGATCTTCAAGTTGATTTTGCCCTTATCTTTCTTAGTGTTGTTCCACCGGTAGTTGTTTATGGGGCCCTATTTTCTTTGAACCATTTGACACTGTCACAACTGTGTTCTCTGATTACTAAGTGATTATTTTATTGAATGGATTCAGTTTAAGCCTAAATTATGAGTTTTAAAATATAAAAAAAAAAAATACAAATTTAATTATTTTCAGGTATAAACAAAATGTAATACCACGTTTAACCTCAATTGGAGTGATTTCTCAGTTCCAGCATGAAGTCGAATGCATAGAGAGTTATGCAGCAAATATATTCTCCTATTTATGGAGAGGAGAGGTAATACAAGTGATCTAAATAATTTATGTCAGTTTTGTGTGTGTGTGTGTGTGTGTGTGTAATTTTTTTTTGCAATAAAGGAAGGGGAAGATATAATGAGCCGGGTGGAATTTTCGGCATTGGATAGTCAAACAGCAGTGAAAATCACAATTGGAAAAAGACACTTGGGTATTTATCCTTTTGTCAACCAGTTGGCTTCTCTATTGGAGAAAAACCCGGATGACTTATCCAGGGATGTATGTATAATAATGGTTGTGCACAGTGTCTTTTTAAGTAATAATATTTTTTACTTTTTAGGATTTACTTGCAATATATACTAGCCATGCTAGAGAAATTTCTGAATTTTTGAAGTGCCAAGCATCCTACGAGTCTGAGCTATCTATTGTCTGAAACTAACAATAATTTAGACGAAGAAGAAAGAATTCATATCAACTTAATTACTGAATCAATTCCCATAATGTAACTGCAACAAATTCAAAAAGAAACTGAACATGATAAAACATCTTATATTCTTAAAAATGTATAAAAATATAATAAAATAATAATAATATATTGGAATGTTATTTTGTATTGTAAAAATGGTTGGCCGAAAATAAAAACAGGTAGATAACAGTTAATGATGGTATCTTGTATAAAGATAATAGTATTTTGGTTCCTTGTAAAATGAAAAAATACTTATTAAATAAAATTCATGCAAGTCATATGGGTCTTAAGCATGCTAAAGCATAATCCAGGGGAGTATTGTTTTGGTCAAAGAAGTCTAGTAGTATTAAAAATTTAATTGAAAATTATGGCTTGTGTATCATATATTCTCGACAAATTAATGAACCATTACATTGAATCCTCGTGCTCCATTACATTGGGAAAAAGTTGGAGCCTTTTTTAATTTTATTTTGATGGTCAAAATATTTAGTTATGATGTATACTATTCTAAATTTATAGAAATCATTTAATATGTCCAAATGCTTTATTTTTTATAAATAACTTAAAATGTATATTTAGTAGATAAGGCATTCTAGATACACTTGTCACAAATTCTAATCTATGGGACTCAAAATATTTCATTTGCTGTCGATTGGCTTTTTTACTCACTGCCTGTCATCTCAGTATCACATGAGAAGTAATGAACAATCAAAAAGCAGTGTTAAACTATGACAAAAGTTAAGTGAAAAGATTCAGGGACCGGTGTCCATTTAGCACTTCTTCGCTATAGGAATCCACCAAAATATATTGATTCCTAGCAAAACTTTCAAATGTTTTCTTCCGATATCCCAAAAACTATTAAAACTGAAGACAGTTAACACAGAACATCATAAAAGGGCATTCATAAATTTATTTTATTTTAATGAGGGTTCGTAATAGTGAGGTTACATCAACCCTCAGGGTGCTGGTGTTTTTGAAAAAAAAAAGGCCATTTGTAATTATGTCGGGTTCGAATGCAGGGTCGCTGGATTCGAACCCGGGACCTTTACCTTACAGTGATGAGTGCCGTGTCAACGCCTAAACCGTTGTGGCCACCGACCCCTAACATGGCTGTTATAATTTATGTTTTGGCAAGCTTTCGGTGTATTTATTTCACCTTCCACAAGGCAATTAATCTAAATTAATTTTTGTTGAAATATATGGTAATATTGTTCTTTTTTACCAATTGTAAAATACTGATAAAGGCCAAAGGAATATGGCGAAAGCTTGGCAAACTTATCACAGTTATCTTTCGATAGCCACATCCCTGATCTACTTAGAACTAATACAATAATTAAGCACAAGAGTATATATATTCTTTAACTACAGAACATTAACCTCACATTAAAACGCCTAAACCGTTGAGGCTACTGTCGTCCCCTATTATTAAAAAAAAAAAATTTGGCAACCTGCAATTGTTGACAAAATTTTGAATAGAAGAATCTATGATTATTCAGAGATCGTGAGATGCGGTCTGGTGATGTAGGTTTTAGAAAACATTTTCTTTATTGTGCCAATGTTTCAATCTTTATTGAGTTCATCTTCAAGGCTCAAAGTGTTTGTTTTCGTGTCATTCTTGTGCGTCGTGTTGAGAGTGCTTTTATTGATTCAATCAAGCTTTAGTGGTTTTTCAGTTATCTCAGTGAATACAATTTCTCAGCTATCTGCCGCTGAATGCTATATTTCTGCCTACAGTGAAGTTAGTTCATCAAATGAACAGATGTACAAAATAAATTAAACAGATTGTTTTTACAACATATTAATCCTTCAAAGTGACAGTTAAATACACTCCCTTTATCTCTTCTTTGGTTTATTGTATGTACGCAATAAATTATTAATTTTTTCACTCTATTGAACAACAGTTCAGTAACCAAAGAGCAGTGATGGTAAAATGTCATCCAGTATGAACATGGCATAAAGCCGGTTGGTACTACCAGGCAATTGCCTACTTTTTGAAGTTTTGTCCGTTTCTCTGTACATATTTGTTTTGTCGTAATCGTTGTTTTTCCTTAGTAATTATGCTAGGGCAGTTTGTTTTTGGTGGCTTTTTTTCATAATAAAATATTTGTGTGCCCATACGTTTTTGGGGTTCTGTATGTATGTACTAATATTTTCTGGGAACAATGTAGCTATAAATTACAAATAAATTTCTTTGAAATGGAAATGAATTACACGGTATTTGAATCCGGATACTCAGTAGCGTGTGTTAAGGTTAACTGTATAAGAGATATTTATATGCTATACAGTACGCAAAATCTGAAATCCAGAACGTAGTCCTACTGTCCTAGGTTATCATGGGTTATCATCGCCTTTTATCAATGATTGTGAGACATACAAAAGTTACAAAATCGATTTTAAGCAACTTCCCCTCACAACATTAAATTAAAAAAAAAACTCTGGGTAATTGCAGTGTTGTTAAGATAAAGCCACATGTGTACTTACAAATAGTTATGCAGAGCAATATGTGAAATAAAATCGAAATTTTTATTTATCATACTTTTTGTATGATGAAGGCCGATATGCGCGTAGAGAATCGATGTCGTCCTGTTTCGATTGCAGAAATATATCAAGATTGTATGTGAAAAGAGGTTGACGTTGATCTGTAAGTCATTCTTGAAGGGGGACAGACGGGACGTTTACATAATTCAAGAGTTGGTTTGCTATTGTTTGACAGGAACGGGACGGGACCGGTGAAAAGGGACTGCCGAGAAGGCGACACCATGCCCATTTATGACTTTTTCAGAAAGGTGGTGGGCTTGCCAGCGCAGATACCGAGGTAAACACTTATTTGTCCGAATCTACGCAATGTTCCATTGTAAACTCTGCAGCTTTCTTCGGGTGCCAATTGACACGGTGGAGATGTTCAGGCTTTGGACATCCACCTCCCTCAATATTTATGAGCTGTGGTGTACAAATGACATTGACATTTGTCAACAGGTTAACTTCTACAATTTGTCTCACACCGTGAAGTAGTTTCATAACAATAAAATTTTAATTGCTTATACAATTATTTGGGGTTGCCTAAACTGACATTTTTTTTATAAATGTCAAATGAATTAACGAAACGATTTTAAATTGAGCTATCTTAGGTCTACGGTGATGAACGTAACTTCAGACGAGATCAAACTGTTTTGACTCGTGAAACTAACATCATTTTTCCTTAACATTCGAATTAATATACCCGACTTATTGAAATAAAAAGTTTGTGTTGCAGACATGGTATCGATTTATTTCCATAAGTTGAGTATACCAATTTTAATGTTAACAGCCTTAACATCATGATTAAATGTCAATGTAATGATAGATGTGTGAAGAGAGATGATGAGACTGTCGTGTAACATTAACTTCTTTATCTAGAACACATTGTAAGTAAAAGCTTACCCGGTGGCTACAGACATGTAGTGTTCGCCAAATGCCAGTTGCTGCCGAATGTTTGCCAAGTCTCAAGATGCTCGTCTTGGCATTTGCCAAATAGTGCACCTATGTATGTACACCACCCAGTTTGTGTGGAAACAGCAAATATTTGCCAAGTGCTGTCCGAGACGTCAACTTACAACCAATCGTGATGGACAACAGTAAAACTGTCATTGTTACAGCTATGGTTCATCTTACTTTTGATCCATTCCCATTGAAAACCTCGTTCTGATTTTTGTAATTTGAAAGAAAAGCGAGTGGAGAAAACGAGTGGCAGACAACATGAAAGAGAAGCGTTCTAAATTATTGGTACTGATGGCATACTGTGCCCGGGGGATAAATAGACTGGGGGGATTATCAGTAGAAGAATAACCATCTACTCGGACAATTAGGCGGCACTGAAGTCAATTGCTGCATCGTCAGTAAAGTCCAGAGTCTTTTGGGACAGCATTAGAGCCCTGTCAGACATTGGAGAAAATAACAAAATTACTCTTGCCTGAGTGCCAGGGCAGAGGGGCAATGAAGAGGCCGATAAATTGGCCAAGTGTTCAATGAGGACACCTATTGGCCGTGAACCCTTTTGTGGCTCACCAAACTGCCAATAATGCGGATCTATTAGACGATGGATTAATAATAAAAGCTCAATGGGAATGTAGCCCTGGACAGAGGCATGCGAAAAAATTTATCAAAGGACCATCGCAGAAACTAACAGCAGAACTACTAAATCTAGGATGTGCTAGGACTAGAATAATAGTTGAACTGCTCTTTGGACTCTGCAGACTCCGGTGGCATATGTATAGACTTAGAGTGGCAGAAACAAACCTGTGTAGATATTGGCAAGAAAAAAAAGCGGAACACGTCCTCTGTTGGTGTGAAGGCCTATGTAGGCTGAGATTCCTAATTCTGGGAGAGGAAAAGCCAGGGCCTGAAGGATACACACGGGAGCCCTTGAAAAAGCTTCTAGTAAAAAGGGCCTGGTAAAAAGCCTCAAGCTTAACGAGGAGCTCTAGATAAAAAAATGGAGATGCATAATAGACCAATACTGGTCAAGGTGCACAGGCCGTAAAGAGGCCGACTCCTATAATATAATATAATCTTAGTACAGATTGAGGAACTCCAATTCAGTTATGTTGGACCAATCCATTTGTAACCGACGGCTAATGCTGTGATGTTCATTAATACATCTATAGTAGTTATGAGTCGTTTATTGTTAAAAAATCTTATTCTTGATTGATGATTACAGTTGATATACATACAGTCAGTTCTCGAATATGGGGATGATTTTTACAATTAGCCAAGCAAAGGCGAGCACCAAATATTGTTGCTCGGTTATTCCTCACTAGTCAGAATTCGGCAAATCTTTGCTCATCATTAGCATGTCTGGAGCCACCTTAATATTAGTTCAAATATCAATGCTAAGTAAAGGGCCCACACGTTAAAGCTTTTATAGCTGATGTTACATTGTAAAACATTGCCAGGTTTCTGAAAAAATGGTAGTTGGTAGGTGAGAGGCCCGGAGAGTAGGGAGGGTGAGGCTCATAACCAAGATCACACCAAGATGTCACATGAGACATGAGGCCAAGCATTGTCATTTAACAGAATCGGCCTTTTCTTTTCCGATTGACTAAACATTGCTTCAATAATTTGCATTTCTTTAAATACATTTCGGCTTGATTGTTCACCAGGATTTAAGAAACTGTGGTAAATCATCCCAAATGAAGCCCACCAAAGAGACGCCATCACCTTTTTTTGATGAGTGGGGCTTTGGAAAATGTGGCACTGCTTCTCCTTTGTCGAGCCATTGTCCCGAACATCTGCTGTTTTAGTAGAGAATCCACTTTTCATCACAAGTAACAGTTTTATCTAGAAAAGGTTTGTTTCTGTTTTGGCAAAGAATTGTTGTGCAAACTTCATAATGATGCTTTTTTGGCGGTTGCCTGCATCAGGAACCCAACTTTCTGTTGAGCTTTTTCACTTTTCCAATTGCCTTAAAGTGGCCAGGGACGTTTGATTTGTTAACTGAACAATTCTCTGCAAGTTCTCGAATCGAAGCTCTCATAACATCATCATCTATGGAAGAAATCTATCCACTACCTGCTTTGTCTTCAAGGCATCTCCCTCTCGAAATTTTTAAACCTTCTCTGAATGGTGCTCTCACTCACACTGCCATCGCCCCAGACTTCATTAATGCTTCTGGTCATTTGGGCACTGTCCCGACCGAGTTTAAACTAGTAAAACGAAATAACGCATAAATCACATGAATCTTAATAAAGACTGAATTATTTCCAAGCAGCAAAATGCTAGGTAAACAAACATTTTTGTTTGGAAGAGGATTAAAAAGTGTTGACATTCGTACAAAATTATAATCCATCAAATGTAAACAGTTTGATATATAGAGGGGTAATTGCAAGAAAATTTCTCTTGACGTTTCATCATTATTCACCAACATTCCAATAGACATTACACTGAACATTATTTAAGATAATGGCCTAAAATAACACCACAAACAAGCTTTGTTATTAAAAAATTAATTAATTAATTTTTAAAAACGTTCATAACAATGGTTCAACACTTCTGCATTAACAGATACTTTACGTACATAAAGATATGCAAACTTATCCTATCAAAATCAAACATATATAAACAAAAGACATTAATTTCTCACTAACACTATCAACATGACACACAACAGTGACACATCTACACAGAAAACACACTTTGAGTGAGTACAAATACTTTGGTTAAACCTAAATTTCTATATTGAGTACATCATTATATCAATTCATTTGTATAATTTAAACAATGTTTCTAAATCCCAGGACCTGAAGATGATCTGAATAAAGATAGAAACTGGCACAATAAAGAAAATGTTTTTCTAAAATTAAATCACACCAGACCGCAACTTATGAACTCTGAATAATCATTACTTAACGGTCACTAAATAATACACGCTAAGTTCATTAATAAAGCAAATGCAGATAAAATCAAATATCCTCAATAAATTATTGGTGATACATGTTTGTTTTATGGCCTAATAATACCAACTTGTTCAAAATGTTTACTTTACTGTAAACCTATTTAATTTATAAAACATGTTTATTTTTAAAATATCCAGCAGTTTAGTGTATGTACACCAGCTATTTATTGATTGCAGAGATCGGCAAGATGGAATAAAACCTGGCTTTAAAAATCCCATTTGGGGAGAGGATGATGATGACGATGATGATGAATTGGATGAAGATTTCAGGTAGGTGCATTTAATGAAGTAGTAGCATAAAGTTGATTAATCGTTACAATATTGCAAATCTCCTTATTTTACGTACTGGGTTTAATTCTAAGCCTTGATCTAGGGATTGTTAGCAAGAATTGTATTATTAACTGTTGTGGTGAGCTCTGTGGGGTCCTTGATTATTTCCAATCATCCTACTCTGTCTGTTCCCCTGGTTTTGTCAAATATATTATTTGTGGTTTGGTCTTTGTGTGTCAATAATATTTGGTCAATAAAAACTTTTATAGTTTCTTTATAAAATGTAAAAAGAGCCGTTTGGCCTTTTCTTTCTTCTTTGGTGTATTTGTTTTCTCATTGAGTAAGATTTTGGTTCTTTACATGAGTGCAAATTAAATAAACATATAATAATTTAGTTAAACCAAATATTTATATAAAAAAATAAAAATCTTCTGGTTGTTAATTGTGCCTTTCAGTTTGTATTCTTTTTATGTATGATATTTTTTAATGAGTAAATACAGTAAAATCTCCATATTTCATAAGAAAATGGTGGTCCATTGAAAAAATCTCATTAAATTGTTTAAAACCAATGCATTTCAGTCCTCATAGTGTAACGTATTTTTTTCCGCCTTCAAGATGGACAGAACATTTTACAATTTGTACTTTAGCATCAAAATTCCGATTAAACATAAGGGTGGTCCAAGCTCCATTTACATAGACCAGAAGGGTCCATTGTGACCAGTGGTGGGTGTTTCCAAGATTTCGTTTGTAACACCCGATGCTACCAACTCAAAGCTAATTGCTTACTGCAATGAATGTTGCTGATAAAGCGTGGACAAAGGCAATGACAACCACAATAAAAAATTGCTTCAGAACTTGCGGTTTCCTAAATATCGGCCATGGACCTGGAAAATGAAATCCAAGCTTCCATTGAATGGCACTCTTGTCACAATGAAGAAAAACCTGTCACTTTTCAGTTCATTAATTTTGATGGTGATGTTGCAGTTACTGGAATGCTTAATGACATTGAAATTTTAACCGAAACAGACGATGCGGATGGTGAAGAAGACGAAAAACCAGAAGAAGTTTCGAGTATCAGTCTGAAAGAAGTCATTTTTTAGCGGAATCAAATGTGGATGAAAATATGAAAATGTGTTTGGGGCAGTTCAACTATTGAATTAGTATGGACAGCACATGTTTCAAATTAATTAATTGTTTAAGCAAACAAAAATTTTTTTTTAAAGATAGTTCCTACTCACAGTAAGAACAACACACTCACTCCACCATTCATCATTTATATTGATCTATCTTTTCAAAAATATATATGCTTATGTAAATAACATATATGTACATACAAAAAACTTTTCTTACATACATACAATACACTTATAAAATTAAAACTTTCCATATAACATTTTTACCCTTGATATGTCATATTCTTGATGTAGTGAACATGACGATATATTGCACTATCCATCATCCCTTTGAATATATGATATATCGGGATTTAACTGTATATGATTTTCAGTTTTTGGTCGTCATGGAGCAATTTGTTTGAATTGTTGAGGATTCACGGTAATTCTGGTTGAGGTGTATTTCATATTTGGATTTTATGTTACTGTCTCTCAATGATTTTTGTCTTTTTGTGTCAATTTGTTTCTATTAGTTACATGTCACTTTGGTCTGCCTATTCTCACTGATTTTTATTGGTTCAAATTCGTACTAAAGTTCTAATTTTTGAACGAGAGACGTTGAAATGGCCAACACTTGGGAACTTGAGTCAACCAGGACTTGAACAGGATGAAAAATTCTCTGAGTACTGAATGAGACCCCCTCTCTACCTAACAGAATATGGGAACTTTCCGAAACACACAAAGCTTGAAGATTGGTGTCACTTGTCAGAACCGGAGTCATTCTTGACCTTGGAGAAAAGGAAGTTTTGTCATTAGGAGAAATAAAATTACAGGAATGTAACAAGGTATGGTATGATGCCTTACAGTTTTACACAGTACAGTCATGAGAATGATTGTAAGTGATTAATAAACATCACTTCAGGCAAGCTCTAGTCTGAAATCTTTGAGAAGTGTCTCCAGCAAAAAAAAAAAAAAAAAAATTGATATATAAATAATTTGCTAAGGCATTGAAAGAAGATAATTGCAAGGGAGAAAAGTTTATAAGTATGATTAATGCACAAAGAGGCTAATGGTAGTTGATTTTGGTAAAGTTCCCAAAGGGCTTAGATGCTTGCTCTTACTGGTCATCATAGAGAATGAAATTTGATACAACTGCCCTGTCTTCATCTAGCGAATTTGTAAACAATTACTGAAATTTCTGTGTAAGGGGGTAACAATTTATTATGCACAACAGAATCAAAAAGTGATAATAAACTCGGTCAATTTTCTATTTTTCCACAAAATTTAGATACATCTATTTTCACCAAATAATTGGGGTAAACAAACTTTGAGTTGAATAAAACGGATCATATTTGATCTTATAGCAAAAAATAATTCATCAAAGGATTGTTGAACAATGTTTAAGAGTAGTCCAATCTTGGGATGAGAGAAGTCACTATTAAATATTTTATCCAGACTACTTTGGTCTGTTTTTTCATACAAAAATTAACTTACAACTTAAAGAATTAACTTTTGTTTCATTTATTTTTTTAAATATGCCAGTGGGAGACTTACACTAGGGATAGCATGACAGAAGGCTTTCTGAAACTGGGTATGAAACCTAAAAGGGTTCACTCAGCTTTGGGTGCTAATTAAAAAGACATTGGAATGCACTTGTATTTGAAAACTAGTGTATTTATCTATTAGCACAACTTAATTATAAGAAAAAATATGGTGAAATGAAATTTAAAAAAACACTGGCAAGTTGATAGATTTTCTTTTCTTTAATTAATATATTTAATTTTATTGCAATTTTTCCTTATGTAATATTAACGTTTAATAATTTCCAGAGGTTTCAGTGCTTCCAGTCCGTTTCATTTCAGTGTGTTCACTGGGGATTTCTTTGATATGCATAAATATTTTGAGCAACAGATGGATGACATGCTAAAAATATTTGGAGACTTTGGATTTGGAGGTATATGAATATGAAATTGAATGAATGAATGAATAAATGAACACACACACACACACACACAAATCACAATTATAAGGGGTAAATTAACTTTTTATAGTATAATAAATCCTAATTTAAATAAGAAACTTTGGTTTCATAGACTAGCCTGGACAAAAAGAGACTCTTAAATGAAAATTAGGCTTAGGTCCGGTCATGACATTTATGGATTGTAGCTACATAAAATAAAGGACTAATTTAGATGAAATATTCAGGGTGTAGTATACTGTGCCCTTTAAGAGCTATTGTATCTCCCGTTCTCTGCCTAAAGCACATCGGTGAGTCTATTTCATCAAGAAACTTGATTAATAGGCCCAGTTTCAGTGGTTGAAGCTCTTCTATGGTCACATTATACATCCCAAAACAGTTCCTCCTGCGGGCAAGTGAAGCACCGCAGTTTGTTAGATGTGTTGGTTCTCCTCTGCCTTTTTTCAGAATCTGCATGTGCCGTCTTGGACTGTTCCAATCTTCTTTAAGTGTCCATTTGGCTTGCAGTGACCTGTTAAATATCCTATTAGGATTCGCAATTTGTTCCTGCTTACTTTGACACATCCTGTAAATGCTTTTCTTTTGGATGTGAGTGAATTCCATTGTTCCTTCATTTTCTTTTTGTCCTTCTGTCTGAGATACTCATTAATAGTGTGGGTTCCTATGCCACAGAAGGGTTCAGGTCCTGTCAGCGGTGTGGCAGCTCCTTGCCTTGCAAGGTTGTCCGTTTTCTCATTTCCTTCTACTCCCATTTGTCCTGGGCCCAGCAGAGGCTGACTTTGTTCTGCGTACCTAATACGTTTAGTTTGGTTTTGCAGTTCAGCACCATCCTTGAACTAATGATATTTGAGCTTAGTGCTTTGATAGCTGCTTGGCTATCTGACATGATCGATGTTCTTATTTTTGTACCCTTTGCTCAGGTTGAGTGGAGTACATCTCTAGATTGCGTGAATCTCAGCTTGGAATATACTGGTGTATTTTCCCATGGGTTCTGAGTACTGAATACTCCTGCTCCTGTGACTTCTTGTATTCTCGAGCTGTTGGAAAGTAGTGCTTAAAGGGCATCTCCAAACTTTGAAGGTGTTCGCATATTTCAGCAATCGACGTGCGGTTTGCAAGCTCCAGTTGGATTTCTTTTAAAAAATCATGTAACACATGAAAACACTCCACCAAAGCTGGATTTTTCTTTAGCAGGCGCAAACTTTGATATCAGCATCGAAAGTTTTGATACTCTTCCCTTGCAAAGAAAGACTCGTCTCATTCATTTTCATGAAAATGTCTGATAAATATGACAGTATATATTACCATTTCTTGTCATTGAAAACCATTGGCCAATTTAACATTGTGGTCCACCAGCAGAAATAAGACTTCAGAATGGACAGACTGGAGAAGCAGGGAATGTTGAAGGCTTCCCATATCGTCACGTAGTATTGTGAAAAGTCTTGACCAACTCGTACTATTATTAGGCGTACATAATATGTTTAATTTGGTTTTGCAGTTCAGCACCAACATTGAACTAATGATATTTGAGCTTAGTGCTTTGATGGCTGCTTGGCTAAGGACTAATTTTGTGAAACATGCCATGCAGTTCAAGATATGGAACATACTATTATGAATTGTAATAGAAATTTGGAAGAGAGAAGGACTTGGTTTGACAGAGTAAATTCAATGAAAGCCATTGCAAAACCAATAAGCTAACAAATCCTTAATTTTCCAAAAAGATGACCAAAATATACCGACTTCATAGAATTTATTCATAGCTGTAGGATAAAAACTTTAGTCCAAGAATTAGTGATAATATTAGCAGTTTATTATTTAATTTAATTTAATTATTTATGTATTCATGTGTTATTTATTTATTTTTTTACTGCGTTACTTTGCTTAATTAACTCGAATGTTGGATGTGTGAATGTGAGTCTATTGAATTGGAAAATGTGCAAATAATTCTACGGCTAATTGGAAACACAATATCAAAAAAGGTAAATTGAAATAAAGGTATTTTATTAGATTTGGAGAATAAAGGGGACAGACATTTTCCTGATGATTATGCACCAGCCAATAAGGAGGAAAACTCAATTCGATCTCAGTTTGTGAAGCCATCTTTTGAAAGACAATTGAACAGGAAATCGCAAAAAATTGATTCTGATTTGGATGGGTTTGTATTAAATAAACTAATACATATAAACCAATTTAATTAACTCACAATAAAAGGAAACTAACTTTAGATTTCAATTACCACAGAAACTTTGATTCGAGTGTTTTTGATTTGATTCCTGACGCAAATAAACATGACGTTATCCCGTTCAACAGACATTTAAATCCTACGCATTTTTTTGGCCAAAGTGTAATTTCACGCTCAGTCACAAGACCTAATGGGGTAAATTAATTGTTTTTTTTTTTTCTGCAAGTTATCAGATAGTTTGAAAAAAATATTTTTTTTTAGACTTTAGAACATTTTAAAACTATAAAGAAAAGTGATGGTAGTGAAGAGGTGACAGTTACAAGGCAGATTGGAGATAAGAAACACACAGTCATCACTGTCACAAGTAGAGAAGGTTTGGTCGAGAAGAAAGAGGAATTTGTTAACATGGATAAAGGTATTTTTAGTATTAAAGTAAAACTGTAATAAAAAATTTATTTTGTTTTTCTTCTTAGAGAGTATTGGTGAATTTGAGGCTCAGTGGGGAAGTAATGGCATAAATACAAACTTTCGTCCAGCTGATGAAGGGCAGAGCAGACATTGGCCTATTTTTTCCATCTTTAAAAACATGTATTTCAAATAAAACGTTATAACTGACCATTATATCTCTGTGTTGTCTTTTTCTCTTTGAAATATATTGTACATATAGAAAAATACATAGTTTTTAATTATTGGGACCTAGTTTTTAATTTGTATGACCTTTAATTTAGTTCAAATTCTCTTTAGTATTTTTTTTAGAAATAAATGAAAATAAGATGTCTACTTCAGTGATTCAGCGAAGAATGATGAGTAAGCCTATATTTTATATTTAAGTGGAATATTTTTATATTTAAGTGCTGCTAGTTCTAATTGCGTGTCAATGTGACATGTCTCTAGAACAGGGCTTCCCAAACTTTTTAGCCAGAGGACCCATTTCACAAAATAAAATCCAGCGTCTAGTGGTCATACTTGACCATATTAATTATTCTTTTTATATGTCTTGGCTGAGATAAAAAAGTTTAGCATCACAAGTGGGATTCGAAACTTCGGCTAATAAGCTGCTACTTTAACCACTTGAGCTATTGTGACTTCGATCCACTTGGACGTCGACTCCTCATCTCAACCTACAACCTGTCAAATTTTCTTTCTTTTTGCCATTCTCCAGCCAAAGGTTGTGGGTTCGAATCCCGCTCATGACACTAACTTTTTCATTTCGACCAAGAACCAAGTTAAAAATTTATATACAAAATTTGTAACAAACATTGAACAGAATGGAATCAATAGTTAGGTAAAACTCGAGCCAGTTTCAAAAGTAATACTTTCAAAATGTCTGATTAATGAATTAATAGGAAGAATATGGTTGTTTTAATCTGCACAATTTGAATATGTTGGTTTTAATTTTTGGTAGCTGGAGACAAATGACCAGTTCAGCATCTAGTCAGTTTTTGTATTCAGTTGGTGGCTGTATAGATAGAAAATGCGGATTTGTATAGGTAAGTTGTGGCAAATGGAAGCACACGTTTTGCTTTTCCAACTAGCGGTTGAAATTTTTTGCTTTTCATACAGAGCCAAAAATGGACATAAGTATCAGACTCAAAAGTAGATTTCAAGTAGAAGTATTGTCTATCAAAATTCGTATTCGCTTGAAGATAGTCTGGTTGGCTTTGTTGGAACAGAAAACGGTTTGACCACCCATTCATGGTCTTGCAGCTGTCTCGAAGTAGTATAGCAGTAACTCACGCTGTTGGTAAGTAATAGGACATCCTCAAACTTTGAAGGTGTTCACAATTTCATCAATCAATATTCACAAGCTTTTTTTTTTTTAATATTTAACATGGGAAAACACCGCCTCTTCCTTCTCAACAGATTCAACCCAAAACTAGATTTTTCTTTTGTCATCAACATTGAAAGTTGTGATACTCTTCTCTTGATAAGAAAGACTCATCTCATTCATTTTAATGGAAATGTCTGATAAATACGGCAATATAAAGTTTTCATCACTGAAAACGGCCAATTTGACATTGTGGTCCATCAACAGAGTGAGACAAAACTTAAGAACGTAATTCCTGTAATCGAGACATCCACCCACTTCTGCATGTAGAGGATGAAAGCTTCCCATATCATTACTAAGTATTGTGAAAAGTCTTGTCTTCAACAGCCGCGACGATATAATTAATAATTTTCAATTAATTAAGGTTTTGATTGAGATGAAAAGTCAGTGTCACGAGCGTGATTCGAACCCACGATCTTTGGCTAAATACGCCGCTGCTCTACTACTTGAGATATCATGATGTCGATCCACTCGGACACTAACTTCCCATCTCAACTCCACCTTTTGAATTTTCCTTTTTTTTTTTTTTTATCACATTCATTTATATACATTGCATTCTATTTTGTATATGGAGTGCTCAATATTCCTCTATCAACATAAATAGAACAACAAAACAATCTAGATTGGGGTCGATGGGGTACTTTTATAAGTATTCCACCATTGGCCCGTCACATACACAGCTCAAGGGGTGATGGGGATGCTATTTTACCATCAGCCCCTCCCCATTCACTCTAATAAATACACTCATACAAAACACAAAAACTTCCCAATCCCCCTGAAAAGCTGAACAGGGGACCGTGAAACACGCTACCTTGATCGAGAACCATTCTTAAATTCAGTGGCATAACTACACACACTCTGTACAGAGCCAAGGCATGACACCCCTCTATTATGTGGGACACATCGAGCAACCTTTCTCTGCATAAGGGGCACCTGCAAGGGCTTTGGCCCAAAAGCAGGTGCCTGTATGTCAACCGCATATGGCCAGTCCTCAGGTGAGGACAATCCCTGGTCTCCTACTCAGGTTCTCTGAGGCCCTCTATAGGTCGTGCTCTTGACTTGCAAGAGCCTCTCCGATGATCCTACCCACTGACGTTAATCTTATTATTACTCATTGTTATATACATGTCCTTTTATCCATCCTAAGTCCACTACAATTGTTTCTTATTTTATTTATAGTAGGTCTGTTAATATGTATTATTTGTTGACATATGTAAAGTGATAAAGAATCTTCTTTATGTACTTATGAATTACTGTTCGTACATCACATACATAATACATTCAAAAATATTTGTGATTCGTTAAAGTTGTATTTAGTGTCGTATTATTTAACACAGCCCAAACAAATCAAACCCTAATCATGGCTATTAAAAAAACAGTGTTATCAGTTTTAAACATGGAAAAAACGTCAATAGAAAAAAACATGTTTTAAAATGTTGATGCTTGTAACTAGTAAGATTAATTTAAATGAAGTTTTTTTTTTAAAATTTAATATAATGAAAGAATAATTTCATTTCACTTCTTTGAAGAAAAAATACACTCATTTTTGGTAATGATCATGGTTGATTATAAAGGGTGGGAATATACATACTTTATTTTGTGACTTAACGTAAACCAAAAATATTTATTTAATAACTAACTATACATTTAAGATTCACCAAACTTTGGTTGGACTAACTACTATTTTCAAAATATACAATGAAGTTTTATTTTTACATTATAGACAAATTGTATATGTGAATAATATCTTTTTACCTTTTATAAAGTAATTATATATAGTTTTCATGTGAACAAATATTTTTCATCAAATTAATTACATGCTATACACAGAAATATACACTAATCTCTCAGTAGTGTGTTAGGTTTCACATTACATAAACTGTAATAACTGTCCCTTTACTTACTTCCAGCTCCTGTTCTAGATGATAATTAACATTTAACCATGAAATAAAAATATTGAACTTTTGAACATAATAAACATTTTTTCCCTTTAATAATTCATTTGCTTCCAATAATGATGTTTATGTACAAACTGATGAACCGTGTTCTTTTTAATTTTATTTACAAAACCTAGTTTAGTAGTAAGGGAACGTTATTCCTGGCCAAACCCTTCTGTCTCTTCAATGGCGTAGTTCAGTTTTTCAACAAGTTGATCGTAAGATTTGTAAGGAGGAAGATCAAGCCGGTTGAAACAAGTATGCGATCTGGGAAGCCAAGTCTCTTTACCGACTTTTTCAATGCAGAACCTCTGGGGACCATTTGATCCTAAACAACAAAACGAATGTGATTGGATAAAACCAAGTTAGCTATTTAAGAGAAAAATACCCATGAGCTCAGCAAAACCACCAACTGGAACTCGACATGTCCCGGTAACAAACTGAAGCAATCTTGCTCTCTTCTCACTATCTGTCTGCCTGACAAACTGTAAATAAATTTTAATACATCAATTGTAAAGTAAAAAGAAATACGTAAAAGTGAGACCTCTCTACAATGGGAATGTAACAACAAAATGGTTTAGTCCATTGCAGAAGGGTATCTGTTCATGTACCAATTAAAGAATGATTTAAAAGATTTTTAAAAAATCATGCATTTTATATTATATTTGAGATGTTTTCTACTTATACAAACCCAGTTTTTTCTCAATTATATATTTTCTGGCCTAAGTTTCAAGAGGTAATATATAATAAAAAAAAAAACTTTTAAACTAAATATTTGTTTAAAATACATTATGCAATTCACTAGTTTTCGTGGTCCGATTGACCAATTAATATCTTTTAATTAATTAAGGTTTTTAGCTGAGATAAAAAAGTCAGTGTCACGAGCGGGATTCGAACCCACGACCTTCGGCTAGATATGCCACTACTCTACCCTACTCTACCACTTGAGCGAGCTACCGTGACTACCACTCGGACACTAACTTCCCATCTCAACCCCACCTTTTGAATTTTCCCTTCTTTTTGCCACTTTTCAAATGTTGTGTAATTTATTTGATTCTTGGTGACAAATGAAATGCCACACTCATGGCACTGACTTTTTTATCTCAACTAAAAACCTTAATTGTTAACAGTGCACATCTTGGCTTTCAACGTGCATGCAAAGCCAGAGTTACACGCTACGTCTTATCAGTCACATAAAATGGATCAAAATAAGTCCGCTTTATCAGTTGTTAACGCTTTTTCTTCCTTTTTCACATCAGTTCAATTTTAAATTTTTGCTGGATTTTGTTAATAAAGCTTTATACTACTAAATATTTATTTGTTTATAATTTATTATTTATACACAAATATGGAGGAAATTGTAATTGCCCTAACACTATTTTAGAGGAAAAAATAATCCATATTACGAAGGTAAGAGATTGCCTATTAAAAAGAGGACAATTTTTTCATATCAGATTATTCTGGAGCTATGCAATGAACTTGAGGTGACAACTAGAGAAATTATTTAAGAAAAGGCTCCAATTCGTGTCGAACTTGAAAAAGAAAGATTATTTCTCCCAATGAAAGATTTAAAGCATCTTTAAGATTCATTCAATTTGAAGAAAATATTCACACGCTTCTTTGTGATCTTTGTGCGTTTTTATTTTTATGTAGTATTAAAAAAAAATTGATTTGATTTGAAAAAATTGTAGAGAATTTCGTAACGAATGTATCACCAACACATGAAATATAAACAAAATTATGTTTAATTGTTTCTCTGATAATGTAGCCCTAATAAACAAATAATTTATTCGTTTATGTGAGAAAATATTTCCAGGCTTTTTTTTTAAATAAAAAGTAAATACATTACTTATTTACATATATTTGGGCTTTACACCGAGCATCAGCATCTTATATCGTATTAAATTTATTATTATCCACATTATATTTATTATATTTTAAAAGATATGTCATGACCATCTTGCATCAACAAACCGCAAGGCCAAGATGGAAGAAGGTTATCTATTCATAGATCCACAGTGTTGTGATTTTTTATATCTACAGAAAAATACCGTGTTAATAGATCTATTATTAACGCTTTACGAATGTAAACAATGAACCGACCAATGGTAATTTTACGGCAGAGTGAGTACACCAGTAACTTGCTAACTTGCTGCTTGTAGATTGCTTCTGATGGTTCTACTCATAAAATTTACATGTTTTATTTAAAATTTCTAAAAACCAATCTAGTTCTCTATTTTTGTTGAAACTGTAACAGTGTTGTATTTAAATTGAAATTGAGTTTTGTTTCATTTAGATGGTCTTTAAATTCAGAAAATTGGTTTGGTTTAGGCAAGTGTGTTTTAACTCTCGTTTTAATTTCTCTACCATTTTGTCCTATCTATTTAATATCACAATCATTAATATAAAGTTTGGAAACCCTGCTTTTTGATAAGTTGTCAACCTTGAATTTAGGTTTTGGGAGGAATTCTGTGAATAAAACTATAATTTACAAAAATTCAGTAACTTGTTGTAAGAGAACCAGCAGTAACTTTTAAACCGATGAACCAATCATACTTAAGTTTACATAATTAAATTTTCTAAATTCAATGGTTATGGTTGAATATATTATACACATTAGAAAAAAAATAGTAAAAAATTCTCACCTGCCAAAACCAAAGGACTTGTTTACTGTTTCTAGTATAATGCCGGTAGATTGTGTTTCTCTGCCAATCTTCAACATCCACCTCTTGCATACCACAGAGCATAAGTTCCAATTCACGTTCGTCAAAATACTTTAGCCATTCAAGAGGAACGACTTCATTAAAGCCATCAAGGAAAGCTTTTGTCTGATCTTCTATACCACGTGTCATTCTCCACTCAGTCATCAGCCTCAAATATTCTTCCTTGTTTGTCTCATCCACTCTTATCTTGTCACCTGCCTCCTTCAACTCATGATGAATCACTTGCCCCAGAATCTCAAAATCAACACTGAAGAACATTTCAAGCCCGCAGTCGTCAATATTGTTTTCTCTTATCCAGACAAGAGAGTTATAAAACTCAGGGTCAATTGACTCAATATCCTTCATTGTCAACTTTTTATTTAGCATCCGCTTGTAAAATGGCATTGTAAAACCTGAATATATAAACCTTCCATGATAAAGGGCCTGAAAAACAAATTGTAAAATGTCAATGGCAAATGAATAATAATAATAAACACAGAGGCAGAAACTATAAAGTCCTCAAACAAGACTATTAAGGGGGAAAGAAAGAATTGAAATAAACAGGGAGTCGAAATAAGAAGTTTGTGGCATGGGCAAAGTCAGTGTAACTCAAGTGGTAGAGCAGCGCCGTAAATAGCCTAAAGTCGTGGGTTCGAATCCCATCTGTGTCACAAATTTTTCATTTCGAAAAAATAATAATTGTATAATTAACTGAGGAAATGAGAGAATGTTCTACAAGCAACTGAATCACGTCCTAACACAGTTTACCCAAGTAAAGAAAATATGGTTCGCTTTTGGAAAAAGTTATGAGGCAAATATGTAGAATATGATAGAGAGGGTTATGGGATCAAGCAAGACATGAAGATTGAACAAAGGGTGTTCTAGACATGTCCATTACTAAGTCAGGCATCACTAACGAGACTCATAACTGAAAAACTGTTGGCACGGATGGAATCCAAAACTTCTGATGGAAGTATTTTCCTGCAGTACACCCATTACTCACCCTTTTTTATATATAACAACTTCATACAAAACAACCAAGAACCTCCAGACAGTTTTTATAGACACGATCCAAAAAAAACACAAAAAAGTGGAGCTCTTAAGCCCAAAGATTACACACCGATCACATATCCTAATTGAGTCTATAAAATCCTTACGTCAATAATGAGCATAAAAATTGGGGTGCCGGTGGCCACAAGGTTTAGTGGTTGACACGGCGGCGCTCATCACTGTAAGGTAAAGGTCCCAGGTTCGAATCCAGCAGCCCTGCATTCAAACCCGACATACTTACAAATGGGCTTTTTTTCAAAAACACAGGCACCCTGAGGGATTATATGACCTCTGCTGTTGCGAACCGTCGTAAAAAAAAAATAAAAAAAAAAAATTAAGACAAAAGTTAAATAAACCTTTTATACTCTGGAAAAAAAAAAAAAAAAAAGCATGTGAGAGACAACAAGATTTTGGCTGTAATGTATGTAAGGATGTAAAAGAGAGCAAGAGGCTGCAAGGAGCTGCTTGTATTAAACACATTTTTTGTCTGGACAGGCAACAAACAAAAGCTGTAACTTATCAGTAGCCTGGATAGACTAAGCCAAGACATTTGATCCGGTGCCACATAGTTGGCTAATGGAAATACTAGCTTTGTAAAAGATAAATCGCAGGATAATAAACTTCTTAGAAAAGGCAATGAACTTCTGGAATGTTTCCTCTTTTCAAATTGGGTTTGAAGTTAGTTAATACAATTTTGCAACTTGCATATATATGTCCACTTTGTCGTATCTCTTTTTACTGTCATTCAATAAGCAACAGGTACAAACACGTGCATTTTTCCCAATAACATACGAGAATAATCAGGCAGTAGTAGTACTTTTGTACCTTTTAGCCCATAAACAATGAGGCAGCCCACACACCTCCACTTTGATCATGTAATCAAGTAACTCAAAATGTGTCTGCTTCATTTTGTTACTGCCATAATTGTATTAATACCAACATTTTTTATAAATGTTTAAAGTAGACTAAAAATTTCAACAAAACATAATTATTAACCTAGGCCTTAATTACATTGAAATCTCCCTACTCTAGAGGAATAGGAAATGGATTTTTTTAAATTAATGTAAGCAAGGCACACATAAATCTTATACATTGATAGTAGATTGGATAAGATTTTGTAATTTTGTGAATTCTTGTGGCTGAAAGATGCTACCCATATTGAAAAATGTTCTTTAGCTTCGTTAGAATAAATGGCTCCCTTGAAGGTCAGTCATATTGAACATAATGCGACCGGTAACCCCATAATCAATATTAGTAAATTAAATAATATAACGTCATCTCAGTAACAGGGTTTATGGTTGTAAAATATTCAAAGTTTTAATGGGAGGTTTGAATTATCAGGGCTTCTGCATTAAGAAAAATAATTGCTCGTTACAATCAACAAATATTACACTTGAAATTAACATAAATTCAGAAGGTGAAAATAAAGCACTTACCATAGCTATAAACCTTCCTATAAATTTGAAGTAAAGAAGATGATCTGGGTTCACGTAAGATGCTGGGTTGATTTGTAAACTATAATTATTTTTATTGGCATATTCGAATAGACAATACATAGGATTCAGTACTTCATGGGATAATAAGAAAAACCATTCCCTAAAAAACAAACAAATATACAATAACTTTTACTAAAAGCACACAAAAGAACCACTAACCTTGAAACACCACCATAATCCAATCCTTCCTCGCCTCGGAATATTATATATAGCCTTCTCCTCAATTCGTATGCTGGTAGCCTCATAACCTGATGATATGAGTCTTCAAAAAGTGTTTGTCTGGTTACTGTTATTTTAATGTGACTTGGAAGTACATTGCTTTGGCAGAGGTAACGGAACTGAGACAGTTTCCACCTAAATGATCTTTCATAAGCCCGAGGGACACCATAAACTCCTTTAGGTCTGTAATAATTCAATACAGCAATTTTATATCTAACTAAACTGCAAGCAAGGAACAAAGTAAGACAAAAATTGAGAGTAAACAATGTGTAGACTGCACTGTTGAAGTGTACAATAATGAATCTGTGCCTGTGCATGGTGTAAGTGCAAAATGCATTTTGAAAACAGAATAGCTATATTTACTTCACAACCACGCTTGTTTTAAGAAGGCAAATTTATCTTTATAATTATTTTGAAAGTGTCAACATCCATGAATTAAGTGAAGTATGGTACTAAAAATACTTAGATTTATGAGAGCATGAAATCTCTAGCTCTTTGCTGTAAATGACAATATCAACACTGTCAGCCACTTAAATTACTATATGTTAATACATTAAACTGCAAAAAGGGACAAGCTTATTTTAAAACAAATTATTCAAATGAGTCAATTTAACAGGAAAGAGTTTTAAATTATACAAGCGCAAAATGCATTTTCAATTAGTTTTTTTCCTACCTCAATATTTTAAAATATACTAATCTATTAATGAAATGGGAGAGAGGGTAGGAAAATAGGATAGGGAAATAATATTGTGAAGCCCTATATTATTAATTAAAAACTATAAAATATTGAAACAAAAAATCTTACAAAGAATCGCCTTGCTCTCCTGTAGCTAAGGATTTCCTGGAATACAGAAAGGAATTTAAGGTATGGAAGGTTAAAATGAAGACACAAGGTGGCTATTAGTTATCCTATGCAAAAAGTAGATTCATGTAACTACATACCCTTTGGGTGCACCAGGGCGGGGATCTTGGAATGTAGTAGTCCTGGTATTATGATCAACGAAATATCTAACACCATCTTCCGTAAGGCGAATTTCCCATCCAGGTGGTAGAGGTGGTTCATCGCAACCAACTTCTTGCCTATAAAAGTGTGTTGGTTGTTAGTACAAAAATATTGAGAAATCCACCTAGTATAACTTAGATATGGCTTTGGCTTGATAAAATTAGTGATCATCATTAAGCATCACAGCTGAATGTATAATAAAATCTAATTATGAGGGCAGCTCCGTTGGCTCACCCCTTAATGCCTTTTAATATGAAAATATGACAGTGCTTGTGAGATCATGAGTTGAGTGAGAGCCTCTCACTAGTACAGACTACTTATTATTTGGGTATTCCACAGGGCACCATGTGTTTTTAGGGTTCCTTATTATTTTGTTAAGGGAGCAAAACAGCAAACCTGAAGATATTCATAGGTTCCTGGAGGAATTGAGGAGTGATGAAGAGGAAGGAGTTCCACATTTAGATGACAATTTTATTGATGCTGAATCAGATGATCCGGAATTTGAAGGAGAAGCAATTGAAATCGACTGTCACAACAGTGCTACGGATATTGACATGGAATCTGATAGCGAAGATAAGAGGGCGGTGACGAAGATGAAATGAGTGATATGTAGGTAACTGTGATGAGCCAATGAGGATATATATTATGCAGGGTGGGCGACCAAGACGCGAGGGGTTAAATGCCTGGGTAGACTCGTACCCCACCAGTAGGATAAAATGAGGATAAAAAAAGAAGAAAAAAATACAAAAAAAAAATAAATTCCTCTTAAAGTTTTGATCAAAAAGAAAAATGAAGTGGCAGGGGATCACAAGTTTGGATGCTAATATGATAAAATGTAGAATTTCTTTGATTATGAAGAAGAAGAAAGCAGTTGTGGTCCTGTTAACCATTCTCGATTCTGAGACAATTGATGAGGTGAAAAAAAAAAAAAAAAAATTCTTTGATTTTACTTTTTTTAAATAGAAAAGCTTAAAAATATATAAGAAACTCAAGAAACTGAAAATTAATATTACGTTTTCAGTCCTTTGAGTTTCCAATTTTCATACCCCTCTATTGTTTTACTTTGCACTTGTAGTTTTAATTTCCCATGATTTTTGTATTTACCCAATAAAATTTTTTGATAAAAATGTGCTTGTGAAGTTGTGTCAGAGTTAATTTGTCCTATTACAGTTTGCAGCGAGAAAGTGAAGCAAACCCAATGAAGATGTGAAAAAAAGATTGACAGCCAAACTGCTGTCCTCACAAGTGATGGACCACCAGTGTATGAAGGTACAATCAGCGAAATATTGGAGACCTGTTACAATTTTGTATATCTTATATATCTTAATTTATGCAAATCAATAACAATTATAAAAATTATATCACACAATTTTTCACACATACATCAATTAATAGTACATATTGTGTTTATTAATGATTAATTTGACGAGGTAGTCATTGCCACCGGGATGAATACATTTGCCAACTGCACATTGCATAATTATGGGTAGTTTGTTTTTGTTGAGCTTTAGTCTACTAGTTTGATGAATCATCCTAATATTTGTATTATAGGATTAGAGGTTTAGATCGAAGATGTTTTGGTGTTGATGATTCCATGTCTTCGAATCATTTGGTGCCTCTGGAAATTTGGTTTGAAAGAGCTTTTGCCAAAACTTCTTATATATATATATATATATATATATATATTTTTATTTATTTATTTATTTATTTATATATATATTTTGGCCTGGCAAAACCGCATTCCATTTTTTGTAAGCCTTAAATTAAAATTAAACTCCTTTGAATAATTTTACTTAATCTTTATTTATCTTCTTTTGTCACTATTCTTCAGAAAAGGGGAGAGAGTATTAAAAGTAAATTTTCTTGTATTTTTTTCAAGCACGATATAGTGAGTCATATAGTCAAATCCCAAATATTGTTTTTTTATTCAAACATTGGTATCAAAATTATATATATTGTATGGCACTATTTTATTATTGTCAATGTTTAATATTTCAATGTTTTTGGTGTTTTAAATATTCTTTGCGTTTCATGTACATATTGTAATAATATGGGCTATTGCACGTAAATAAATAAATTATGTTGTTATAATTTAATTTTATATTAACTCACCCTTGAGTTCGTGGATCTTCCCATTGGGTTGTTCTATTTTTGTGATTGACAAAATAAACCCTACCATCAGGTTGCACTCTCTTTTCCCAGCCTGAAGGCAGTGGCCCAAGGCTTTGTTCTTCCTCTGTCGTTGGAGTTCCTCCTGCACTGACAGTACCCCCACCCTAATAAAAAATAAAAACAAGTCAAATCAAAACGTATAAAAAGAACTTTAAAAATAATTTAATAGCTCACTTGTAATGGATATAGGAACCGTTGATTCCCTTCTCGCACTACATGCTGTCTCTCGCCTTGCCAATGCTGAAAGTGTTGTAGTCTTTCAGAATTAGGCCTTTGCCATGTAGTAGTTCTTGTGTTGTGGTCCACATAATAGATTCTCCCTCTTGGGTCCCTCCTCATTTCCCAACCTTTTGGTAGTGCTTGGGGCCTCTCCCATGATGTTGATCTTGAATTATGATCAACATAGTACCGTCGTCCATACAAATCGTACCTCATTTCCCAACTACAAAGGAAGATAAAAGTTTATTCAAGTTGTTTTACCCACTACCCCACCAGTCTAAAAAATAAACAATAAAAAATGAGGTACATGTACACTCAATTTGGTTTTCAATAACTAACCAGTAGATAAAAAATTGATTGTGTAATATAACAAATTAACATTCACAGTTTAAGTGAGTGAGGAGTTATACATACAGCAGTCTTATTATTCACTTAATTTTCACTTTTTGTTTTTTAACACGTTTGTTATGGACTGATCAGTAAAGACTCTCGTAAGATCCAGCAAGTTTATTTATAATAAATTTAAAAAATCATAAATTTTTTTCCAAAAGGTCAAATCTAAAAACAGTGTTGCAAAAGCAATACTAAAGGCCTGAGACACCGATTCAATTCTAAAAGTGCCCCGAACACCCTACAACAAGCTTCAATAATAATAATAAAATCTTTAATAACAAACACAAGAACAATATTATACATTAATTTCTTTATGAATGTCTGTATATGGGAAAGGGTCTAGTGTAGTTCCAGAACAATGACTGTAACAAATGTGTTAATATAAAGTTCTAATAAAAAAAAAGCCTAAAGCTTCTTTGAAGTTGAAGAACAGCCTTGTTTCCTCCTAAAATCAATACAGTAGCTTAAAGATTTGCATTAGGAGTGGATTCCATTTTCCAAATATAATAGAATAATAAAATAATAGTATTTCCAAAAAGTAAAGATTTGCTTCTATCTCAAGCACAATTCTTATACTAGGTAAGGACACATCAAGCTTCTTCACTCCAGGACAGACATACATGATTATTGACCCAAAAGTGTGTAAACATTGTATGGCCTATTCTAAGATTGATGACAATGATTCCTCTTTTCAGAGGGACACTTTTTAGGCCGATTTACACTAGGCAGTGAAGTGACATACCATGTGCATCCATGGTGGAAGGTGGAAAGTCAAAAATATTTCTATGAATTTGTTTAACCATGATTGTTTAGTCAGTGCTCTGACCATGGTTTTGAGATTGGTTGCTAATGGTATTTTTAGTTTTTCATGGCCATGTGCTACTAGTGTATTTTTTGACTATGTGTGTTTTTTTAGTGACTGGTTGTCTAATAATTTGTTGGATTCATGAGGAGCGGTTTGACCGAATTCAACAAATTATTTTTGGCTAATGTTTAAACATTAATGAAAAAAAAGCTTTTCCAACTAAATAAAATGTTATCGCTACAACTTGTAGAACTCAAAATTATTCAATATAATTAATCATTGCACTATTCATTCATAACCACTATCATTATGAAATAGAAAATTTATTTACTATATTACAAAGAGAGACTATGAACTGTTTATTTATTTACTATATGAGAGACTCATGATGGGGTGACCAATGAAACATTTTTTGGTGATACTAGGTCAAGTAATTTAAATATATATATTTTTTTAATATGATGTTCTGCCTTTGTTTTGCCTTTAATCTGTCAGATAATTGTAATGTAGAATGGTCAGGTAAAAGATCTTGTTCACTCTTCAAAGCAAAACTCATATATTTACTATGGCTGAAGACATAATTTCGAATATCGTAAATAAATGTTTAGATTTGTTAATTGTTTAAACTAATTGTATAATAGTATAAGAAAAGCCCAAAGGTTAGAACCAATCTGGTCCTTTCAAATTCGATATCCTCCTTTAGTGAATTCAGATGTTAGATATGGAACTAGAAGTATTCTTTTTCATAAAAGCATATTCCAATTTTCTTTACAAAAAGCAGCAGATATATTGGGCAATAAGAAAGGTGCAATTCAAAGAGCTTTAAAAAATTTGTAGATTAAATGTTGGAAGTGCAGTCTAGTTCATGAGCTACAATATAATCAACTGGTTATGGCAAAAGGCTACTTTTTGTAAATATTAAAAAATTAGAATTACTCACCCCGCAGGCAGTGGCTCTTCTGGAGTAATGTTTGATGCTCCTTGTCTTGAAATTTCAGTGCTCCCGTTACCATTCACAGCTGCAGGACTATTTAAAATGGCTCCATTTGTTGCAGAAGTCAAACTTCCAGAAGGACCAATGTGGCCACTGCTAGGACTTGCTTTAAATAAAAATAATATGGTGAAGAGAAGAATGCAAAACTGAAAAATACCGAATTAATGAATAAATAAATTACCAGGTGAATTAGAATGTGAACTAGAAGTATGTGGGCTTAAAATATTTGCTCCTGTTGTAATTTCTGGTGGTCTGTTTCTAGCCCGAATACCACCATTTATAACCGCCCTGGACTCCCCATTTCCCCCGGATCCACTTCGGACTCCTGGTAAATAACACAATACAATAAAATAAAAGATTTACACACAATTTTGCCTATCTATGAGACAATGAAGTATTAAGTACAAGGGCATAAATGATTTAAATAAACAATATAAATTATTCCATATATGTATTTAGTAGTCATAATTGACTATATTAATTATTTTAATTAATTATACTTTTAATCTAAGGTCTTGGTTGAGATGAAAAAGATACTGTCAGGAGTGGGATTCGAACCCTTGACCTTCGGCTCTAACCATTTGAGCTATAGTGACTTCGATCGAATCTCAACCAATCTTTTAAATTTCCCTCTTTTTTCTAAATATAAATTATAATGATTTCATAACAACTATCTTTATATATTACAAATATTATCTAGTACCTTTTTTTTTATAGATCATTAAGACATATTTTTCACACATTTTAATAACTGTATATAAAATCCAACACGCAAAATTATGGTATTTCCACAATACATACACACTGTATTTCCACAATACATACACACTATGGTATGAAGCCAACAGCATCATTTTTTTTATAATTTTTATTTTACGAGGGTTCGCAACAGCAGAGGTTATATCAACCCTCGGGGTGCTGGTGTTTTAAAAAAAAAGCCCATTTGTAAGTATGTCGGGTTCGAATGCAGGGCCGCTGGATTCGAACCTAGGACCTTTACCTTACAGTGATGAGCGCCATGTCAACACCTAAACCGTTGCGGCCACCGACGCTCCTACAACAGCATCATTATAATGATAGACTATATCAGGTCAGTACGACCCCCTGTGATAGTTGGAATTGCAATTTTGGGCAATACACTCACTTATAGTTTTATTACCGAGCACAGTGCAATTTTTGCAAGCTGCTATGGCTGCCTTAGCACCGAGCTCAAATTCCTACAATAAGCATGTATCAATTATGGGTTTGATGCTATGAGAAAGAAAATATACCATTTACAGTGGTCTGTTCAAGACGTATTTTCTTTATGAACTGATACATTCACCTGTTGGTATTATGAAATGTGAACCCCTAATCTTCCTATGTGTGTAAAAAAAGGATCAATCAATGGCTACTATGTACAGTGGATATCGTTTTCAACAACACCAGATAGAACGAACAACCGGATAAAGCTTACAAAATCTCCAGTACTGTGAAATGATATAGGAAAAATTACATTAACATTATTTACAACATACTCATCGATTAGAGTGTACACTTTTAAGGGTCGGGGGGGGGGATAGCAGGTACAGCTCTGGGTCACCTTCACTTCGGCCCTGTCTGTACAATGTACATACAAATCTATTCATCCCAATCCATTGTGTATTGAACTGATAACTTAGTGTTAGTCTGACTCTCAAAGCAGAAAGATGCCTCATAAACAGTTCACAATTGAGGAATAATTCTGCCTTGTGTGCCGCATCGAATCTGGTGACTCGTTCTCATCTCTTGCGCATGAATGTCACTCGGCTCACTCAACCATTTCTAGCATGTGGAAACAGCGAGACAAGATCGTCACTCAATTTAATATAAGTGAAAAGCTCAAGCGAGTTCGTACTTCGAAACTTCATGAACTGAAAAGTGCATTGTTGCAATGGTTCAAGTAAATTAATAAAGCTGATGAGACAGGGTTGGTTTCCCGGCTGACTCCTGACATCCCTCTGAAATGTAAGGGATAAAATTGTCCAAAGAGCGTATAACTGTACCGCCTATGACAGACTCTGTGAAGTTTTTTTGTTTCATTCAATCCATACATATGTACATACGTTATGTTTGGGTTATTATTGTCTGCCATCTTCTGCAACACATCCACTAGTATTGCTACATATCGGATATAGCATACATGTACATTGCAAATGATGTATTGGATACAGTAGACATTGGCTACAACTTACCAAAACCTGCATGTTGTAAACGATATCCACTGCAATTACAAATCAATGACCTATCATACAAATAAGTACTTAATAATAATTTATTGATTAAAATAATGTATTGAGTTTAAATGCTGGGTTGAAATGTCAGTTTATTAAAACAATGTTTTTTATCTCATACTATGAGTATTTTGTACCTGTTATCAATACCATATTTATACAATGAATATCTATCATACTTTACCCAATATATTTTTCTTATAATATAATTTAATATAAAAATGAAATATTTACCATCTGATGAAGTAGAATTTGGAGTACCGTCCTGGGGGGGATTTATATTTGTCATGTCAACTTTCATACCATGAAGTAGTGCTATGAGTTCTCCAACTTTGCACCTGGTCTCATGTTTTTCATACATGAGGTCCATTGTAAGTTCAATGTGCTCACATTTGCCATTATAATGTGTTAAAACATCAAAAAGGCTTAACTTCTTTTCCCCAAGGGTGACATCTTTACGGAATGTGCTATGGTTAAGTAGCCTAAATTGGATGTTCGAGTAAGGTGTTACTAACCTGCAACATACACACCTTAAGTAGCAATTCAATACATATTTTTTAAATATTATTTATTAATATTTAGGAAATAAAATATTTTATTGATACAATATAAAATAATTGAGCAGTTATAGTAATGGATTACATATAGAGGGGCTCGTTAATAAAAACAGAGCATTTCACAAAAACAAGCTAAATCCCTACTACCAGAAGATCATTTTTTTATTATTTATTTATTTATTTGTTTTATTTATTTATTTATTTTTATTATTTTGGTAGATACCGGGGACTGGAGTTCCCCTGGAGCACAGTTATTGTTCTGCTTCCTGGCTCCATTTTTGAGAGCTTACAATGCATTTTGTGCCCAACGGCATCCCCACAAATAAATAAATACTTGTAAACATTAACAGTTAACTAGGTTTAACAATTTGATTGTATTCTATTCATGGCAAGTTATGTGTTAAGAAATCCTACTTTCTGCAATTTACCTGTAGTTTAATTAATTATTTAATTGAACTGGCAATAATTTGCTACAATAGTGTATAGTATTGCTCAGTATTAAAAAATAATGATAATAATACATTTTTTTGTTTTACTATACATACCAAATTATCCTTTTTTTTTTTTTTTAACGATGGTTCGCAACAACATAGGTTATATCAACCCTCGGGGGGTGACGGAAAAAAAGCCCATTTGTTGCAGGTTAGTAATGCAGGGCCGCTGGATTCGAACCCGGAACCTTTACCTTACAGTGATGAGTGCCATGTCAACGCCTAAACCTTTGTGGCCATTGACGCCCCTCAAATTATTCTTATAATAAGTAATTGAGCTATTTATTAAACTATAAATTTCTAAATTTATATATTAAGGTTTAGAAATGGGTTAATTACAATAAATTGTGAGGTATTATTTTATACAACTTTTAGAAAATGCATTTATCACATTCAACCATGAACTGTATTTTCGTTAGATAGATTTTTAAACAATTATATTAATAATGCTTTGAACAAAGAGTCTCTAATTCGTATTTTTATGTTTACGTGGTTGGTTCATACGTCTCAAGTATTTTTGTAATATGTGACATACGTTTGAAAACTGATATACTACCATAGTATAATTTGTTGAGAAAAATAAAAAAAAGTAGTTACACTAATTTGACACATTTTGGTAAACAATAATAATGTGTGTGCAATATCTACATTTGGTCCAAAATCAGTTTATTACACAACCCTGTGCAACAATTATAAAAAATTGTAAAAATTCAGACCATCAGATTTCAGATGGTTTAATATTGTTGTTGATGTGTTAGAAAATACATAAATGTGATTAAAGTTCTTTCTTAAAAAGGTCATAATCATGATCGTGTTGAAGATCAAGCAATTGGAGGAAAGGTGGAATATACACTAAAAGAAGGTAAACATTACAAATAATTATGTAATATATACTAAAATGATTTTAGGTCATTCATGATCTGATGAGAGATACACAACTTAAACTGATAAAACATTTAAAATTTCCAGCATTACTAAAGGTATTTAACCAAGTTATAAATAAATTGTTTATTTTGATGTTTCAAGAATTTATAAGAGAAAAGAGCTTATGCAGGATATCTGGCAAAAAAATGGCATCTACCAACTAACATCGTGTGAAAAGTTTCTGCAGAGCCATAAGATACCCCAAACCACCTAGTACATCACATTATGGTGCTTCACTGTAAAGTGGAAACAATTTTTTACGGCCTACAGCTTTGAAAAAAATTACAACTATTAAACTGAGTCAAATAATCAAATGTTTCGATGAATTAGGACTCACCAACATAAAAGCACAGGAATACAATAGCTCTTAAAGGGTACGGTGCAGCAACCACTTGAAATTACAATCAATCAGCAGAAGTACACAGACATTCTTACTTGGAAACATAACACTCCCATGGGCTTGACACATTTGGGTAAACTGACCATAATACATTCATGTAAATAAAACCAATGTGTATGTGTTTGTTGGAATATTTTCTTTCTAAGGATTAGTTTATTACATGAACCCTTGCTATGTAGCTATCACAACAGCCCTTTAGTTCAGAGGCAAGAGATCTGATGAAGGGTGAGAACCTCATAACCAAATCATGTTGCCAACATGTGAGGCATGGGGCCAAGCATTGTCATCTAACAGAATTAGCCTTTTCTGACTGACCAAAGGTGGCATCAATAATACCAATTTCTGGTGCATTGCTTCATTTGAGAGCAATACTTTTCCGCTTGTTTAACCAGGATTTAAGAAACAGCAGTAAATCAACCCAAATGAAGCCCACCAAAGAGTCGCCATCACCTTTTTTGATGAGTAGGGGACTTTTGGAAAATGAGGTGCTGCTTCTCCTTTGTCAAGCCACTGTCCAGATCCACTGTCCGTCTGCTGTTATTCTGATATTTATTAGAGAATCTACTTTTCATCACAAGTAACAATTTCATCTAGAAAAGGTTTGTTTCTGTTTCGACAAACAAGTGTAGCACAAACTTCATAACAATAATTTTTTTGGCAGTGGTTTAATGCATAAGGAAACTTGAGTTTTTTCACAATTCTAATTGCCTTAAGATGGTCGGCGACAGTCGATTTTCAGACTGAAAGATTCTCGAACAGTTGTTCTGGGATTTTCTTCCAACATAGCTTGCATAACACCATCATCTAGGAAAAATTCCTTCCATGATTTCTTTGTCTTCAGTCTCCCTCTTGAAATTTTTTAAACCATCTCTGAACATTGTCCTCACACACACTGTTTCTAGCTGTTTTGGCACTGTTCTGACTGAGTTTAAACTCATGAAAAGATTCGAAAATCACACATTGACATCTTAGTAAAGACTAAATTATTCCTAAGTACAAAAATGCTACCGAGATAACATTGAAAGAAGATTAAAATGTGTTGACATTCATACAACAGAATAATCCATCAAATGTAAACAGTTTATTATAAAGAGGGGTAATTGAAAGAAAACATGAAAACCTTCATTAGTTTTCAGACAACAATATTTTAGCCTAAGACACTATCTGCATATTTTTACCCCAAACGAATCACAATTTTTCAAAAACGGCACTCAACATACTGCATTTTGAACCCATTTACTCCAACAAGATGCACCTTAGAAGCCAGGTTTCTCAACGAATATTGAAGCCAAATATTAATAATATAAGATAACCATCTATCTCCGTTTGGTTTAACTGGAAAAGAAATTAAAAAATAAAAGGAATACTTACAGAGTGAACTGTTCGTTCCACTTAGGTTGGTATGTACATTTGACAATTTCGGTCTTCCTCGGTGTTTTATCGTCGACAGAAATTTCCACGTAGGGATTCGGCTTCAAAAAGCTCGTTCCAACTCTCAAATGGGCACATTCGACTATAAAAACAATAATCGAGGTAAGATAATAGAAAAAGTGTAATTTTATTAAGTCAAAATAATTACTCGTCAAGCTTAGCTGGTAATACAAGGATGACGAGTTTGTTTGTTCTAACATTCTTTTCGTGATGTTTAAAAACTCTCTGTGACGAAAAAGCCAATGAGGAACATGTCGCAGTCGAAACTCTCACGATAAACGGGATCGAGAATTTATTAAATAAACTACATATATCAAATTTATCAACCGTTAACCTGACCAGTCATAGGAAAATCGGATCGAGGCGAGCTACGTGTAAAAGGCTGCTCTCCATCCTCGTTGATTTCCCTTCTTCGAGCCTCAAATACTTCATAACAGGAAACTAACAAATCTTTTTAAAGAAAAGTGTAATTTAAAAAAAAAAGTACGCTCGTTATCAGCTATTTCCCGACCACTGAACGGCCATTTGCAATTTCACCAGTCGGTCAGCGCCTCAGCACTACGAAAGTACGAACTACGAATAACAAAGCGCCTACACACCGCACAGACTGACGAACCCCATTGGACTCTGTCAATCCTGTCTCTCGAGTGGCGACACTGTTTATCTAAACAGATTCTCATAAAATATTCCCATTTGTCTATATTGAGCATAACATTCTCGAATAATATACTCACTCTTTGATTACCATTTTTTAGTATATTGAACATCTGCTGTTCAAATTGGCATTAACGGAATTTTTTGAAAAGCCCAAAGAAAATAATCCATTGGCGCCAGATAAACCCGCCAAGCCATTCCACATTACTCCCTTTCCAAAACCTTCTAATACTATATAATAACAGCAGTATACTTATAATAACTTATAAAACAATTAATGAAATTTTTCATTAAATGTACGTATGAAAAAAAAAATCTTTTTTGGCTTTGCCTATTTAGGTATATAACCATGTCTTTCTTCTTTTTTATGTATTTTGTTTCCCTATTAATTAGTATTCATTTCTTGTTATTGTTATTTTAATTTTATTACATTTATATGTTGTTTCTGCCCATAAATACACCCATGGCTTGACTATTTTTTGTTTTTCACCTTGCCCTGGAAGATGCTGCAACTTGTGGGTAGGGGGACGTCATTGTTCACTAAGGTTTTTATTAATTCCTCTCTTCCCTCCAAAGTGCGAGTACAAGGCAGTAAACTATGATCAGCATCTGCCCAGGTCACTCTGTTGCATTCATATACTAAAGCATGTGGATTTTAAGAACCACTCATTAAGATGGAATTACCATGGAATCCTTTGAGTTGTTGACATAGTTAAATTGAAATGCTAAGGAAGTATAAAAATGTTTCCTTATATTCTGACAGAGAGATATGCCTTATTTGCAAAAAGATAAACATTTTTAACTACAACTGAATTATATTTACGATAAAGTTTAAGGAGACTGAACAATCTAGATCTGGCATGCTTGCGCTGGCAATATTTATGTCACCCTGAATGAAAAAAATTAATACATTATTATTATTATTATTCCAAGATAAGAGAACATTATATGTTTACCTTTTTTTTATAGCACTGAAGTTCTTCCAAACATTCCTATTCTTTTCCAAAGTATTTATGCAGGAGTTTCGCAACATCCTTCAATTTCAAATTATTCACTTTTGTTCCAATTTTTATCGGTGTTGGATTGACTATTACAAGATTTTCCCCTATTTTCAATAAGTTTTGAAGTCCCAATGTTTAAATTGTCTGAATCCACCTCTTACAAGGATTTTTCAACTTTTTGATGAGTTTGAAAAAACTACTCTTTTGCATTGACTTATGAGGAAGCGTAACTGTGCTGGCATTTTTACATACAGTCTAGCTTCTTCTCTCCAGTCATAGGGCTCCCAATCTACTCCAATAACTTTGACAGTGCCATATTTTTTAAACACTCTATGGTATTCATTTAAAGATTTTTTTTCTGCCTTAGCTCTTTTTCTATGTGCCGAAACACACGATCAGCCGGGATTGTGTTATAAGCATATGTGTCAAATGGTGTTGAAAAAGCCGTGAGTTTTTTTACTTTTATTATCCAATGGTATCTCATGATACACCTGATCCAACATGCTAAAATACAATGACAGACAAAAAATTCCACCCACTTGTAATATAACTTGATTTGTATGTGTTGTTATATATTAATCAGTTTGTCTAAAAATAAAAAATAAATAAATAAATCAATAATAAATTTTTTGTTTTAATTGTTTCAGGTTCCCAAAAATGAAGAAGGATGGAAACAGGTTGCAGAGGAATTTGAAGAAAACTGGAACTTTCATAACTGCATAGGGAATAGTGGTGGCAAACATGCAGCGATCCAACAACTCCCCTCCCCCCATTCTGGGTCTACTACAACTACAAAGGGTTAATGCAAATTATCAATTTATGATGGTCGATGTCGGAGCGAATGGGCGAGTGTCAGATGGTGGAGTGATGAAGAACACGTTATTTTGGCGCAAGTTGTCTGAGAATAAACTAAACATGACCGATTCTCGTTACCAGGTACTAATAAAAAAATTTCTGTATGTTTTCATTGGTGATGAAGCTTTTCAGCTACTCTCTAATTTTATAAAGCCCTACAACAGAGCTGTTTTGACTGATGAAAAAAGGGTTTTCAATTATAGATTGTCCTAAGCATGGAGGATCATAGATGTTTGGGATATTAACAAAGAGGTTCAAAATCCTTCAAAACGACCTAAAATTTGAACAAGTTAAAGCTAGAAAAATTGTTTTGGCATGCTGTCATTTACACAACTACTTCTGCTCAAGAAATAGTGGAAACTATATACACCCCCATGACGTGTCTATGGCTAATGTGGAACCTGGGTCATGGAGATAAGGAACTCAAGAGAAGTTACAACTTCAAAGAAGCAAAGGCAACTCGGCAGTTGAAGCAAAGAAAATAATGGATGACTTGCGAATTCTTCAACACCTATGGTTCAGTGCCATGGCAAAACAATTACCTGAATAACTAGTGTCAACAAAACTTTTCAGTAGCATTGTATTGTGTTTTGAAATTTTTTCCTTATTGAATAAATAAAACATTTTTTAAGTCATCCTCCATGATTGTGTTTACCTATATGATGAAAGGAAAACAGTAAAATAATTAGGTTACATAAACAGTATTTACAGACCGTATTTAAAGGATTAGGTTGCATAAATAGTATAGGTATGTACTGTATTTACTGTAGTTCTGTACTGTATTTACTGTAATTCATAATTAAAGGTAGGTCGATATGATGAAAAAATTTCTTACCTCTGAAGTTTCTGTTGGTGCTACTTTTGAAGGAATCACTTCACTCATATTACTGTCCTTCTTTTCTATTTTGGGTCGTACTCCAATAAACAGTAAAAATTTTTTTGGTTCATTCTGAGAAAGTTTCTGGTTCCGTTTCACATAGAACGTTGATTAAATGTGAGTGAAGAGGTTTCTCATTTTATACCACTCCTTTGACTACCGTCATTTCCTCTTCTTGTTCTGCTTCTTCAGCATGACTGATAAAGTCAAGTCGAGGAAGCCAATATCTGTATTTGAAAACATTGATTCAGCCACGAAAATTTTAATGTAGCTTTAAACTGGTCTCGCACAAAAAAAACAGAAAAAAAAAACAGCACTTCATACCAGGACAAAATGAGTTGTTGAAACATTATTAAGCTCGAAAAGCTCTTAGTTTTGATATAAATGTGAACCACCTAGATAAAAAGGAAAGAATTATCACTTTCTTTTTCGATGTAAAACGATCTGCTGGGTTGATTTGGAAAAGAATGAAGCTCGAAAAGCTCTTGTTTTGAAAATAAATGCGAACAACCTAGATAAAAAGGAAAGAATTTTCGTTTTCTTTTTCAATGTAAAACGATCTGCTGGGTTGATTGGAAAAAGAATTAAGCTCGTAAAGCTCTTAGTTTTGAAAATAAATGCAAACAACCTAGACAAAAAGGCAAAAATTTTAATTTCTTTTTCAACGTAAAACGACCTGCAGGATTGGAGGAAGAAATATGGAGGATTGTTGTTGTTGCAGAGGAACATCATCTAATAGTGATGGCAAACCCCCCTCAAAAAATTGAGGAATTGAGCACCATTTAAATTGTTTTCGTATAATTAAGGCTCAACTAATTTATTTCCGAGAAGTCCACACCTGTGAACCACCTGATGATGACAAGAGATGAAATTCTTGAATTTCCTCTGCCCACTTGGAATTTGGAATCATCAGTTCATGGGATATATGGAAGAACGTTTTCTTCATCCTCACAAATCGACATTTGTGCAATGAACGTTTAAAGCCTTAAAGCTTAAGACACTTGTCATAAACAGAGACCTGAAGTCCCTGAACAAGATGAAATACGATACGGTTTAAAATTGTAAGTCTGGAGAACATATCTAATTTTTTTTTTTTTTTTTTTTAAACCTTCCAAAATTTTGAAGAGAGGAATTCGGATGTTCGCGAACATACAGTAAAATATTCAGCTCCTCGCCGAATTTACGCTGCTGGTTTTTTTTTTGCCATAACTTTGTTAAACCAGTCTTCCCCAAGAGACACCTCTTAAGTAAATTAATTAACATTTGCTTGTTTGTATTTTCTATTTTGTTTTATCCAACTGACAAGCAAAAAAATATTTTTTATATTCAATCAAAGTATTTCTACTCACTCAAAGTGTTTGTTTTCTGCATAATTGTGCCATTGTTAAATTTTTTTGCATTCTAGAAATTCAATTTTTTTCCACATCCTACATGTATTTGTTAAATTTAAACAATGTTTGTAAATCCCAGGCCCTGAAGATGATCTCAATAAAGATCGAAACATTAAAAAATATAACCAACAACCTGTTGCAACCTGTATCGTCCATGAGAATGGCGGGAAAATGTGAGATGCAGGCCCCCTCCGTGGAAATAAAAAAGATTACATTTCTCAAAATCTTTTCCAAAATATATTAAAACAAAATATTACCGTATATTTAATTTAGACAAATAAATTATTGAAATTCTAAACAGAAAAATCGACGACCTATCTGATCGCTGCCAGCATAATTAACATTCTCCCGAAAGTACTAAATATTACTTAAATTTTTAAAATAATTCGACCCAGTTAAAAAAAAACAACTTACGATATTTTGTTTATATTATTTTTAAACAATTTCCATCGTTTCTTAAGTTTAGCTGTGAGAGAATTGAAATTAATTACCAGTAAGTGGGGAACTGGGAAGTTATATTCCCGCCATTCGCCCTCTTTCTCTTGTGACGGCCATTAAGCCGACTTCACATTTTCATCCTTGAAAAAGGTATTTTTAATTTTTTACATTTATTAAGTTTAAAAAGTCTCGATCTTTCTTTTTTGTAACGAATTCCATTGCAAATAGCCAATTGATCAGTTTTCAATTATTACATAATTCATATATAGTAGAAACCTGGTTATCCGGACTTGAAGGGACCGGGACTTGCCCGGATGATCGAAAGTCCGGATAATCCGAAAATCTGTCATTTTATTAGTATCGTGTCATAAAAACGGAAAAAAACCACATGTGAAAGTGAACACTTTTATTCATTTATCAGGTTATATTTAAAGTAATAGAGTTTTTATTAGTTTTATTTTTCCAGACATGCATTTCTCAAAAAATTTATACGTAAAAAATACCTAATAAAAATATACGTAATAAAAAAACCTTTTCAATGGAAGCCAAGATACGAACAACAATTTATAGTCTTTTAAAATAGCATAAACCTTTTTTTTATGTATTTTTTTTTAACAAAAACATGACTGTCCGCCTCTCCAGTCTCTTCAATTGTGTGACTAGTGGAAGGGGGATTTGGTGGCCTTTACAAATTTCAAACGATGAATTGAAGGTTCCATAGCGGAATTATGAATTTAAAAAAATAATATACATACATAGAGAATTATGAAAAGTTTATAAAAAATGTGTGGTGTTTAGTGACCGTTTTAGTGACTGATTTAGTGACCGAATTAATGATTATTTGGAGATCGTAGGGCAATACCACTATACACTACTATACCAGACCGCATCTTACGATCTCCAAATAATTTATAAAAAATATTTTAACAAACTGGTCCGGATAATCGGGGTCCAGATAAATGGGTTTACATTGTATTGATTTATTTAATGTCAATTATCAAAAGCCTTTCGGCTACTGGCTCTTCAAGTTGGTTCAAATGGCGGAGGTTCAAATTGTATTTAAACTCTCAAGAAATTACAAATCATCCATAATGAATGACATAATGAATCCATCCATGGTAAAACTGATGACAATAATTCTGTGCCTAAATGGGTGTTGGTGGCCGCAACGATTTAGGTGTTGACATGGCGGTCATTACCGAAGGTCCTGGGTTCGAATCCAGTGGCCCGTGTTCAAATAACCTCATAATTGAAATACCCTCTTTAAAAAAAGACAAAATAATTGGAGCCCTAATTATTTACCGAAGATATTTTACACATGACATGATTAGCTATTACCCGCGTCTGTGTCCACATGGGACGATGTTTTAACATACCTTTCTAATGCGATGCAGTGCAAGCATTGGGAACATAGCAAGAGTCAAATATTTTTTCATTATTGGCTAGTGGAATCTCTCAATTGTGTGTCATATGTGGAAACTCCATTTACAAAAGTTCTCAGCAAGTATTTCAAGTCATCTTTAAGTAATTTTTGTAATCAAGTGGGGATGAAAATTGTAGTTCTTGAATTGGGCTATTGTGGCTAAAAGCCACCCTTTTCTTTAGCCATTCTTTCATCCAATTTCTGAGTTTTCTTTTTCATTTTCTGGTAACATAGCCATCATCTATGGCAGATGTAATTCCCAACTTGTAACTAAAGTTTGAACTAAATTTAACCAAGTATATAGATAATGCAATTATGCAATGCAATATTGCGCATTACTTTATTGAGCAATTTGTTTGACAGTGTATGTTTTATACATTTTTTTTCTCTAGGTGGTGCTGTTCCGTTTTTATATCTTTTTCCTGTGTTTGCAAAAAGTGTTGTTTAAACAGTGCATTAAGTTGTTCCGTGAGTGTTAAACAGTGTGTACAGTTAACTGGTTCATCATACCTGTTTTAAGGCAAGGATTTTTGCCTTCAGAGGGTAATTTCATTTTTATAACATCTATTTTTTATATTTACTTTGTCCTCTATTCTCTGATTTTAACTTATTTATTTCTTTTTCCAGGAGGGATTTACAAATAGTAAATCAACTCTCTCTGCTGGCAGTCAGGTTAGTGAGCATGTTAATATTAATATTTTATTATTGCCCCAGCAGCCCATATAGTAAGTAGTCTGTAATAATGAAATACAAATTTCAATACTGTTAGTGTTCCGAAAATAATACAATATCTATCTTACTTATTAAAGATTAACAGTTAACTTAGAACACTTAAAAGTTACCAAAAATGTTTTTCCTATCAGATAAAGTTTTTTTTTAAACATTGACCTTTAATTGTTACCAAATTAAGAAAAGTATTATACAAAAAAGATCAATTTTTGCCAAAGAAATGGGAGGATAGCACATCAATTTCCAGAACTTCCTCTCAATGTCTTGTTACAAATATTAATAGCTTGATGAACATAAATACATTATTTTACAATATCTCCAACAAATGATACTGTACATTTTCTATTTGTTTTTATGTAAGCTCTTTTTCTTAAATTTATTTACCGTGTATTACAACTATCCTCAAATAGGTACCCAGTAACAATGAATGTAAAAACGAATTAAATAAAGAGGAGTGAAGAAACTACCCATTGGCAGTACTCTTCCAAGTTCTAAGTTTTCTCTAATTAATCAAGGTATGTCACTATCACTGGAAAGATCTCTCTCTCTTTTTAATCGGCAAGTAGGGTTGTAGGGAATTTATCAGGATGAGAGTTTTTGTATTTGAGGAGTTATGGTGGTTGGCTGAAGTAGATCTGTTTGCATAGAGTGAAAGTTATTTGAGTGAACTTTTTTCAATTAAAAAATTTTTTTTTTATTTAAACCATGACTTCAGTAGGGTGAGGTATTCCTGAAGGTTTTGAGTGGAAATGACTTGATCAGAGTTACTTGAAAGTGATTATTTGGAGATTGTGAGATGCAGTCTGGTGTGACGTAGGTTTAGAAAAACATTTTCTTTATCGTGCCAACGCTTCGATCTTTATCGAGATACTCCTGACACAGGATGCATTGTGCTACATCAGTGTACCTACTTGATTCAAAAATATAGAAAAACGGAAACAGCACTTGCTATGTTGCAATCGGTCACTGGGATTACACATGGCTACCTACTGACTAGGGAACTACCACCTCAATACTCGACAAGTTGTGATGTAGTAACAGTCAAGCATTTGCTTGTGTCTGCAGGAAATATAAATCTTTAAGTTGTTAAAAATTCTAGGTGACTGTGGAGAGATGTCAGATAGATTGAGAGAATATAAATTGCTATATTTAATTTAATTTGTTTTCTTAATATAATTAACTAAGGCAGCTTTAATCGCAGTGGGTGGGAGGAAAAAAAAGATTGTGTTTTAAAAGTGTATATACTTGGAATATGTACAATTTTTTAAGTCTAAAAAAATTATTTATTTTTGTTTTTTGGAGGGTTTCTTCCCATGCTTGCACCACCTCGACCAAGAGAGCCACCAGGTCGTCCACCACGTCCACCAAAAGCTCCTCCTAAAAAAAAAAATAAATAAATAAATAAAATGATTTCACAGGTTAAATGTTATGTAAACATTTATTTTTAATCCATATAAAAAAGTTCATCATTGAAGGGGAACATTACACATAATGTGTGGTATTTAGTGACCGTTAAATTATTTGGAGATCCTGAGATGCGGTCTGGAATGACGGGTTTTAGAAAAACATTTTCTTTATCGTGCCAACGTTTTGATCTTTATTGAGATCACCTTCAGGGCCTGGGATTTATAAACATAGTTTAAATTTTACAAATACATGTAACATTTACAAATACAACAGATGAATTTATACAATGCTAGAAAAATTTAGATTAAAAAAAATAATAATAATGAATTTGTATGATAGAAAATTTTAAATTCAATCAAAGTATTTGTATTCACTCAAAGTGTTTATTTTCCATATAGATGTGTCATTCTTGTGTGTCACATTGAGAGTGCCAGTGAGATATCGCTATTTTATGTTTATATACATTGGATTTTGAAGGGGTGGAGAAGGAAGTCGGTATAGAAACATTTTTTATATAAGGAGTCAGCTTCTTAGTCAGCTCACTACCCTAAACACATAATCAACAACTACAACTCAACACTAACACCATCCACTATTGCTAATAATTACTATTACTAATCACCACACATTACTAATAATATTACATTAAATCTATCAATTACAGACAACCAATATATGTTTTCCATGCCATTCATTCACGGCCTATCACATAAATTAAACACATTTCTCTCTTCTGACAACTTTAAAATAGCATTCAAAAAGTATAAAACACTTTTTTCCAAAATTAAAGATCCCACACTACTAACAAATAAATCCTGAAAGGATAATCAGGTTGAACCATTACCCACATTTTTCCCACTGTCGGCTTCTTTCACCTCAAAGAAGCCGACTCCTCAAATAAAAAATGTCTTTATATTCAGACTTCCTTCCTCACCCCATCAAAATCCAATGTATATATACATAAAACAGCAATATCTCACTGGCACTCTCAACAGGACACCCAAGAATGACACATCTACATGGAAAACAAACACTTTGAGTGAGTACAAATTACTTTGATAGAATCTAAAATTTTCTAGCATTATATAAATTCACTTGTTTAATCTAAAATTTTCTAGCATTGTATAAATTCATTTTTTTCACATCCTACATGTATTTGTAAAATTTAAACAATGTTTATAAATCCCAGGCCCTGAAGATGATCTCAATAAAGTTCGAAACATTGGCATGATAAAGAAAATGTTTTTTCTAAAATCTACGTCACACCAAACCGCATTTCACAATCTCCGAATAAACATTACACATATGGCTCCTCACAATGTCTCAAATAGACTGTTAAAAGTTGTTTCCCTTGCAAAGCACTCCAAATTGCATACTTCAAAACATCACCAATTTCATCAGAAAGCATGTTAGAATTATCATCATGGGCCACCTACCCACTCTAAGGTTGAAGATTGTACCAACTCACTTAAGAATGTTGGCAACATTATTAATTAATTAAACTTACGTTGGCCTCCTCTATTTCTTTGTCCTCCTCGACCACCTTTCATTTCACTTCTTGACCTAGATTTAATAACTACTTCTTCTTTCACCATATCTATGACTTCATCAGGTATCCGTAGGTACTTAATTGTACTGCCCCTAATATAGCACTCGGGCATTCGCCAAAACTTATCACCATCCTAAAAAAAAAAATATTTATTTTAATCTGTTAGTTAGTCATTAATTTTACATACCCTGGAAGTGCAGATAACTTCTCTAAGGTTAATGTTCATCCAATTGTCACAACTAACCAAATGTCCATTGTATGTTTCCCCATTTTTTAGTTCAACTAGCTGGAAAATCATGCATAAGCTATACTTTAACAATAATATGGTGGATAACAAAATAATAAATGTTTATCTTATAAATAAATCCATAACATTATATAGAAATATATCTTATATATTTATTTTTAAAAAACTTTCACAATAGGGTTTGGGCTTAGAAAAAGTATAAAATAATTAAATAACAAAAAGGTTACAAAATATATTTCAAGAAATGATAATTAATAAACAAAATTTGTATGCTATTGACACATTGATATAATTGAATATGAATAAAGGAGAGGAGGTATAAAGGAAAAGTATAGAAGAGAGCAGAAAAAAAGAATAGCAACAAGATATTGTTGAGTTTGTTTGATCAAATCAAGGATTGATTTGCAAAAAAGTTTAAAGCTTCACGCCTGCAAGCCCGAAGGGGGTGGGCTGACCTAATATGCCATGGAAGGGAATTCCACAGATGCGCCCCAACAACTTAAAATGAATCATTCATAGATTTAGATCCTATGATGCAAGCTTTTTATAGTATTTAAACTACAGGAAGAATTACAATCAAATATAATGAAAAAGCATGATGGGCAGAACTTATTTTTAATTTTAAATAAGTATATAAGAGATCAGAATTTAAGGTGATCAAATAAATTAATACACTGAATGAACTTGCCATGTGTTTACTCTCTTCCAACAAATTTATTATTATGGGCAAAAGAATTATTATTTAAACAACAATATAGGCATTAAAATACCAAAGAATAGCCATGCTGTTGAGGTTTTCCAAAAATGATGAAATGAAATTTTTTATACACAAAAACAACTATACTAATTCTACTGTTCTATATAGTAGAATAGTGTATAGTAGTATGTGCAATTTGTACAATCAGGAAAACCTTATACTTATTTTTCTAGCATGTCAAATTTATAAACATTTAAGTAGCTAATGCCTTACCCTTTGTCTAAAAGATGTAGTATCTCCAGGTTCCACAGTTGATGGTTTTTATATTATTTCAAGATATGTATCTTTTCTTTATAACATGATAGTTTGGTTAGTTTTTAATAATATTTCATTTGTGTAAAATGTTTATTGAAAGATTATGTAGATCTAATTAACCTGACCTCTTGTAAATTATCACATAGTGCAAAAAGTTACAGTAAATCTAATCTACTTTACACATGGATGTAGAATGAATGGTATGTGAATAGGAAATAATATATTTAAGAAAAATGTAAATGGGTTTGGAACTGCATGTGCTGAATTAACCTTGCTGTTAATAGCACCCGGAACCCAACCGCAGTGGGTGGATGGATAAGACCAGGGTTTACCAACACCTGGGGTGGGTGATTCTTGAGGCCTGCCAGTGATTCATTTCAAATCGCAAAAGCTGGAATTGCCAGTGGACTGCGAGAAGTGATCTGTCTCTCAACATTGATGGACAAAAAGGAAACATACCACCCTTAAATTTTAATATATGCAAGTTTATTCATAGTTTGCATACCAAAAATAGGTTTGGCTGTAAAAATAAGACATTTAAAAAGAAATGATATTACATAATTCTTAAAAAAATTGAGTAAAGAATGAAAAAAAATTAAAAATAATGAAGTATACTTCACTAAAGCTCTCTTTCATTTGTCGCCGAGAATCCAATCCGATTAAACGACATTTGAAAAATGGCAAAAAGGAGGGAAAATTCATAAGGTGGGGTTGAGATGGGAAGTAAGTGTCCAAGTGGATCGAGGTCTCGATAGCTCAAGTGGTAGAGCAGCAGTGTATCTAGCCGAAGATCATGGGTTCGAATCCAGCTCATGCCATTGACTTTTTTATCTCAACTAAAAACCTTAATTAATTATAATATATTAATTGGTCAGGCGGACCACGAAATTAGTGAATTTAATTAAAAATAAACAAAAATGTAAAAATTGTTTTTTGTCCCCTTTAATACACAGTATTTCCACCTCTGACACTAATCACTTCCATTAAATGCCTTTGCATTCCTTGGAAAAAATTTTGGATAAAATTCACTTTCCCATTCATGAAGAACAGCCGTTTCCACCTTTTCTAGGGTGTTAGGACCTGGGTTTCACCATTGTACTTAATTCTTAACACCCAAATGTGTTTGGCTGGGTTTTTTAGGTGTAGCAGAACAAAATGGGTAATGCTACTTTTTTGTGCTAAGTGGGATAAATCAGTACAAAAGTAAACAAAGGATTATTTATTGTCTATTTTGACTATGATAGCTCCTAATTACCTGTAACTAATGTAGAAAGATAATTTATTTAATTTTAAACTAAATAAATTGAGTAGAGCGTCAAAATTGCCCATCAGTGGATAAATACATGTGGAGATTTGAGCTTATGTCTAAATCCAAAAATGTAGATACTAAATGTATTAGTAAATAGTTTGAGTAATATTTTTTATTTATTTTTTTAATCTCAAAACAATACAAAGCTCAACTATACAGCGAGTAAATAACAAATAAACGGCTGTTTCACCGTGGCGTATAGGCAAAATGCATGTTTGTCCCCCAGTTTTTTTACGCCGGCTAAAGTCGAACGATATTTTACGAAGTTGACATTTACTTACCATCGGGTGGTTCTGCGCCGTCCGAAGAAGGGATAGTGGCAGCTGAAAAAGAAACCGGTGTCAAACAATTAATAAATTTATATGAAATGTAATAGTTAAATAATACCATTTTGAAAACAATTGTTTACTCCAATAAAGAAAAACGGTGAACCTTAACGGTAGGGAACAGTTAGTATTAGTGATGCCGATGCCGTGAAGGGAAGAACGATTCTTTTCAGTGAATCGATTCCCTACGATTCAATCCCTTTTCCGATTCTACGATTCCCCCCCACTCCGGTTTAAGAGCTTTTTGTTTATTTTGTGTGGTGATTAGTGACCGTTAATCGATATTTATTTAGAAGTCGTGAGATGCGATCTGGTATGATGTAGGCTTCAGAAAAACATTTTCTTTATCGAAACGTTGGCACGATAAAGAAAATTTTTCTGAAACCTACATCACACCAGACCGCATCTCACGATTTCTAAATAAATTTTTTTTATTATTATTCGGACTTTCGGAGATCGTGAGATGGGGCCTGGTGTGATGTAGGTTTTAGAAAAACATTTTCTCTAAACAACGTTTCGATCTTTATTGAGATCATCTTCAGGGCCGGGATTTATAAATATTGTTTAAATTTTACAAATACATGTAGGATGTAAAAAAGATGAATTTATACAATGCTAGAAATTTTTAGATTAAAAAAATGAATTTATATAATGATATAAAGTTATTGATTTAAAAGGATGAATTTATACAATGCTAGAAAATTTTAGATTAAAAAAATGAATTTATATAATGATAGAAAATTTTACGTTTAAAAAAGAATGAATTTATACAATGCTAGAAAATTTTAGATCCAATCAAAGTATTTGTACTCACTCAAAGTGTTTGTTTTCCTTGTAGATGTGTCATGTTGAGAGTGCCAGTGAGATATTGCTGTTTTATGTTTAAATACATTGGATTTTGGAGGGGTGGGGAAGGAAGTCAGGATAGAAAGACATTTTTTTATATGAGGAGTCAGCTTCTTTGAGGCAAAAGGAGTCGACAATGGGTAAAAACGTGGGTAATGGTTTGGCCTGATTGTCCTTTCAGGATTATATAGACGGGGATAATTAGGTAAAGGAAAGCTAAATTGTTGAAAAATTAGACTATGTAGAAATGTTTGATGTGTGGAATGTGATGATTGGTTTATATGTTATATGATGATGATATATGTATTTTATCACACATAATTTTGGCTTATTGTTCCTCCTTTCATCCAAATTTCTTAGATAAAGATTTCTTCATCTGATCAGGCATGGGAGTCATCGCCTCATCCATCCAGTGCCTAAATGACCTATCATCAGGTTATTTATTAGTTATTCCTGTAACTCCATTTCCTAAACCATGAAAAGATCCCTTCTGCAGGGTACATTTGACTGAAGTCATTCCAAAATTTAAATACTCCAATGAAAACTGCCAATGACATGGAAGATACAGTTCTACTTTTTACCAACAATGTCCAGCATTCACTTCTTTAATCTTCATTCCCGCCTAAAACACATTACTCAAGACATAAACGAATTCTCTCAAATTATATCTGTCTCATCTTAAACGCTAAACGTCAATCTAAAATCACAGTACGGCAACTATCTTGAATCCTTTAAACACATGGTTGACTATCAAAAAAGTGGTACTTAATGGGCCCTGGGTGGATGGAGATAAATAAGAAACTCATTTTGAACACACCTTTACTCCTCATCCTAATATAAACAATACACAATTTGAATAGTAAGTAAATAAAAAACCTTGACATCCCTCTTTCTACTTATCCCACTATTACACCTTATCTGAAATGAAGTCCTATATTCACAATTACCTAAGTAGAAAATCTCCTGGACATGATCTTATGGGATCATAGGCTATAGTTTTTTTATCTGTCGTATACAATTCAATCTTACAGATCTCTCACTTTCCACTTGGAAATTCAAAAAATTTGGTTCACTTTATAACATTAAACTGTTGCCATTGTTTCAGTACACAAACCAACAAATACTAACAAGACTTTAACATATACGTTTTTGATATTTTATAAAATAGTGCATGTGGTCAACCAATACTATCAAAAGCTGCACAAAAATCCAACTTTTTTGTTTTGATGTTAACTAATCATAGTCGTCAAATTTATAATGTGGTCTACCGTAGAGTATAACTTGTGAAACTAGCCTGTGTTTTCTCATTCTCACAAATTGTTTTAGCATTAATACATTTAACACAATAGGTAGGTGGTCAGAAAAGGGTATATTTTTGAACTGCTTAATAGTTGAGAACTTAATAGTTCTATTCTGTATTTAGTTTTTTTAAATATTTTATTTAATAACATCAGCAGTTCATTTTAAGATATATATTTTTTAATAACCAATTTATCATATATCAAAAGTATAAAAATCCTATGTCCAAAAATATATTCAGATTAGATTTCATCATCATAAACATCTTTCTAAAGTGGGTGTATACAGAAAAGTAAGAAAATATAAACTCAGTAACACATTTTTTTTTAATATAGATATATTTTACAGGAAGTTGTAAAACTCTAAAAGAAAGGAAAAAAGAATACTAATATACAAACATAAATGCATTATTTCCTAGTCAAACTTGAACTGTCTGAAAAATATAATAGAAATAATTATATAAGGAATGTGTTTATTGGCAGCCCCAGTTAGCTTTGTTCCTGCATCTCTTGCCTATATTCACGACTGCACCTGAGGAGATCCAACAACCTGGCTTGAATGTATTCATTCTTCATTTCAAGATCATCAAGAGCAGAGTTAAGCTGGTCCAACTGGGAGTTAAGCATTTCCATTTCTGCAACATAATATTTAATTTGCTATCAACTTACAAACATTACTTTTGTTTTTGTTTTGCTTAAAAATAAGTAAAAACAAAATTATAAGTGTAAGTCAATCCTAAGTAATTAGTTATCATTATTTTATGATAACTGTAACTATTTTTTGACTGTATACTATTAAGTTATCTAATCATTTCACATTACGTTAAAATGTGTTGGAAATAAAGGCTGAAAGAACAATAGTAAATTATTGCAGTTTGAGATCTGATACTTGAACCTCAGTCAGTGTTTTTAAAATCTGACTCTTCAGTTAGAGATGGTTAGGTTTTATAATTTGTCAATCTCTGCCTGCTTTGTTGGTAATTGCCTATTATGGGACTGGCAATGTTTAATGTCGTAAGGATTGACTCTTTGACATTCAACCCAGCACTACTAATAATAATTGTCGCTACATAAAGGCAGTCAAAAGGCTGAATGAAACAGTCTTCCCTCCTCAAGCAACAATGACAATGACTGACAATGAATAAAAACTAATCTAGAATGCACCGAAACATGTTGAGAACCTGCAATAAACTGAAACATACTGAATTCACAAGATGCATGAACTCAAGTAAATAAACTGTATTGCGTTGTCTTTTACAGGCTGGATTACATGCATGTAGTGATTATTCAGGAACTGTAGACCCGTCTCTTCTTAGTTTTACTCGAATTATTTTTTAAAAATCTTCTTTATTTGTTTACACCCGCACCAATTGCTGTGCTTAAGTAAATTTGTTAGCATTTTACATCGAAAACCAAAACAAAATGAACACAAAAATATGCATAAAACAGAAAAAAGAGGAACTACTCATTAGATGTCACTGCTATTTATTAGCATTAATCATTTTCACTGTTACTCAGGAGGTCAATGACGCTTCAGCCATCAGGGAGGATTATTTGGAAGGGTGTGGAAAGAAAGGTTTCGGACATGAGTGTTTGTGTCACAGGATAATTTTTTTGAAACTTCTTGTAGCGGTTTTCCACTAATTTAAGGACATATTGGATATTAAGATAACTGTGAAAGGTAAGATTAGATATATAGAAATGGGCCTTGACGATGAATGGAAGGATTTTTGATTGTAGAGATTGGATGTGTTGGAGGTTTGAACGTTTTGTCAAACCCCAAAGTTTGATGCTAGGTCTGAATGGGTCTCCACATAGTTATATAAATGAGTTGTTTATTTGTAAAGTCGGTGTTATGCATCGTTTATCCAGCAATCTTTTAAGAAGTCTGAATCTTCTGTTTAGATCTTTTCTTTGGAGATGCGGTGTGGTTTCCATGTAAGACGTTCCATGTTGTAAATGTATAGCCCTAGCCCAAGCTAGTGGACTACATTAGCTGGGGGGAGAGGGATACTATTGTAATATATGAGATCAGCGGTTATTCTCTAAAGGGTGAAAGTGACATGTTCACATTTTAGGATGTTGTAGTCATCTTCCACCGCTTGAACCACTGCTCAAGGGATGGGTCACGACTATGCAGGTTTCTGGTTGAAATGACAGGGTCTTTATGGGAGTAAATCATCCCCCTAATCATCAGTAAGATTCGTTTCTGGAAGTCAAATTAAAGACAATATCATCCTTCAAAGTGCCGAAGAACATCGTAGACTATACAAAGAAATCAATACCAATTTTCTAATTTATAGTGAGTAGATAGAATTACACGAACCTTCTTCCGATATGCTGTCAGAAACTTCGACCTCATCTTCGTAGCTGTTTTCTGGTTTTTCACTCTCTTCAGGCTTCGATCGTTCATCAAAATCTTCACAAATACCGTTTCCCATACTGATAAGAAATTGTGAAAAAAAAGCACAAATTCAACTCAACCAGTTTCCGTGATCAATTAAATAATTAATAAAAAACCTTCTTTTTGTACTGTAGCCGTTCGCTAATAATGAAGAGGGCTTGAACACCTTCTGGCGGAAGCTACTACAATCCACAATTCAGAAATCAGTATCGTTTTTTCCTTTTGAAGTTTACAGGTTTCTAAGGGCAAACTCGTTTAATTTATTTAGTAAAAATCGCTCGAAAATGAATCATTTACCATTAAAATTTTCATTAACAAAGATGCCAACAACCTTTTCTGATTTCAATTTTGATTTTTTTTTTTGTGGGAGGGGCTACATTTAATATTGAAAATTAGTAGTTAGTAGGTACTATCGGGTTGTCCGGAAAATAATGCAGGATTTTAAGTTTTCATTAAAAAAAATCTATATAAAATATTCTGTTTACGTTTACAGGATTACTCATTTGTATGAATGTCAACACTTATTAATCCTCTTCCAAATGATATTGTTTGTTTACCTCTGTAGCATTCCGCTACTTGGAAATAATTCAGTCATCCTTATAATGTCAAAGCGAGAATTTCGTACGATTTTCTTTTACGAGTTTAAACTCGGCCGAAGCGGAGCCCAAACGGCTAGAAACATTAACCAAGTCTGGGGCGAGGGTTGTGTTAATGAGTGCACTGTGCAAAGGTGGTTTAAAAAATTTCGGGAGGGAGATTTCAGCCTTGAAGATGAAGAAGGTCGTGGAAGGCCTTCCTCTCTTAATGATGATGTTCTGCGATCAGTGGTGGAAGAAAACCCCAAAACAACTGTTCGAGAACTTGCAGAGCAACTCAAAGTCAGTAAAACGACCGTCGCTGACCACCTCAAGGCGATTGGAAAAGTGAAAAAACTCGAAAATTGGGTTCCACACTCATTAAACGATCGCCAAAAAAATCAGCGCTTTGATGTTTGTGCATCACTTCTTTGTCGAAACAAAAATGACCCATTTCTGGCCAGAATTGTTACATGTGACGAAAAGTGGATTCTCTACGATAACACTAGACGTTCTGGACAGTGGCTCGACAAAGGAGAAGCTCCAAAGCCCCCAACTCATCAAAAAAAGGTAATGGTTACGGTATGGTGGGCTTCATTTGGTTTAATACACTACAGCTTCTTAAATCCTGGCGAAACCATCAATGCTGAATCATACTGTAACCAAATTAATACCATGCATCAGAAATTGGCAGTAATGAAGCCCTCTTTGGTCAATCGGAAAGGGCCCATTTTGTTGCATGACAACGCTCGACCACATGTGTCACGTGTAACGTCACAAAAATTATTGGAGCTTGGCTATGAAACTTTGCCTCACCCACCCTACTCTCCGGACCTCTCGCCTACTGACTACCATTTTTTTAGACACCTGGACCACTACTTAGAACACATAATATTCAAAAATCAAACGGAACTGGAAAATGCATTTATTGACTTTATCAATTCTAAAAATTCTGAATTCTACTCAGACGGAATTAATAAGTTACCAACACGTTGGGAGAAATGTATTGAGAGTATGGGAAATTATTTTGATTAAAGAACATTGCTTTAAAGTAACTAGTTTCTTTTTTTTTGTTTAATACCAAAATCCTGCATTATTTTCCGGACAACCCAATACATTGAGAGGCCAAAAACGTGGCCACCCTCGTTTTAATAAATATTTGCAATCGTTAATTTTTTGTTTTGTTTTGTTTACTGGATATTTTTGTAGAAAAATATAAGATATAACTAAATAAAAAATTAATCCGAGTAAAACAATTTTTTTCAAAAATCTTGCTATAGAAATAATAAAGAAAATATTCAATTTAGTACGGAGTATTTCCTTCTCTTGCATTGATCATCGCTTGCATCAATGTGGCATTGATCAAGGTTTTGAATGTAGTGCGGTGAAATATTTTCATACTCCTCCAACAATGTCATTCTTAAATCCTGCAAATTCTCTTGCCTCACCAACTTTGACAAGTCGTCTCAAAGGTGATCATTAGGGTTTACGTTGGGACTCCAGCATGGTCACCAATGATCCTGTGTGCGGCCTTGCCTTGTCATGCATAAAAATAAAACCATCACCAATTAGTAGAACTGCTTATTCTGATAAAACATCTTGAATGTATTGTGCAGCTGTTAGGGAACCCTTTATGAAATGCTTTCTCAAACTATAACACCACCACATGTGGAGCTTCTCTGGAGTGAAAATGTTGCTGGAATATATTGTTCTCCTGTTCTTCTCCAAACCCTCTCTCAGCTGTTAGAAGACCTCAGACAAAACCTCGACTCATCCGAAAACAACAATTGATGTGATTGCTTGCAAAACTTAACCGAGCTGTTCTGTGCCTTATCAAAAGTTCTGGACCAGTGGCAGGCCTTGTTGCACGTAATCTAGTTTCTGAAGGTGGCTCCAGACATGGGGGATTTGCCAAATGCTGAGCAAACGTTCACTGAATCCCGACTAGTGGGGATGGGTGCTTGGTTATTCATCGAGCAACTATTTCGGTAATTGCCATGCTCGATTAATTGTCGGTATCCTTGTCTGCTTCAAAGTGCACAAATATTCATGAAGTAGCCAAATTCAAAACATCCCCACAGCAATCAACTGTACTGAGTGGATATCAACTGTAATAATCAATCAATATGCTATTTATTTTTTCAATAATAAACAATTCCTAACTAGTATAGATGGATTAATGAAAGAACATCATAGCGTTGGTTCTGTTGGTAAGAAATAAATTGACCCAACATGACTCTTGGAGTTCCTTGATCTGTACCAATAATTTGGAACACTTCTCTTCCAAACTACAAAAATTGGAATGAGGTTTTCAATGTGTGGAAATGGATCGAAAGTAAGATGGGCCAACAGTATTCTGACTGAGTTTCCAGCCACTACACAAAACAGTAACTGCAGCTACGGCAATGACAGTTTTACTGTGGTCCATCATGATTGGTAGTAATTTGAGGACTTGCACAGCATTTGGCAACTAAGTATTCACTGTTTCCGCACCAACTGGCTAGTTGTATGAACCCAACATGTGTGTATACATAGGCACACATGAGCATCTCAAAACTTGGCAAACGTTAGGCAGCAATTGACGTTCAGTGAATATCACATGTCTGGAGCCACCTTTACAGTGCATAAACTGACATTACCATTTCTAACTTGTTAAAGTCATTGCTTGATCTCAACAGAATAGAATGTCGCAATCTAAACATTAAAACAATCATCTCTCAGAGATGTGGCATTATGGCAACCTGATCTATGCCTTCTTAAGTAACCACCAGTATCTTGGTAGCGATGGTAGACCATTCGGACAGTTTTTCTAAAAATATTAAGCACCCAGGCCACGTGGGACTTCTTCCACTTTCCAACAATGCTATGAATCTGGCCTAATCCGTATCACTTAAAACCATCACTCAAACAAATTTGAAATTTAAAAACGGTACATCTTAAAAAATCAAACTACTGAAACATTAAAAGCTTCGTAGAAAAAAAAAAATTGACTTCAAAAAATTTATTTATAAAATCCAATCGTAAAACCAAGTCGGAGATTTTATCTATGTTTTATTTACTTTTAATCCTTGGAAATGGACCAAATACTGTTGTAAGATAAACAATGGAGGATTGTCCTAGAGACAATTAAAAATATTAAGGGTGGCCACTTTTGAAATGTTTCTGAACCTCTATTTTTTTGAAACTTGTTACAAAGTCCGATTTGGTTTGTTGATGATAGTGGAGTGAATAATTAGTATTAAAGGGGATAGTATGTGATATACCCCTAATAATTGTAGATGTTACACTTTATTATTATGACCATTTTGAATTAAATATTTTTAATCTTAAATGTAAAGACTGTCTAACTGAACTGAGAGTTTTTATCTATTTTTTTTGTTTGTTGTAAAATTATTATCTTATAATAACAACAGAGCTGAGCTCTGGGAAGGATCCACACCCTACATCCTCTTGCAGTCTGGCAATTGTATCACCTAACCAGAGTAGAGTAAATAGTAAAGAGTACTTATAAAAGCAACATTTTTTATTTTATTTATTTTATTTTTTTAATCAATAACAAATATCTAAATTGCTTGTGTTTCAGTCATAATGATTCAAACACATTATTTCAAATTGGAAGAATTACATGTTAAATGGTAACTCTCCGATTATTAATGATTTTTGTAATTTTTAAGTAGTATTTCAATTTAATCAAACTTTATAAGTTTATAAAGAAATAGAGGCTATCATTTTGTTGTAATAAAAATGCTTCAGTAAAATAATTTAATTTTAACAACATTGACATAAATTTATTTAGAATATTATAATATTTATTTTTATCATTATACAACTTACAAATACTATATTAATTTATATTTCATTTGTACAAAACATACTACCATAATTGTACAAATTACACTAAATGAAAGTCTTAATTAACAATTAAAAAAAGGCATGTTGACCATTAGATTTACCGTAGATCAAGTATTGTCATAGATTTATGTACCATAGGAACAATGTTTAGTGATACTATACTTTCCTGATAATATCAACAGAATGAAAGTAAGTACATACACATATGTTATATAACATAATATTTGTATTGTCTTTATAGTAATGTTGTATATTATGCAAAAATAATATAGTATTTATATAATAATACAACTCTTAATTTGATTTGCCAATTTTCTTTCCAACAAACTATTGTAACCAAATATTTATATTCATCAATCGTTAATAATAAAATTACGAAAGACGTTCAGTTCTGTGTTTTGTTAACTTAAATATTGTTAAAAATTTTGTTTGAATACAATTGTAGCATATAACAAATATATTCGTTCTGTTGGTCACGAAAACATTGTATTTTAAAAAATAAAAGACAAACTCTGTTAAACCTACCCAATGGTTTCCATATAATAGCTTCTATAATAAATTAAATATCCTATATTTTTAAATTAATTATTGTCAGCTTTGACATTATTATTACATTATTGACTATATTCGTCGCAGCCTATTATTTTGAGATTTCAATGAGTTCCAATTGTGTTCATTTCAAGCTTACCCACACATCCACAGGCAAAACACACACACAAAATGAACACATGTGAAAACATACACTTTTGTGCATTCTTGGTGTTTTCTTCAGATTACACCTTCAATTTTGATATGAACTAAATAATTTACAATTATATTAAATAACAATCTCATAAAACAAAAAAATTGTCTTATACAATATTCTTTAACAACAAGTGAACAATATTTCTTAATTCCTGGACACAATTTTCGTTTGATGTATCTAGGCTGAATTATTGAAGTTGTTTACTCCCATAAAAGTTGCCTGTTTTTAACAACAGCAACACTAGCAACACCACTGATAATTACAAATTAAAACTGGTGTTTGTTAAAAGTTAAACAAAGAGTGGAGAACAGGGTAATGCCGGTCAAACCACTTGTTTACAATTTTCAAATTGTATTAAAAAAAAAAAATCAACTGAAACTTGAATAATTTTCCTACTGAATCACAGTATTGACAACTTTCTATGTCCATGGTCATGCCTAGAAGTTAAGTGACCGGTAATACCCAACCCTGTCTTCCTTACTTTAAGTATTTTGCGTCATTTTCCTAACAAATAAATAAATATTACTATTGAAAGTAATGATATATATTTTAGTTAGATACTCACTCTTTTCTTTCTTGCATAATACTTTATTTTTTTTACTTAAATTTTAAATATAAATGAAGGTGAAGGAAGTTGAATGCAATTTTTATAGTTTGGGCAAAAAAACCTGGCATAAGCTTCACCAATTAAAGCAGGGTTATAGTGATGGCTTTGTATGAAATTTAATATTGAACCAAATATTAGAATAATACTGAGTCTATTATATTATAAATATTTACATTCCAAAGAAAATAAATTAAACAATGCTGCAACAGATATCTAAACATAAATAAATCACAGTCTCTTGTTTTATATAAATAACACATTATAAAAGAAATAATAACATAATCATTTAATTTTTTCATACTATCTTTTTTTGGTAATATGAAATGGTGTGTGTGTCTTTTTCAGTAGGATATAGGTTAAGATATGGTAATGAGAGATGTTTTTAATTACATTATTACTACAAATGTTTAGTTTCAACCATTATCATCATAAAAGTTTTTAATCTCAATTATTGATATATGAGAATTGAGGGAAGACTTCATGTTTTTTCAGTTTTATGACTTTCAGCCTTAAAACTTTCCTACTTCTAAAACAAATAGTATTTATACAATATGTATATATATTATCTTTAAAACTTCCGAAATTCATATTAAAATACATATTATGTACAGATTCTGAACTATAATCTACATATGGTGACTGGATGCAGTTTTTGGGTTATACTCTCTCTGCCTGGGAAAAATGTGAGGGAGTTGCAGTGGGGAGGGAGAAAGGAAAGGAAGAAGGAAGGAAGTAAAGAACAAAAGAGAGAGAGAGAGAGAGAGAGAGAGAGAGAGAGAGAGAGAGAGAGTGAGAGAGAGTGAGAGAGAGAGAGAGAAGGAAAGGGAGAGAAATGTGATTGATCGGTGATTAGAGCATCATTCTAATACATATTACTTTATTTCCCACTGTTTAAATTAATTGAGCAACAATTAAAAGTATAACTAGTTCTAAAACAATTGAAATAATTTTTTATGCGATAAATTCGGTATTGTCCAATATTCAATCAACAATATTGTTTAAGAAGTGTGGAAAGAAAGTAGTAACAACATAGGCTATTACTGAATCAGAAATATGGTGGCAGCAGCAGCCAAGACAAAAGGTGGAAAAGACTGACATTTGGACTTGCTGTTTTGGTGTAGTATCCAAGGGGGCGTTTTTTGAGTAGAGGTGGTGGTGATTGTGACTACCGCCTCTGTAAGTGGTGAGGTCACTTCTATCTCCTCATGTCTCAGCTTTTTCTTTTTCTTTGGAAGCGGTGTAGTTTTTTCTTTGTGTTTCTTTCTATTGCGGGTTCCACTACCTTCCGGAATATTTGCAATTGGAGCAGCAGTAGTTTTCATAACGAACAATTCTGAAAATTCACATTAGTGTCTTCTGTTGTCCAATATTTAAGGTAAAACTACTTTTAGTACCTTGTAAACGTACAATTCCTTCAGCTTTTCCCAGTGCATTAACAGATGAACACAAATAACTTCCAAAATCCCTTTTCTCTAATGTCCTTATTGTCAGATTCATAATCAGTGTATATTCATTTATGATAACTTCCTCCATTTCATATTTGTTACTATCCATTAATTTTTCACCTAGAATGAAAAATATTAATACTAACTTAATTGGTTAATGTTAAAATAAACTTATAAACATTTCATTTTTCTTTTTTTCTATCAAATTGCAGTTTATTTTTTATTAACTTCCATTACAAATCCCAAATAAAATCTAGATATTTGAAGGGTTCAGTCTAATAATGGTCTATGTTGTTTCTTCCTTTTAATTCAGTTTAATGCCTGACTTTGCAGCATAGCTTTGGTTTTGTTTGTAAAAGTACAACCTATTAATATTATAAATTATAAAATTATATTTATAGAAGTATAACCTACGAACTATTTAAAAAATTGCGTAACTGCACCAAAGACAATAAACACAATTAGTAAACTCCTGAGACCAAACATACCCATCATGACAAGACCAACTCACAAAAGTAAAAATACACATGTGCCATAACATGCAAATGTTGAGACATAAGCCAATGTTCCCTATCACTATTTCCAACCTTTGCCAATATAGAACACTACAGGCCATACTCCCTCTTCACAGGGGCCGACTATGTTGGGCCATAGTGAAGAGGGGCCATTAAGTTATCTTTTGTTTGTCTGCGTGAGTTTAGATCATCTGTTGAGCAGTCATTTAACATGAACCGTACATTGCAATCTGTATGCATAAGTTGTGTATGGGGGTTCTATGACAGTCGTTAGTCCAGGTAGAGTCCAAGGTATGGACTTAGAGTCCCATGGTTCACAATAGGGATGGGAAAATTGTTGAGGTATATCTTCGGCTAAGATCGTGGGTTCGAATCCTGCTCGTGACACTGACTTTTTTATCTCAACTAAAACGGTTTTTAAAAAACCTTAATTAATTCAAGTACATAACGTTGTACGAGAACAAGCGTTAGTGCGCATGTTCCGCCTTTTTCATAACAATTCAAATTTACATTCCAACATCTACTACTCCTTTCTGAGGAACGAATATATAGTGATTTTTTGAATGCACCGTTTTTGCATGCATTCTTTTCGCTTCGAAAACCATACAATATTCATCTATCAAAAGCCTTTTCAATATTTTCCAAAAATTGGCTGTAAAGTGATGGGTCTGTATTTTGTGGCGTTATCTCTCGCTTCTTTACCAGGTTTAATTATTACATAATAACATTTTCGATTCCTTCCAGTTTGCTGGGAAAACCCATTTTTTAAGACAGAAATTGAGAAAAGCATAAATCGCGTTACGAAAGGTATTTATTTATTACCTGCATCACTATGCAGTTCATAAATTCATTTCCCGGAGCCTTATTTTCCCTAATTTTAATAAATTAAATAAAGGTGGAAACAGTTTTTTTTATTTCATTCCATGTGAAAGGCTTATTATCTTATGATCGGAATAATTGTTCTTCCACGACTCTTGTTTAATTTTTTTTTTTTTTTTTTTTTTTGGCGCAGTCTCCGTCTTTCTGTCACTGAGCAAACATCTCCGTCCTACATTCTCAAAAAGTCAAAAACGTTTTGTCAAAAGTTTACCATGTTTATGGAAAGTGGTGGACAATGATTACCACGATATTAATAAAAGAAATTCGGTCCGCAACCAGTTGGTCGATCGACGTTTTCAAAACAAAGGATACAAATGCAACGAGAGATGTAGTATTGATAACCCCTAAGCGCTGAGCAGCTAATCCTAGTAGAGAACTTAAGTGAACTTAGAGAACGTAATATGGCTGCTAACCTTTCATGAAGAGTGATGATTTCTTTTGTTTTCTAATCAAGGGGGTAACAAGTTGGAGTAAATATAAATAAGACGTTAATCTTTATTTTGTAAGATTTTGGTTGAAATGAAAAAATAGTGTCACGAGGGGATTCGAATCCACGACATTTGGCTAAATACGCCGCTGCTCTACCACTTGAGCTATCGTGACTTCGATAGTTCGATCCACTCGAGAGGATTGAACTCACGATAGCTCAAGTGGTAGAGCAGCGACGTATTTATCCGAAGGTTATGGATTCAAATCCCGCTCGTGGCACTAGCTTTTCATTTCATCCAAAACCTTACAAAAAAAGATTAATTGAAAGAAGTAATTTGGTCAATAGAACACTAAAAATGAACACAATAAGACGTTTCATCCATCCTTAAATAGTTCCTCCAATCAGCGGGTTCTTTCATGAAACTTCATGAACTGAAAGGGAAAGATCTTGCATCAAATTGATGTGTGTATTACGGCTTCTGTTCAGGAGCCACTTCTAACACCATTTCCTCTTCGGTTTTTTGCTTTTAATATATAAACAAATAACAGCGTAGCACAAGAGATCGTCATCCATTTTGAGAAGGTAATTCACTAGATGACGTTCGGGGCGACTGACTGGCTGTGGAGCCTGAATGCCCCCTCAAGTTTCAGGCACTCCAAATAATGAAGCTATACGGCTTGGCGCGGTTCCATTTGGAGCGATCGTGAATGGCCACCTTTATCGTATTGAGCTTTAAATTCATAGTAGTCTTTTCTCTAGTAGATCTCGTCGACCAATGCTACAGGTTCATTGGCTGTTGCTGGGAAGGTGGAAGCATTGCTGAAGTATTGGTGACTGGTGACTACTTTAGTAATCCTCAGAAAGTAACCAAACATAAAACTTCTACTCTACAACAGACGACAACTACTTGACTCTTAACTTTGAAATAGTAAATAACGCGAGCTGTACTATTCACAAATTGGTCTTGCAGTGATCTGTTTTTTCGTTTATTAAGTATTTTCACCATATCAAAGATAACGACACACGACCTCCTTGACATAACTGAAATCACCCGACCCAATAGATGGCGAAATGCCGAAACATGTCTGACAATGACCAAATCAGCGTGAATAGACATGATCGGTAACGAGCATACTATAAGTATGTTTCAACAAAATTGTTAGAGAAACTGGTGTTCCAATTCCAAAACTTAAGTTGCTTCACAATGAAGTATCAAAAGTTTGTGTGATTCCGCTGGATTCTTGGAGTATTGGCTTAAGGTACGTGTAAAAAACGTCTGCCAATTAGGTGGGCAATATAAATTCCTCACATTTTGTGCATACGCATGCGCATATGTTAATCCTATTGGTATAAAATTCATAAGGGTTTATATAGAAAGCAGTCCGCATAACCCTGAAAATTGCATAAGAATCCGACAAACACATCTGTCTCTGAAACCATTACACAAATTAGTTGTGTATGCGTTGCGACTGTACTTTTGAGCATGCGCAGGCGATACCGTGGAAACAATACGATGAAATTCACACGGGTCCATCTAGAAACCAACCCGTATAATCCCTGAAAATTTCATAAAAATTAGTCTTATTGTTTTTCGGAGTTCTGCCGGTTACAAGGTATTGACCACAGACAGACAAGAATACTCGCAAAATGCGAGTGGAAATTTTGATTTTGGATTCTTATGAAATTTTCAGTGGTTATGCTGATTACTTTCTAGATGATCCCGTATGAATTAACATACGTGCATGCGCATGCATACAAAAATTGTTGGGTCTTGACATTTTTAGTTGCGGATTGCTTTCTAGATGATCCCCTATGAATTTTATACCAACCGGATAACGACGTGGATAAGCATGCGCATGCACAAACGTAAAATTCCGTACTCAGCTATATCTGAAAGCATTGGTCAGATTCTTATGCATTTTTCAAGAATGTGGATCGCTTTCTACATGATCCTCTATGAATTAACATATGCGAATGCGCATGCATAAAAATATGTGGAAGCTCTACTGCCCACCCACTTGGCAGACATTTTTTTATTGTAAATGTAAAGTAAATTCTGTTAGAGCGATGGGCTCAACGCCCTACTACTTGTGTTAACTGTCGCGGACGAAGGGTCAAACCACTTCACAATACATTTTTTATACTATTATCAATTAAAAAGGTATGGGCTCTGCCGGGATTAGTGTGGCAAATGAGTCGGACGCCCAAACCACTCGGCCACCAGGTTTCCTTATTTTTTAACTCACTTAAAATGTAAATGATACCTGATTCTTTATGCCAGTTGTGCATAGCTTTAGGAGACGTTTCCACGTAGCATTGTATGTTGACATCGCTGCCTATTGGGGCAGCAACGAGCTGATTCGGCACTTTTACCATAGGATGAACTGAAAAATTGAGATTAAAAATCTAATTGAATTATCTTCTGTTTTTCAATTAAATTTGCAATGAATATCTGGCAGTGTCAATTCCGTAATTTAATAATCCTAAGTAATTTACGTATAACTGATTAATTTTAATGTTCATAAAGATATACTCACAATGCACCTGGACGATAATTCTTTTGCTCACACTTGGTGGTACGCCATTGGAAGCGATGCAAAGATAAGATCCCATTTCTGTTCTTTGGATGTTCGAAAGTTCGAGAAGTTCACCTTCAAACGTACGCACTACTGTAGGAACAAATAAATTACGATGAATTTTTCTTTCTTACACAATTTCAACATTACATCGTTGTGATTATTTGGAGATCGTGAGATCGGATCTGGTGTGACGTAGGTTTTAGAAAAACATTTTCTTTATCGTGCCAACGTTTCGATCATCTTCAGTGCCTGGGATTTATAAACATTGTTTAAATTTTACAAATACATGTAGGATGTGAAAAAAAATATACAATACTAGAAATTTTAGATTCAAAGTATTTGTCGGCTCCTTTCACCTCAAAGAAGCCGACTCCTCATATAAAAATGTCTTTCTATCCTTACTTCCTCCCCACACCTTCAAAATCCAACCTATATAGACATAAAACGGAGATATCTCACAGGCACTCTCAACACGACACACAAGAATGACACATCTACACAGAAAACAAACACTTTGAGAGAGTACAAATAATTTGATTGAATCTAAAATTTCTAGCATTGTATAAATTCATTTTTTTCACATCCTACATGTATTTGTAAAATGTAAACAATGTTTATAAATCCCAGGCCCTGAAGATGATCTCAATAAAGATCGAAACGTTGGCACGATAAAGAAAATGTTTTTCTAAAACCTACTTCATACCAGTCCTCATCTCACGATCTCCAAATAATCATTAACTAACGGTCACTAAACACCACACATTATATGGTTGTCTTGTACATGATACGATAGATATAGCGGAGGTTTATTTTGTTGCACGAGGCTTATCGCCAGAGAATACAGCCAAAACGGCGATGACAAACCAAAGCTACAACCCTGCCGGGGTGGAGGGTTGGCGAGTGTGGTCTGGACAGGAAGTCACGGTGAAGTGGTCCAAGACAAATCAACTTCTTTCCGGTCACCGGTCTGACTAATACTGCCATTACATTTCCTCTTTTTTTTCTCTGTTACTACTTCCAAAACATAATTCGTTATTATAAGTCCTTCGTCACCAACGTCAATGGTTTTCAGATATTTTTTTAAAGTTATAATTAACTTACTAAAGGCAATCACCAATGTAACTTAATTATACTACCATTGATTATATTATTTACATATGTTAATTATAATTAATGGTTAGGTGGGCATTCAGAATGTGCACTACTTTCCACTTGCATATGGCCTGGAACATGCTCAACGTTAATTTATCACGGCGCTAAAACAATATAGTTATAATGAATCGGTTAGGTGGACGACAAAATTTGAACTACTGCTGTTAAAAATAGTTTCCTGCTTACTTCTATCGTTTTAAAGTGAAGAATGATGGTTAACATAGAAGATGAGAGGGTGTTACGTTAAGCGGCAGATGATTCCATAGATGTTTTGATAACTGAATCATTAGTCGACCCTTTCTCGCGTCCTCATACATTCCTCCAAGGAAAACACTATCTTAAAACATTGTAACAAGAAATCGATGAACATTTTTTCCTTTTGTTGATCTTTGATGAAGATTTCATTTTTTAGAAAACATGGCCAGCCACTTTGCAAATGCAACTTTCAATTTCCTGTAATTTTTATATTCATAAAACGCGAATAATAACTTGTTTGTACTAGTTAAAATGGTAAAGTTTGAGTCATTAAACCTTTGAATCAATTAAATATTCTATTGTTAGACTGAAATGTTTGTGTCGTGCCATGGTAGATTGTAAGAAGGAAGTAATTCCATTCTAATATGGAACATTATTAAAACTACTTTCAAGATTTATATTACATTATTATTATAAGTATATAAACTTAATGTACTAATTTAGTTTTTTAAAGTGAGGTATATAACGTATAAGCTTAAGAGAAATGATGAATGGTGGAGAGAGTCCTTTTTAAAAAGATAGTTCCTATTTACAGTAAGTTGCAGCTTACTGTGAGTAGGAACTATCTTTTTAAAAAGTATATAAGCTTATGTGCATGTGAAATCAGGTCTTTAACGATCTTAGGTATATAACGATTTAAAGATCTTAGAATCTTCTATCACGTCAAGGATTATCTGTCTGTGCAAATGAAACTTGCCTTTTTGTGAGTTCCCTTTGGTTACTGATACACCCATTTCGCTGCATGTAGAAGGGCGAACTGCTCAACTTGGTTATTTGTGTTCCGCTAGTGTAAATCGTTGTCGTAATACCGTAGAACCTGATTTTGAATCGATAAGACGTTGGCGTATCCTACGATTTTGAAAGAAGGTTCAATTTCGTAAGAACAGGATGCTTTGCTGTGATCACTCCTCAGGCCTCAGTAGATGTAACAAGTCTTGCATTTCATACATTCCGTTAAACCGTTTCTTTAATTTTTATATCTATTGGAAGAATTCCAGTAACAACACATGCTGCATGATAAGAAATCGTCCGAAAGCCCTTCATTACGCTTCAGCCCGAATTGGCGCATGCTGCGCCAACCATGAGAATCGGGGAATTATAGTTTTAAGAGTATCGCCTCCCAATTGCTGCCCATGTAAGGAATTAATGAATTGTAACGATCGTTTACGTATAAACTCATTGTGATATTTTCATCGAAGTTTCTTATCAAAGATAACGCCAAGATATTTCAGGTCATCTACTTGAAATAGTAATTCACCCCAGAAATAGACTTGCATGATATTGGTGATATGTCTTCTTGTGATTAGAAGAACTTTATTTTAATCGGAGTTAAAGAAAAGATTGTGATCGGAGCCCATTTCTCGATAACATACAACTTTTTTAGCTGTTGTTTATGCCTCATATGGGTAACACGAACAAAAGCTAGTGAACAGTAGCAAAAGTACTTTAGTGCTTGCTGCGTACAATCACCTTTAATAAGGGGCCGTACATTATTGATCAGAATCCAGGTCCCCAGCATGATCCATGTTCTTTGGAAATCTTCATGGTAGTTGTTTGTTGAAACTCTTTCCGCAAAATAAGATTTGGCTAAATTATATAAGTTCTTAGGATTTTGTTTTTATCTTAACTACTTAAATATTGCCCCGTTGAAGGCTCCTTAAACATCCAATGCGAAAAGCAATGTATATTATTTAAATTGAAGTTTGTATTGACGTACTGTCCAAAAGTTGCTTTCGTCAAAGCATCTTCTGTATTTTTCTGTGGTGTAAAGCCAAATTGGTTTTTTGAAAGTTGTTTTCTTTTTCTGAAATCGTGTATAATTCTTTCAACAAATATTTTTTCTAAAACCTTTCCCCTAATTGGTAATAAGCTAATTATAATTGGGCGATAGTTCGATTTGGTTCGCGTTTTCTTTTCCTGGTTGCCCAGTCAGAATGATTTGTGAAGTCTTCCACTGCCTGTAAAGGTGCTGGTCCCCAAGCATTCAGTATACCGAGCTAGCATTGATTTAGGGATGCAATTAACTACTCGGGCTAGAATTTCAATGGTGAAACCATTTTCGCGGGGGGGTTCCCTTTTCCCATATTTAGAAGTGTTGCTTCGAGTTCACTTTGGGTGTATTGGATATCGTTAACTGACTGATCATATTTATGAATTTAATTTTTCACTGGGTTTTGGCGTTTTGTAAGCAGTATTATGCTTAGGGGAACACAAGTATTCATAATTTCTAAGGGTACCGTTTAAATATTTTGTGTAATTTCCATCGGTTTTTATAACAGAGGAAATAGTGAGCGGATATGTAATTTTTCTGACGCGGCGTTTTAGATTGGACACCAAGGATAATTTGGAATAATTGGAAGCCAATTTGAGTGACCACTCCTCAGGCCTCAGTAGATGTTCCAAGTATTGCGTTTCATGCATTCTGTTAAATCTTTTCTTTAATTTTTATATCTATTGGAAGAGTTCCAGTAACAACAGATGCTGCATTATAAGAAATCGTCCGAAAGCCCTTCATTACACTTCAGCTTCATGTTTACAATAATTGCATTAATTTTTTCATGCTTCGTTCTTGACTTTTTTATTTTTTCTTCGTAGTTTTGTTTTAGACTCCAATATTCTTCTCTTTTGGTAGCTCGCAAATAGTAGTCATCTCTTTGTAAGTTTTTCGCGCTTTATGTAAATTCTTACTTGGTTCTATTAATTCCCTTGACCACCATGGCACGCTCCTTTTAAAGTTTTTCTTGCAAAATCGTGTTTGCTTGGGTATACTGCTACATAATACTAAGTTAAGAATATTGTTCACTTTATGAACCATTTCGTCTAGTTTATTTGATGTCTTAATTTCCGTTGCAAATTCTGAATTGATATCTGATTTGTCTGCTCGAATAGATTCCAGTTAGCTGCCATACGTTAAATCTCGGAAGAGGTGGTTTTTCTGTCGCGTTTACGTTATTGTATATTATATAGGTCAGCATTCTGTGGTCCGATAGAGATTCGTACTCTTCGTTTTTCCTCTCCTGAATCCAATTAACTAATATATTCGTACTGAGATTAAGATCTTGCTTTTCCCGTTTTTTGATTCAATTGTTAGTAGTCCATCGTTTTGATTCATCACATATAACGGATTTGCTGATATAAAGTCTTCAGAAGTGGAGTGCATTAAGTGGGTGAGTGCTGTGAGTAGTTTTTGAAGAACGTTATTTAGATCTCAATGAATAATTGAAACTAATTTAGATAAAACATCTCTGGGCGTAGTGAAGTACGGGCTCAACTCAATCCCATCCTCTCCAATCTATTTAGTCCAAAATTCTCCGTCAAATTCTAAATGCTATTAAATTCACTAATTTCGTGGTCCGCTTGACCAATTAATATATTACAATAAATTAAGGTTTTTAGTTGAGATAAAAAAGTTAATGGCACTTCACTAAAGCTCTCCGTGGCCATTTCATTTATCGTCGAGAATCCAATCCGATTACACGACATTTGAAAAATGGCAAAAAGGAGGGAAAATTCAAAAGGTGGGGTTGAGATGGGAAGTTGGTGTCCGAGTGGATCGAGGTCACGATAGCTCAAGTAGTAGAGCAGCAGCGTATCTAGCCGAAGATCGTGGGTTCGAATCTCGCTCGTGCCATTGACTTTTTTATCTCAACTAAAAACCTTAATTAATTGTATAAATGCTATTTTTTTAAATTTCTATACTATTCACAATTACCTTCAAATCCCGTTCGTACTTGACCTAATCACTTAATCCCAAAAAAACAACTTCTTTTACAATTGTCTCAAATGGTTCAATCAGCGGACACATACAAATAATTTTAGGGGGCGTCGGTGGCCGCAACGGTTTAGGAGTTGACACGGCGCTCATGACTGTAACGTAAAGATACGGAGTTCGAATCCAGCGGCCCTGCATTCCTACTTACAAATGGTCATTTTTTCAAGACACCGGCACCCCGTGAGTTCATAAAAAATCACTTTAGTAGTACAAAAAGAAAATTGTTTAAAATGTTAGCAGTGACATTTACAAAACTAATCATCTTTCCTTCCGATCAGCTGCAGTTGCCCTCGCCGTTTTACTCTTCCTTGAAACAGAATGCATCCAATCTTAACCAAATCGATTCCACTTCCTAACGCCGACCCTCAAACGCTACACAATAGGTGACGGAATCGATGGACACAACACACACAGAAATTATCACACGCTGCTACAGCATTACACAGATGCATTCCCAGAAGGACAATATAAACATTATAAATAAATACTGTGTAAATAAACGCGTTTTGAAATACAATGTAATGACATAGCAAGTCTATTAGGATAACGACACACGCGGCGGTTGAAGAGTTTATCGGTTCTGGTGAGAATGACTGCGAATTGCAAACAATTTTTGCAGACAGTTCTCATATAGGAATTACGAGAGATCGATCTGCAAGAGATATTTTGCAAATTTTTATATTTTTATTATTCTCCAGACCACTCGCCTACCGACTACCATTTTTTCAGACATCTGGACAAGGTTTTACAACATAAAAATTTATTGGTCAAAAGTTGTTAGAAAATGTGGTTACAAATTTAGTTAATAATAAATACTCAAAATTTTATTCAGAGCGTATAGAGAAGTGCCATCATCATTGGGAGAAGTGCATTGAGAGTAATGAAATTTTATTGATAAAACATGTTTAAAATCATTTATTTAATTATTTTATAACCATAAACGTGCATTATTTTCCGGACAACCCAATATTTTGATATTGCATCCGTTCGCTTTTCGCAACTACAAGAGTTTTTTCAGTTAATTAGACATTAATAAGTGTAATTTATAAATCATAAATAATAGTGGTTACAGTTTATTTAGACCCAAGATTTCAGGTCCTGTCTAACGTATAGAAGATATAGTAAATAGTAAACTAAGTGAAAAATATTTTACTTTCTTACTAGTTGACATAAATAACGTTTTAAAAATAAAGAAACATTTTATATAAACTAAAATCATAAACTCATAGAAGTTCAGAATAATTCGGAATAATAGGTATTTATAATTAAAAACAGTAATGAAGCAAAATTTTATCTATGTTTGTTCAGAAACAAATATTACCAAAATATAAACCTTTTTACTTAATATGCTTGACTAGATCTAGTTAATTATGTATTCGTGTTTCAACTGTACAGAAAAAACGATATTCTTAGTACTGGTAGAAGAGCTGCAAATCATTCTCCTTTATCTCACAATTATCTACAGCCATAGCTATTCTCTGGCCGTTATTTCCTAAAAGTGGAGAGCTGTTAATATGATACTTATCTCTAAAGACGAAATTAACTTTTATTTCCTAAATTAAAAAGATTTTTTCATCTACAACTGTATATTTATTATATACAACCAGCAGATTGGATTTCAATTTATGACTGTGTCATTACGGGCGTTATAGAGAAAGCTACACATTGGCAGCAGCTCTGAATTAATATGATATTAATCAATTAAGAAGGCTTTTTTTATCTATTTCTTTTCAGTCGCCTAAGTGGTAATTGTGGCGTATGTGTGTGAAAGTGTGTTCTTGTAATTTTCTGTTGAAACATCTATAATATGTTTTGATGAATAGAAATACAAATGGCAAGTGAAGATCTCTGTGAAGTGTATTATTGTTTACGTAAGAAGGAGCAGAAACAAAAAAATTATTGTAATTTTTGAATATTGAAATATTTTACCGATCCATAAAGTACCCGTACTTCCAAAGAGGTTTTAGATGGCAATGCCGAAAATTTTGACTTTAACGGTAATTTTGATTGTCGGTTTAGTAGGTAATAAAGCTTTTTAAATTGTTAAGTGTCTGTTTTATTAATCGTGTGTGGGGATTCCAAGTTAGTCGTTTATGAAATGTAAGTCCTAAATAGTTAACTTTGTCGGATTGAGGAACCGGTTCATTGTACAAGTAGGTGATATATTGTTACTTTGAGGAGTTAAATTTTATTTCCCAAAGATTGATCCATTTTTCAATTGCTGACATGTCGTTTTGTAACAGTGAATCTTGCGTAGAAGAGGGGTGACTAGTTAATATGGTAGTGACTTCTGCATATGTGGTGCAGAAGTGCAATATCATTTGTCAGTATTCAGAAGTAAAAATTGAGTACAACAGCGGAGATTGACCCTGTGGCACACCCGCAAGCACGTCTTCCATCACAGAAGTCTTCGATCCCTCGTTTCCTGCGAAAATTCTCTCCTTGAGGTATGATTGTACAATCAGAGGCCTGGGGTAAAAATATTTTTAATTTGTATAATAATTCCTCTTGCCACCTGTTTGTCGAAGGCTGAGAAACATTTAACAACTATCCGGTCGCGTGCAGTTTCTGCTAGAGACATGACGTAATGAAATCTGTTGTGAAGTTAATGAGTAGTGGGATGATGGGTTCGAAAGCCTAATATTCTACAATTGTGGTGTTGTTTAAGATGGTAGGACGTAATGTAAAAGTGAAGCATTTATAATCACTGTAGTGCCACCGTGAGACATGCCATCTGGGTGACCAAACTATACAAACAGTGTATCTATAATGTAGAAACGAGATTCGGTTGCCATGTGTGTTTCCGAGGACAGGGCAATATTCGGTCTCGGTGTAATAAAAATCGGAGTTCCAATTTATGTTGTGAGAAACCATTTGCATTCCATTAAAGGATTAATAATGTGACAAATGTAGGAGTTTCCATTAGAATATTGTGAATAGAGGGCCTAGATCATAATAGAGATTTGAGTGAGTATATTGAAAAGAAGATAGATGGATAAACGCGTTAATTTGTGTAAGTAAATGTTGGAGACCAGACGGCATACCAACTAATGTTGTCCTATAGGTAGCTTCGTCAGCCCGTTGATTCTCCATAGTTCTTGTTTGAGTCTTCACCGATATTGGATGCGGTAGGGCTTCGTTCATCTTGTAAGAGAGCGACGGAAAATTGGCGTCATCTACTTGGGGTAGTTTCGGTGTTGTGCTCTTGTTCTTTCTTCCTTGTTGTACTTGTTCCGTGTTTCTTGTTGTGTATTTCGCTTGTAAGACTTTGAAGTCTATGCACCTTCTGCAGTTCGTACGGTAATCAGCAGTTTGCGCATGTCGCTTCTGCAAACTCCAGTGATCTCTACATATAAAGCAACGATGCTAATATTTACAATAGGCTTTGGTGTGCCCGACGCCTTGGCAACGTGCATTGCACGATTTACCGGGCTAAAGCTAAATATATCATTATTTGGAGATCGTGAGATGCGGTCTGAAGTGACTTAGGTTTTAGGAAAAACATTTTCTTTATCGTGCCAAAGAAAATGTTTTCCTAAAACCTACGTCACACCAGACCGAATCTCACGATCTCCAAATAATCATTAACTAACGGTCACAAAACACCACACACACTAAATATATCCTTTATTCATACTACTGTTCTTCCGTTTAGAACAACTTCTAAAGATCTTGGTGTTATTTTTGACCACAAATTAAATTTTATTGCCCACATAGATCTTAAATCCTCTAGTTTAAAAATGCTGAGTTTTTATCCAGTTACACTTCTGATCTCATCCCAAATGCCATAGTCATTCTTTACATATCACTTGTAGATCAGTGCTTGAATACTGTTCAGCTGTCTGGAATGCCTACACTACAAAACATATTTATAAACTTCAATCGTTACAATTTCAATTTCTCAGAATTCTTGCCTACAAAATAGGAGTAACTTTTACTGACTATAGACAATTTGAACAGTACTTCACTTTACTTCTTTCTCCCAGAGACACTTAGAGTTCGCGCTTTAATTTAACTCTTTACAAAATAATTAACTATTGTATTGACCGTCCTTTTTTACTTAGTTAAATTAACTTTTTTGTACCGAGCTACTTGACTTTTTCATATTTTTACCATTCTGCTAATTGTAGTAAAAATACTCCTAGTGACAGAATGATTCCTAAGCCAATAACTTTCCAAATCTTACAATTTTTAATTCTTCTTTTTCTTTATTCCACAGACAAATGTGCAGACATGTTAAATTTTGAATTATTATGTATATTTTAAGTTAAATTATCTTTCATTATTTCTATACCAATACTTGCATTTCTGTACCTGTATATTTCCATTTTTTTTCTAATTGAAATATTTACTGAATATAATTAATCTAAATTACAATAGCACAGAATACTCTGGTTTTTCATTACTTAATCAACATGTTTTTATGATACTGTTTTCTAATATTATTTATATAATATTATTTTACATTTACAATTTAAAAATTTATATTTTTAGGTACATTTTAAGAAATGTTCTTTTAAGATATTTATTACTTAAATATTGTTAATACTTAAGTAATTTTCCATTTGTTTTCTTAATTTTGCTTTTATATTGTTATATTTTTTATATTGTTTATTTCTATGTGTGGTGATTAGTGACCGTTAGTCGATGATTATTGAGAAATCGTGAGATGCGGTCTGGTGTGATGTAGATTTCAGAAAAACATTTTCTTTATCGTGCCAACGTTTCAATCTTTATTGATATCATCTTCAGGGCCTGGAATTTACAAACATTGTTTAAATTTACCATACACATGTAGGATGTGGAAAAAAGTAAATTTATACAATGCAAAAAAAAATTTATATTCAATCAAAGTATTGAACACTTGATTGAAATACTTTGATTGAATATAAAAAAATTTTTTTTTCATTGTATAAATTAACTTTTTTCCACTTCCTACATGTGTTTGGTAAATTTAAACAATGTTTAAACAATCAATTTCTCAAACAATACCAGGCCCTGAAGATGATATCATAAAGATCGAAACGTTGGCACGATAAAGAAAATGTTTTTCTGAAACCTATATCACACCTGACGGCATCTCACGATTTCTGTATATTTCTATATTTAAATATTTTTTTAAATTGGATTAATTCCGTAAAATATATATTATTATTTCTCTACGCTTAAAAGGTTCTTCAATTTTTATTTTGGTGTATAAAAGCGTCGTGATATCATAGTTTTTCAGTGCATGTGTTTCGGTCTACGTGTACAAAAAACGAGTTCAATGGTAGTTTAAACAGTGATAGAGCGTTAATGTCATTAACTATTTTATATCCTTTGTCGCTTAATTCTTGCACTATTAATACTGTGGGGGGTAGAGAATTTTAATATAATTTTGTTTGGTAATGGTGTTTTTTATAATGAAGGAATTGACGCCTCCTATGTTTTCTAAAATTGTTATAAGTGAATGAGGATTCATTATTCATTAATTTTTAATGGAAATCGGTGTGGGTTTCCTATCTTTTGTTTCGGTATTATCTGTATTTGCCATCTCAGTGTCAGAAAATTGTTGAAATTGATTGCTTATAGGGATTGAATTACTCATAGTAGTCTGGATACATTGCACTTTCCTCGGGCCCCAGTTAGCAATTTGTGGACAAGGTCTTTTTCTCCCAAAAACCTTGTGTCATTCATCTGTAAGTTGAGTTAATTTAAGGTACTAACCTCACAACGATCCGTTCTTGTTGTTTTACTCCCATTTTGAGCTGTAATGAGCAGCTCATAAAGTCCAGATAGTTTAAAATTAAAATTCTTACTTACTTCTTACTAATTTAAAAGTTTTAATACAATAAATGACAAGAAACTTAAAAAAAATTTAAGCCGTTTTATACTATGTGCTAACGAGTCTCAATTTAATTAAAATTAAAATGATAAAATTTATTTTCTGCTCGACCAAAATTTAATGTAAAAATATGATTCGCTAAAATCTGTTAACAACTGGCAGAATTTTTACTTTCCAGAGGATTAATTGGAAACATTGATTTTTTTCATCATCTTGAATCATCTAGACGGCTGGTTTTGTCTTTCATGTTTCAGATTTGTACCAGATCAGATGATGTGTTGTTCTGTTCAGTCAGGTCCCTTTTATATTTTTGTCGTCAAATGTGAAAGGAATGTGTCGTCTTTGTCTGTTGGCATCTTCTGGCGTTGTAATGGTATAATCAGATAAAATTAAGGTACTCCTCCCATTTAAATAATCAGGAATGAGATGGAGTTTAACCGATACTGTTGCATAAAGGACTGCCTTAATATTAATGATAAATTGGCTCAGCTCTAAACAGAGCTGACGCATCTAGAGAAAACCCTCATAGACGAAGTTGCGAAAGGATAGGAAGCCAAACTGTAGATAGAAGAACACACTTCATACCAGGAATGATAGTTTTTTTAAATTTATTTTTTTAACGAGGGTTCGCAACAGCAGAGGTCATATAAACCCTCAGGGTGCCTGTGTTTTTGAAAAAAAGCCCATTTGTATGTATGTCGGGTTCGAACCCGGGACCTTTATCTTACAGTGATGAGCGCCGTGTCAACGCCTAACCGCTGCGGCCACCGACGCCCCCTCGGAATGATAGTTATAGACTGTCAAGATGGTCTAGCCCTCTCCAGTAAAAGCAAAATGAAGGGTTGCATTGAGGAAAGAAGAGTAAAGACGGAGGGGCTTAGATGACATCTCGGAAGGATACCTGCAAAGGTTTGACGAAGGGAGTTGGAGTATGATACACCAAAAGGAGAGAAATCCTCCTCTCCCACCCCTAATAACCCCCCCTCGATACATCGATTAAAAGGAGCTAACTTCTTCAGAGGTTACTACCTACAAAACGCTGAGAGGTATATTGACCAGGCTAATCTGGAAGATCAAGATTAGGCAAGGAGATATCAAAAAATAATAACATGGAAGACTTGACGGCCCAGCTAAACATCCAAAGGTACTTGGACAGTATCAACGGCAAGTCTCACCTCTTGCTGCGGAAAGGGCAAATCAAAGGTTTGCCTTACAATATGGAAGGGTATTGTGGGATGAAAAACCTCCGCACAATTCAATTTCATGTCAAGAGATGTAGTCCCCATCAAAATAGAAACATTAACAGTTTGGAAGAAACTAGAAGCAGTTAAACAGCAGCAGCAACCTAAGGCCTCCAGAGGAACTACGGGGATTGTCAGACTACTGCAGCAGGAAGAATCTTCCCCTACTCATAGGATGTTATGCTAACGCACATAGCGAAGCCTGGGGGAGCACTGATCAACATTAAACGAGGCACTCTTAGAATTTTATACGAAAGAAAAACTGGAAATCCTAAACATAGGATCAACTTATACCAAGGATATAAGAAAGACTCTCTCGGACAAACAGTACTCAAATCCTACAGATCAATATATATATTTGTTGGTTTGTTAAAAAGGCCCATCTGTATGTCGAATTCGAATCCAGCGACCCTGCATTCCAACCAGGGACCTTTATCTTATAGCGTTAAATGTGATGAGCGACGTGTCAACAAGCTGTTGAGGCCACTGACGGGGGTGGTGATAAAATATCAGAATGACAATGTTGACAGATAAACCACTTCGTCACTGTCAACATTCATACACGACAGGAGGATCAACTGAAACTGCTCTGTAACAGCTAACCAGTGACCTGAAGGAGACATTGGAAGACATTATAATGGGAATCTGTGCGTCACTGAAAGAGATCATATGAATCAATGAAGGCTTCTCTCGAGAACAAGATCACACCACATCCCAATGGATTAGAGAAAGGCTAAGAACGATAAAAACTGGAAAACTAATGGGGGCGTCAGTGGCAGCAACGGTTAAGGCGTTGACACTGCGCTCGTCACTGTAAGGTGAAGGTCCCGAGTTCGAATCCAGCGGCCCTGCATTCCAACCCGACATACTTACAGATGGTCATTTTTTCAGAAACACCCGTACCCCGAGGGCGTAGTTAAAATACCTTTGTTGAAAAAAAAATGTTACAGACACTGAAACAGGAGCTAAACACTTCGACACTTTGTGTAAAAATAATGATTATTACTAATACTAAAATTACTAATAAAAATTTTCATCCTTTTAGAGATTTTTACTTTTGAAAAAAGGTGACGAAACATATAATTCTTTCTGGCTGAATGATCCCACCCAAACCACGGTTAATATTTAGAGATACAGCTATCCACTGTTTTTAAAGATACAAATAATTATGACTACTGCACATCTTCTTTCCCTTCTCTCGTCTTCTTAAGTAAGCAATAAAATCAAATCCGGGCAGAACGGTAAAAGAGGGGTAGGCGGTCGTAATGGGGTAATTCGCATGCATAGAGATGGGACGGGTGGATCCTTTTAGAGCAAAACTGTGTAATTACTGAATAAGAGGGGAAGGGGGAGTGCTAACTTAAGGCTGGTAGGAGGGTGGGTGTTATTTCTCATTACTCATAAAAATATTTTCATACTTCCACAGATTTTTACTTTTGAAATAAACCAAAACATATAAAATGTTTCATGGTGATTAGTATACGGGAACGTTTCGCGAAAATAGAATAATTACATGCTCGGTAGCGACTTTAGTGAGGGGCTTGTACCACTTACACTAAGGAGGAGAGTGGTCGTTTCCCTGCTACAACTTGATGTATTCCCTTCGAATGAACCGACTGATTACCCTCATATCGGTCTGATAAACTCTTCCTATCTTTTTATTCTCCTGATATTCTCTGGATTTTATATGAGTAAGCAAAATTCGTAGCTGAACCAAAATGGCCATGTTAAAAACAACTTCGTTTGGATTCATCAATTAATGAAATTATTAATGCTGACAACAAACTAAACGCATAACAAAACATAAGCCCCCTAACCTTACTTCTTTTGGCATGCGACACCACCATGTAATTTCTTTCTCATTTTTTCTTTCTGATTTTTAAAGAAACAAATTCTATAAACAATGATAACGGCACTGTCTTACGAAACATGCAGGAGTAAGAATACTGGAACGGTTATAATGATATCAATCCAAACATTTCTTCACACTGTTTTCTTAACATACATTTACTGGGGATTTAATGCATTTTTAGTAATACATATTGTAAATATTGTAATATGATTATAAAAACAAATAAACAATCTAACGGCTCATCAGGATAGTTAATGCCCTTGTGTCCTAATAGATTCCAAAAACGGGTAAACGCCATATATTACCGTATCTTCATTCATATTATCTCGTCATCAATGTATAATTTCACTATGGAGAGAGACAATCCTGAGCACAACAACAGCATAGAATATGGAAGATTTTAGCTAACCATCCCTAAACAACAGCATAGAATATGGAAGATATTAGCTAACTAGCTGATAATAACATTTCGCGACCTGGCGAAGAGGTTTTGGGTTGGTAGCTTAATAAAAGGCATGAGCGGGGCGATTCCAAACTGAGTTAAACATTAGGAAGCATTACTTAAGATTTCTACTTAAAAGGTAGAAGCTTACATTTTCACACAAAATTGAAATTTAACTCGAAGACTTTTCTTTACCTTTCTGGAGAATTTTTTTATTTACAAAATATTAATTGAGTTAAAAAAAAGAAAGGTTTGGCATAGGCAAGCACCTTCTTTTGAAGATCCATCGTGGCGGATGATGATATTCCTCGAATCTTCCCTCCGCCAAGTAACTTTGGGCTCTGGAATCCCAGTGGCTCTGCATCTCAGTCTTATGCTACCCCCTTCCGTGGTAACGTGATCGTCCCCACCGTCTTCATTTAGGACATCTGGGGGAATCACAACCTCGAGATGACCCATCTAGAAAATATTTCTTTTTAGAATTGTGGCATCGCAATTTTGTTATTCAGATAAACAACAGTTTAATTAATTAATAGTAACGTAATATACACGAAAATAAGAATTACAACGAAGGGCTGATCAGGGGCGAGCGCCTCTGCTCCCAGGACTGTCACAAAGACAAAAGCAATGTTGCGTCGATTACAGTACATCAGAGGGATGTGGTTAGCGGCACACTCAGAGACAACTGTATAATTAAAAGTGGCTAGTCCTGGGGTATCTTCCCGTCTGGCGCCGGCAACTTGTTCCAGATGCTGACCAATTACCAACCGCGATCCCGAGTGGCAAAAACAATGACAAAAATCTCGTAAATCGTCTAACGAACAGGCGCATTTACTTTTCAATTTGCCTGCACCATTTTAAATAATTTTTCAAAATTGTTATTGTGAGTTAGCGAGCTTGACTTTATTGTAGTAAGTTACAAAATGACAATTTAAACAAATAATAAAAAACGCAGGTTTGTAGAAAAAAAGGCGAATAAAATATATGCCTATATAGTTATCTTTTACCTGACTTCGCATTGGGTCTGTGTTAATCTGACACATGTATGTTCCAGAATCGTTTTTTTGTACATTGGAAACCTTCAACTTCCATGTGTTGTGGCCATTATGAGTCACCGAAAGTCTATTGTTGTGAGCAACGAGATGTGTATGTATGGCGAGAATTGCTTTCGAGTCGGATTTAATCCATGCCACCTGCAAACGAAACACGTAAAGATCATGTATTAAAAACGTAAATTTATTAGCGATCGATGCAACTTTAAAATCACCTCCCCCTTAGATTATGTAAGGTTGATTAGTATTACTAATTAGACAGAACCAAACTCCGAAAACTCAGAAGTTAGGCTGATAACGAAGCTTTATGAAATGGCTAAAGGAATAAGGAACACTGCATAGATATAGGCTACTGACTTTAATAATTATTACTACTTTTAATGTTAATGCATTGATTGCATACGAGATAATTGATAACTGCTTTTAAAGTATAGTTAATTTATTATTTCAATGTGTTGAAAAAGTGTTTTATACTATTACTGCAAGTATTCATATTTCATTCCGAGCTGTGTTTTTTATTTTCCTTAAATTGGATGGAATTTCTTGTACAAAAATTTAAGACGATCGCTATGTGCGTTATCGATTTTCCACCACATTCATCCTGTTATCAAGTGTAGCCATGGATCCCAGATAGTGGTTCCATGTTCCTTTGAATAAATAAGCAGTTCCATGATTTCATGTTGGAAAAGGTTATAACGAATTCAATCTAATAAATAGTAGAGAAAATTTTTTTGACGGTGATAAGTTAGTAAAGAGAAGTAGGGGTACAAGGAGAATGAGTTGAGAGGGCGAGAGAGAGAGGAAGAGGGAGAGGGGGAGGGAGGGAGAGAGAAAGAGAGAGAGCGAGAGAGAGAGAGAGAGAGAGAGAGAGAGAGAGAGAGAGAGAGAGAGAGTGTGTGTGAGAGAGAGAGTGAGAGAGTGTGAGAGTGTGAGAGAGAGAAAGAGAAAGAGAGCTGGCTGATTAAGTAACATCGTTGCTAAGAAAATTAATTTAGATAAAGTTAGTAAATTGTTTGAATTAAAGTAAGCATTTATCCTCACCTTGTACGATCCTAAGTGGTTGACGACACAAGTAAAGCTGACGTCCCTTCCCTGCGTGACAGTATGATTTTCCAAATTTTCTAAAAATTCAGGCTCATATTCCATTGGCACTTGTCCTGAAACAATAATAAAATGCTAATTTTCATGTAAAATAATACCAAATGTACTTATTCGTTTAAAATAAAAACGTTGGCCATTTTCACGCGCAATTGCCAATATTTTAAACTTAATTCTTAGCTTATAAGCAAGGTGAAACCTAGGCTATAAACTTTAAATAACATTCCCGTTTTGTAAAGTTAAAAACTCTATTTCTACTATTCTCAAACTGTATTTGTTTTACATGTTTTAGAGCTAGGGATTCTATAGTATACGGTTGTGTGTGTGTGTGTGTGTGTGTGTGCGTGTGCACATGCACTGAAGTGAAAACAATGAACCCAACACTTTAGGAGAAGAGTGTTCAACATACAGAAACATATCCAAAAGAAAACAAAGATGATAAAATTCCCTCAGAAAAAAGAAAAAACAATACAGTATTATAATGGAGTCTCTCTGTAAATTCAACAAGGATTACACAAACAAGGACTTAAACGACATTTAAACTACCAGCTAATTAGTTTATCAGTGTGTTAATAGTTTTAACGAGGTAATACCGCGGTCTGATTGCTAAATGTAATTTGTATTCGAGGCATTAGAAAAAGAAATTTCATAAGAAACATCATCATATTTAGTCCCTCTAGTACTCCTAACAACTTTTATATACATTGAAATGGTATGTACATTGAATACATGAAACTGCTGATTTGTCATTGCCTATACCCTCAAGCTTTAACTCTCCTCTGTCGTAAAAGTACTGATATCACCACACCTTAAATCTTCAAAAATTACTGCACTGCATATAATTCTGTCAAATATCTATTGGTTCATCCATTATAAGTCTTTGTTTGAAAGTTCAATTCAATCGTTTCTTTTTCCGTAGAAAATATTTGTGAGTGGCTTGAGTACTTGTCTGTCGCTTTAAGTAAAATTAACGAAAAACAACGTAATGATATTTAAGCACGTGTCAAAGCATTGATTCATCTACAAGAAACTACAGATTTCACCAGCTTCCTTTGATTTCCGGAATAACAATTTTGAAGGGCTTCAACAGTCAGAGTTGCGCTGGTTGTTTAAGCTTATAGGTGAAAGTTTACAGCACTTGTCTACCTCCGGTTAGTGCGATTGTGTAATTTCTCGTCCATTTGAATGAACTCCAAAAGCAAATTATCCCTCGTTTTTATATTTATCTTGACATGTTTGTTTATTTTAAAAATTGCATTAATTATGTTTTATAAACGCCCATTCACCATAAAATATTTCTACTTACTCTTTCGAAGGCGTTTCCATGTTGATAAAAGCTAGAAACAAGTTCCCCATTCTAATGCAGATATCATACTTAACAATTGTGTCTAATATAAACATGATATCAGTTGTAATTATTAGATCTAAATTCTTTTAACCTGTCCTGCAAAATTTTCATGTACACTTTACTTAACGTTGGTACAATGTAACTCCTCTTTAGCCATTTAAACTATTTATCTCTTTCAGAAGCCACTATAAGACCTGTACCACATGTTTGAGGAAAATATCATCAACTAAATAGCTTATTAAATATACATACTAGCAATTCAGCCGATTCTATATCCACACTGATCTTGACCCAAAATTCAATCGAGAACCCATCCATTATACTTGAATTTTTTTCGTTCTCTTTATATTCAGAGTCCATACAACGTCCTCATTTTATTAACCTTCCTCTTCCTTACATACCTATAATGTATACCCACAGCTAATGTCTATAGTAATATGACTGAGTTTCTCAACTTTTCTAAAACAATATATGTAAACCTACAAAAAACGTCATTCAATGTTCTTCTTAATGATTGCCAACCTTGTCCAAACTTCGCTAAATTTTTGGCCAGACCATCTATTGATCTTTGTTGCCCTTGCATAACACTGACGTCTAAACAAAATTCTACTCTCATAACTTTAGAATATACAAAAAATAAAGCATTATTATTGTATTATATGCATTGCTTTATATTGTCATTGAAAATTTTAATTTACGTAGTTGAAAACCTCAGTATGTGCTCAATGTAACACTGCATCACAGTATTCTTTTGTGAGGTGATATTTATCATATTCTTCACCAAGAAACCAACCTTCGACCATAACTAACTCCAGTTTAATGGTTATTAAAAGATGACAAGGTATTAATGCCATAATATAAAAGGATCGTTCAACTGTCAGTCAGGCTGTCTCCTGGATATCATCTCGGTTTAATATCCTTTGGAGTACCTTGACAAGTTGATCCTCGCTCAACCAACCTGCACGGACCTCCAGTCTGAATCCCTGAGAATTATCCCTTCCTTTCAGACTCCCTAGGTTCAGAACATTCCAAGCGTAAACTCTCCTTTAATCCTATTGTTTGCTTTGTAAATCCCTGTTCTTAGCAAAAGAGACCCCTTCATCCATAGCCGAGGGCTGAACTATCTATCCACTACTTCCGTAAAACTTTTATATTATTTATTTGAATTACTTTTTTTTACAAAATGTACAATTGGCTCATTTCACGTCGAGGGCTGAATTATCTATCCACTACTTCCGTAAAACTTTTATATATTTATTTGAGTTACATTTTCACAATGATCGTGATTACATTTTTACTATTTAAATGATCATTATTTGCTGCATGAACCACATATAATTTAAATTGTATTTCTTCGTTAAAAATATATTATGATTTAAATAGAAAATGGGGAAATCCTCATTTAATCACATGGCTCAATATGTTTTTACTATGGGAACCTTCAATGCAAAAAGTTCCAAGAAGAAGTGTCACATCAAATCCTTCTTAGGGATCCCCAGTTTCGGTTATATGAGTCAGCTTAGACTCCCCTCAACAACTTTTATTCATATCAGAGTGTAAAGCAGTAGCAGAACCATAAAGGCGGCGTGGCATTCTTGGAGGATCTATGCGCTTAGTTTATCCGCGGATGCTCGTCGATTTATCCCTTATCATAGATTTTCTAATTAATTGTAATTTTTACACCGTATTTTACATTGAGTTCATCACAAAATTACCATATTAATAACTGCATAATTTAAATTTTTTTAGTCATTTATTTTGCGTACACATAACATAAAATTGCACTCAAGTTTTATTGTTATCTATTACAGTAATTATCTAATTGTAATTCTATTAATTTTATGTAATCTTAAGGTTTTAAATTGTAAATTCGTATGTTTTTTGTGCTCTTGACTGTTCAGTTTTGGTTCATTTGACGCGTTTGAACTGCAATAAAATGAATAAAAAAAATAAAAAATAGTACTATGAGATAATTATGTAAAAGTAGGTTTCTTCTTCTTATTGTTTTAATGCATTTTTTACAAATTAGTTTCATTAATAGGGTTTTTATAGAAACAAGTTTAATATGTAGACAAAACGGAAATTTTGGGTTGATTTTTCCAAAATGTTTTTCTATCCTCAAATTAAGTTAAAATTAAATTCATAAAAAGTTTGTATCCATGTATTGAGAACTCGATATATCTCGTAAATAGAAAAATGTTTTGATTACCAAATTAATTTTCAACGTACTATTCGACAAGTGTTCTTACCCTGTCCGTGCAAAGATATTCGTATAATTTAAAAGTCAAACCCGCAGTGATTGATTGGAGAATAACCTCGCTCTTCCTATTCAATAGGGCTGAAATCCCTTAGATAAAGCCTTGCTTACACAATGCCTCTAACAAACCTTCCAAACTAGTCTAATACAACCTACCATCCTTCACAATACCTTGCTAACATCTTATGCAGGTTTCCCGGGAGAAATTTCTGACCAGAGACTCACCAGTTTATTCACACCTTAACTCTCTTATCTCTACCTCTAAACTGTCGTATATTTATTCGCACATCGGTGTCTGTTTTTCTGTTTATTCTGTTCTTTGTTTCAATCATATTCATAACCTGTGTTATGAATGCATTTTTATGCCGGCAAAGGAAAAAAAAGCAACGAATTATGTCAATTTCAGGATTCAAAACAGCGAAATACAACAGCCGATTTAACATCGTTAGCATAAATTAATCAAGATGCATATCTGGGGTTGGATTTAGGAATATTGTGGGGTTTTGTACGAGAACTACATTATTTTTTAAAGCTTAAAATAACTTGGTTTCTAATTACAAAACACACCTTAAAACAGGATGTGCCGTATTTGAACAGAACACCAGCATGGCAAAATCTAGTCGGAAGCCGCGGTCCCATTCCCCAAACAATTGAAATAACTCTGGTTAGTGCGTAAAAAATATATTTGTAATCTCCGTAAACTTTCCAAAACGTATCCAATTGAATAAAAGGTGTAATATGTACCTTCGCAATACGGACAAACAAAAACTTGTAATTGTGAGGAAGCCGTGTTGCATCTTTAACTTTAGGCGAGGATACGTCTTGGGATTTAGTCTTTGAGTTGCACCGAATAGTTGGCCGTTCTACAGTCCGACAGTTCCAAAATACAAACTCGATTGACAACAAATTCCATTAATTGGCTGTAAGAAGGGATTTGATCGGAGAAATTTTTATTTCGATAAAGCCATATATGCTAATGCCAAAAAATAATAATAAAATAATAAATAAGTTAAAAAATAATTATATTAACCATCAGGTAATTATCAGGACACACTTGCAATCCGGAAATGGTAAAGCTTCACTTTTATAGATATTTTTGCATTATTTATTTAACGATTTTTCAATTACAATTGTATAAAATAAAAATATAAAGTTTTTAGCTATATATAAATTTAAAAATATTTACAATAAAAACAAAACAATTTGAAATTTGCATCAAATCTATAATAATACACGATTTAAAATGATACAAATTGCTTAAATTTATATTAAATATATCTACGTTTTGAAAGGGCGACGTATTTGTGGTTCTTGGTATAATACTGAATTTCAATAGCAATCAATGGAGTGTTATTTGATTTTTTGAATGATAAGATGGAACAGAAAGTTAATTAGGTAACAATCAGTTAAGGAATGTAATAAGTTATATAGTATATGAATATGAAATCAAAGAATTTCCGTCAGTAATGTAAAAAATGGTTGTCAATTTCAATTACTCACATAAGGCGTATCACTGTACATACCGGATCAGGTTTTAAAATCTTTTCGGAACTGCTTCTATGCGACTGATATGAATGGGTTGAAAAGGTGCCTAAAGAGGTGAACATTAATCAAATATTGGTCTTATAGTGGAAGTATATAAAATTTTAAGTGCCTGTATCATCATGGAAATCAATTTAGTGATTAATTAGTGTGTGGTGATTAGTGACCGTCAGTCTATGATTATTCGGAAATCGTGAGATGCGGTCTGGTGTGACGTAGGCTTCAGAAAAACATTTTCTTTATCGTGCCAACGTTTCGATCTTTATTTAGATCATCTTCAGGGCTCAATAAAGATCGAAAAGTTGGCACGACAAAGAAAATGTTTTTCTGAACCTACGTCACACCAGACCGCATCTCACGATTTCCGAATAATGATTAAATTAGTGTTTAGTATTACGTGTAATAAACCCTAAAGTTTCATTTGCTTTAGCAATGTGTGTATGAAAGTTAATCAACTGTCAATAATGATGCCAAGATCTTTAACAGTTTCAGGTCCAATTAGGAGCGAACAAAATATAGCACAGTTAAATTTTTTAAAGATTTTATTGTATTGAAAAGTCATAGCTAATATTTTTCGGTAAATTAAAAAGTATAGTATTTGTTAAACATCATTTATTAAATTTTACTAAGGCACGTTGAAATTGTAAGCTGTCAGAAACAGAATTAATTTTTATGTATATTTTGGAAGGCCGTGGTAGTCGAATGGTCAGTCTACTATATACTACTATTTATAGTCCACTATTCAACAGAAAAACAGAAATAGGCCTAAAATTTCACCCCGCATGACTCTTTCAGATATGTACTAGTTACAGTGATCACTATTCAAAACCATTTTATCATTGTTACATATATAACTTTAACAATAGCAATTAAATTCCCATTAATAGCTACTGCGTATAATTTTTCATGAATCTTAGAATCGCACTAATGATAAAACAATGCACGCAAATTATTAAGAAATTAAGTCACTATTGTTGAAAATTTCTATAAAAAAGTATTTTCCTCTAAAGGAAGTGAATTTATTTTATAAATGAATCGAGTAAGTTTGGGAGTTGATCGTTATTTGATGAAGAAAAATAGAAATCATAAGTATTTGAGGTTACTAAAACTAACCTATGAAAATTCGCTTATAGAAATCGTATTAGGAATGTGCACGAACGTTTGTGCGAACTATGAATATCAAATTTCAATACATAAATTACAAATTCAATTATTTTTTTTTTTATTCCAAGCCTGATGTGGTTAAAGTGTAAATAAGATATAAACTGGTTTTTAGTACAGAACAATGCGGTGGCTATTTCAGTTTGAAGAGGCGAGTGGACGATTGCTAAATCGGAACGATTCGTACGTGGTGTTAATATTCATTGGAGTAAAAGATTTTTATGCCGATCCACGATCCACGCTGTAATCCTCTCAGCCGACAGGTTCGTTTTATGCTCTAACGCAGTTCAAGTAAATACTGTTCCGAAATACCCACATGTCTTCTCCTCATAATTAAAAAAAAGGTAGTTATAATTGTGGATTTTGTTGGTGAGGTTATGTAATCTTTAATTACAATGTTTTTTTTTTTAACGTAGCCGTTAGTATATTAATCTGTTATTTAACTACAGTGTTTTAAGTGTACGAACCAAAATCAAACAAAAAGGCAGAAACGATTCGACTAAATCGAAACGCTGATACCATCAAAACTTGGTAAGCATAGCATACCATCGAGCGACACATTGCCTTAAAACTCTGGAACTTAGGTATTAGAATAGAAAATTTTGAGAGAAGGTCGGACAAACGGAATTAATCGCAAATTTCGCAAAATATAAATGTTCTTTTTGAGATGAGAATTCTAAAAGCGTTTTACATTCTCAAATGTACAATATTAACTGCAACTGGGCATCAATGTCGAAAATAAAATAATCAATATATAGTAAATATTATTCTATTATAAAGGCGTCAAGTCTCACAAGCAGCTATGATCTAATATAATGTCGTTAAAAAGTCTATAATTTTTCCATGTTGGGTGGATATATATATATATATATATCGGTTCACACAGAGCGGGGGAACATGTTTTAGTATATGCTTAAGTGATTAGAGAAAGAATCATAACGAGCTTCAATACATGTCATACTTTCTTATGAATTATTACATATTACATAATTTCTTCAGACGTTCGGGATGTGAGTGGACTGTTGACAAGGAATCGAGCTGCAAACGTATGGAACCCAAGGAAGCCTGGAACTGTGTGGAATACCTAATAGAGATCTACCGTCGTGAGTCCGAAACTGGTTCTACTGAACAGCAAATTTGATGGTTTGTTATCACTAACAACAGATCGATGCGAGGCGAGCTAAAAACCTTTGAGAAGTCGATTGAGTTTCATAGCAAACTGAACCCTATTTTTCGACAAGAACGGTTTTAAGCTTTTCAACGACGAACGATATCTAATCCGTCTCTTTATCATTCCATGAGTGTTCTATATGATTCATGTCAGGAGTACGTGTGGGGCCAATTCATTGTGGTATCCCTACATCCTTTAAGTAATGGGTGACAACTCGAGGTACATGCGGTCAAGCATTGTCAAGGTTTAACAAGAAGTTGTTTTCGATAAATGGAGCATTTGGGACTACAGCTTCTAGAAGAATTACCTCAATTTACCTTAAGTGCAAATAAAGATCCATTCTGTATGATAATTAATTCGATACGGAAATGGACGTTGATTCCACCCCATACCATAACTCACTGCTTTTGAAAAAGCTTTGACTCGCATACGGCACATTGAGCAAAGCGTTCTCCACACACGGTCCCGGTCATCTGATTGCAACCAAAAACTAACACTCATCTCTGAAGAGAAAGCACTCCATTGTTCAAGTGTCCAAGTGAGATGTTGTTTGCTTAAGTCGCTTTTCTACACGATGCCTCACATAGTAGAGAATTAGAGAATTGATGTGGGATGGCTATGCTATTCTTACGATGCCTTAGAGTCCACCCTTGTATTACGGACCGTTTAGAGTGCACAACTTATCAAGGAAGCCGTTAAATAACGGCTCCATAGTACGATAAGAGCAATAAAATGATCGTTTCTAGCTGTCGTACATCGAGGTCGACCACTACCTTCTCTCCCGGTGGCCCTAAACCGCTGAAGACCATTGTGAATGGTAGAAGGCAGGATATAACAATGGCTAAGTCCGTCGTTGGCCAAAGCGTCTGCCTGAGCAGGGCGATATCTCCTTGTCTTAAAACCTTTTAAGAAAAGAAAAAAAGTTAATTTTTTACACAAGTTTATTTTTTCACCAAATACAACAATTTTTAAAACCAATTAACTCACTCGACAAGTCTGGGTCTGGAAAGGATTGACTTAGTTTACTTTTAATTTAATTAGTGTAAAAGGATTAGTAATACTACATCAATATATACATATACACTCAAAGACAAAAAAGACCAGATTTATTTGTTATAAATTATAAGAAGTTAGAGAAAGAGAACGGTATTTGATCAACGCTTTTGTGTTCCAATGTGTGAAATGGGGCTTCCTTAGCGATTTGTCCTATCACTAAACTGCTTTGACAGAGATCGGCGACATCAGGGCGTCGGCTGAAATCAAAGGGGTTTCTTTCAGCTTGGTCGACAAAACCGGTTTCTGTCTGTTTTGAAGAATTAACATCAAAGATATGATTTTCGCTCATATCTATTCCGAATTATAAATTATTAAAATAATAGCGTTATAATATGCTTCTTTAGTGACTATGTAATTCTATGTACGTACGTATTGAGTAAATTGTATACGGACCCGACACGATAAAAAGTTATTAATATGTATGTATTTTATGTATTATCCATGTTTAAAAAAAAGAAGAAATGTTAATTTCGCGTTTGAATTTAAGTCCAGTTTTATTTATTATACATTTATTTTTATTATTATTATTAATCAATTATCTCCTGTATTAAAGAAATATGGTGGTTGTCAAAAGAACTTAACAGTAGGACAATTATAAGCAAGAATCAATTATTACCTACTATCCACGACAAACAACTGAACTACATGGTAAAAACATATTAGGTATTGAAAACAAACTACTACATGAAAAGGATAAAACATGTCTGGACATGACATGAAAGGTTGAATATCAATGAAGCCTTTGTTCCACCGTATGGTTGGGCTAAATATTCCCTATATCTCCATTCCTCATCCAAAATTGTTCTTAAAATAGTAAATGCTTTTATGCGTCCACAATTACATCCCGCTTGAAGATGGACTAATTAATTCCCGTTATAAAAAATTCAATCTCCTTGGTGGACAGTTATCCAATTCTACCATAGTATAATGTTCCAAGACGATAAAAACAAAAGTGATACCAAGACCCTCCCTGTGATAATAAATAAGGAGTAAGCATGAGGGAACTTTGTCACTTTGCGACTTTTCCACAAGCAATTCCTACGACATTAAATCAGCAATCATCAAAAGATTTACTTAGTAAATTTATTGAAATCATAAACCACAGATAAACGTTGATAAACATAGTTTCAAATTATTAAATTTAGTGCACAGTTCATTGTTGTAGTTCATAGTAAAAGGAATATCACCTTAAAACTACTGTTGTTGGTAGTTTTTCATAAATATGCAACGGGCCGCTCCAATCATGAATATCACGGTTACGTCCATTTTGAAATTTTGATTTTTTTTTCAGGTAATAATAAAACTTCTGATTACTCTTCGCGTCAGGTCTGAGTACAGAGGCTGCTTAAATAAACTTAGAGAAATTGTCCAACTGGTAAAAGCTGTAGAGATAGTAGTTAGCCAATCTCTTGGTTGATAAAGCTAATAGCCATGGAAACGAGGTAATCCTTCGAGTAGTAGAGTGCCCTTTCCATTCTATCCCTCCACTATGCAGGGAGGAAGAGCTCTGGATAGGCCTTGAAGGACAAAGGGCGTAAGGGGAACGAAACAGCCAGAGAGCAATTACAAGGAGTTAGGCTTTCTCTTGTGAATTAGGTCTACTCTGTCCAATGCCCTTTTCAATCATCTCTCTCGTCCTCTATTAGGTAACTCTAACGTACCAATTGCGAGATATTTAAAACAATTATTCTTCTTCGTTAGGTTGATCAAAGATCAGAATATTTTCGATTCTTTAGTTACTTCGCTTTACTAAATCCTTCCCTAATTATTCAGAGTCTCCTTTTTAGATGGCCCGGCTTAATTTCTCTTAAACCAACGTCATTGTCAAAAAAATAAATAAATAAAATAAATAAATAAAATAAATAAATAAATTTAAAAAAAAACGTGTTTAATATTTTTTAGTTTAGTTTCAAATTTTTACCTTTATTCAACTTCAAATTGCAAATACATACTGACACATCGTTTTGAAGGATTTTTTATGCTGAAAACAATCGCCTTTTAAATTATTAAAAAAAATGATAAAGACATGGAAAAAAGTTTTGTACAAGTTACACTTCGAATATTTTAGATTTTATTGGTTTTCACTTTACAAATTCATGTACGTCTGATGAATTTATATGAAAATATGAACTGGTAACTGGTGGTAGACATACCATAAAAACGAGGATTAAAATTCGTTTGCTTTTGTTTTGTTTTATCCAACTAACAAGAATATATCGGTTAATTTAATTAAAATTAATATTTAATTACAAATATCCATAATATAGTTTATGTAGGCACAAAAGGAAATACCGAAATGCCCTTTGTTTTGAAACGGTTGCAATTCCCACTCTGTCTAGCATTTGCTATGACAATAAACAAGTCTCAAGGACAAATTTTCGAGAAAACAGGTTTAATTATAAATTCAAAAAATACAATATTTACACATTGACAGTTGTCCTTGTCGAAGTGTATGACTCAAATGGGGATTAAAATATAATGAAAATTGAAAGAAAAATGCGTAGAAAACATTGTTTTTGACGAGGCGTTGGAGTAGTGTACAAATTATTTTTTCTAGCGATCCTACCAAAAATCGAGAGGCGCGGAGGTTTTTGAGTTTATTTATTTGAAGTTGCTCTTTTTTACTTATTTAAAAAATATGATAATAAAAAACTAGCGGGAGTTTCAATCGCCAACCACCTGGCCGCCCCCACGGCAGCTCGCGCCTATTATCTTTTGGATTCGAACCAGACATACTTACAAATGGGATTTCTTTTTCAAAAACATCGGAACCCCAAGGATTGATATGACCTCTGCTGTTGCGAACCGTAGTAAAAAAAAAAAAAATCGCGAGTGGATGAGTGGGCAATGAAAAAAGTCTTCGGTGATGCCCCCCTAGTCGTAACAAATATTTTTTCACATGAAAATTTAATGTTTTTTATTATGTACGTCCATTCCATCGGGGTGAATTACTCTGATGGGGACTGACGGCCATGTCGCGACCAGTACTGAGGGGTTTCTTATATACGGATTTGAACTACACAGAAATCCTTTTTTTTCCGAGGATTACAAAAATGGTCCGTTAAGATAGGTTTCACATTATAAAGATTCGAACTCTTGTTATTTTCTGATTGCAGTTTCTTTTCTGCTATTTTCCATTTTGAACATAAGCAAATTATAAAACGAGTTATCTGTGTATTGTTTATTGCCTGGTTCTTGACTTTCTTCGATTTGTATGAAAAGAATATGAAGGGTATTGGAGGAAAAACTGGAAAAAAAAACTTTATTGACATCGAGATTTAAAGTGCGATTAGTTGTACATAAAACAAAGATAAAAAACGTGTGTAAATGTGTGGTGCTTAGTGACCATCTTCAGGGCTCAAAGTGTTCGTTTTCTGTGTAGATATGTCATTCTTGTGAATTCTGGGCATGCACTCGATCTTGGATGGTGCGGCCCATTGCAATTTACATACCTTGGGTGGTTTACGCAAGGCTTTCTTTGGAAGACCGGCACGACACACGAAGTTTTTTTTTTTTTTTTGCGTTATGAACTATGCATATTAGCCATGTGAAAATTCATATTTATGTGTTCAAATTTGGGAGGGTTATTGTGAAAAAGCGCCAGAGGCGACGGTGGGAATCGAACCCACGACCGCGGCGTGAGAGTCTCTCATGCTAACCACTCGGCTACCGCAATGACATCCAATCGAGATTTTATTGTTGAGGTTATTGAATTGTATAAATGTTTACCATGTTTATGGAAATTGGTGGACAATTAAATAGTTCCTCCAATCAGCGGGTTCTTGCATCAAAGTGATGGTATTACGGCTTCTGTTCATGAGCCACTTCTTACACCATTTCCTCTTCGGTTTTGTGCTTATTATATATAAACAAACAGCAGCATAAGCCTATTAACCATTTAGCCCATTTGATTTTTTGAACACACGGCACACTGGATTGGGAAATCCCCATGTTTTTTCTCTTCTGATGATCTGGTATCATGAAATTATTTCACGTTCTCGTAAGTTGTTTGTCATTTGGTTTTGGTATCGCTTCCGCTCTTTTCTTTTTGTATTTTTTTGCGAATAATAGGTGTATGTAATCATAATTTTTAGTATAAATTCTGCTTCTTTTAACCACTGATTATCCAGGTAGTTTCTTATTATTTTGCTGATTTAAATGACTGTTATTTAGAAAGTGAACAGTTAACACAGTTAACAGTGAAGTTAACATAAACGCCATACATTTTCTCTTAACCTAAAGACGACAAAAAATCGAAATTCTTCCTGGACTATAAATAATTCCTGAATGAAAAATGTGCCTGTAACTTCGTAATGCTGCACAAGAAGTAAATATGCATTACAGTTATTAATCTGCCATAGCAATTACGATAATGATATAATTATATTAATATTTTTATTAAATAATCACTATCTTAACAGTTTGTAATTAATTTTTCTGAACCTAGGTGGAACATGCTGACTAAATGACCAGTTTTTATAAAAATATGATGTTCAATTTCTAAAAAATATTTCTATATTAAATTGTGAACAAAACCTTTGTGTAATCACAAAATAAACAAAAAAAAAATATCGGCAACTTCGTACTGTAGAACACAAACATTGAATATATTTTTGGGTTTACAAACTAATATTTAACTTGCTAAAAATTATAGTAGCAAATGAAAAGCAGTTATTATATATATTATAAACCGTTATGAATTATGTGACATTGAGTAAACTTGATATCTGTCGTCAAATACCTCTTGGGAGACTAAGAAGAGGTGAAAGGGTATCTCCTGGAGTCCAGGAGGATCTTACAATGTATTGGTTAACTAAGTCGTCATTATCCTGTTAATTACCCCGACAAAATCTTCCGCGTGTGTGTAAGCACAGCCTTTGATAACCCGTCGGTTATTAACCAAAACAATTGCCTTCTCCTCCGCCTGGGGACGAAGAAGGCCCTACAGACAGGCCCAGCTTATCTCTCGGTTTCCGTCCTAACAGAACTCTCTCAAGCAGGTTAACTACAATTTTAACCTCCAGGGAATGCCAGTTGAATGTTTAATCGATTACACGTTTAGTTACACAGCTTTTATTTAAAATACTCCAGAAAGTCTTTTCGTTAAAAAACAATATATTTTTTTAATGTGGAGGCAGTAAAAAAATAGTATTACCGATATATTTACATTTCTACTCCTCTAATCATCTCACAATTTCTGAACAATTATCGATTAAGGCCACTAATCACCACACATATTTTTATTGTAATAATTCGACCGAGACACTTCCCTATCAAGAGGAAACGTTCTATAATAACCCCACTTGACAAACCTAACAAATTCTCCAGCGAACCATTGTATTCTCAAACAGAGCTATAAGCCTTATTCCAATTCTTATTAAAATGTTCGAACACTTCCTCATTAAAAGAACCAATATTCAACTATTACAAAACCATCCTTACCCATCAATTTGGTTTTAGATCCCCCCATTCTATTGTCAAACAGGGTTTATGAGTAGTCACACAATATTTCCTGCCGAGCAAAACGAAACAAACAAGAACTTAGCATTTTTCGCCTATGCCAATTTAAATAATTCATATATGTATTTAGTTGCCATAATTGACCGTATTAATTTTGCAGAAGGTCTTGGGTTCGAATTTCGCTCGTGACTCTTGATTTTCATCTCAACCGAGACCTTTAATTAAAAGTATAAATAATTTAAAATATGTTGAAGAACAACCGAAACAATCTTTCCAAAGCGTAACAGTAGAATTCCAAACCTGGGCACCATAACAAGCTATGGCTCTGCTAAAAAAATTTAAATACTCTTAGTTTCGAACAAAAATTTATATAATTATTTACCACAAAGAATACCGTGTCATAGTGAATACCCTGATTACATTTAAGCCTGATTTACACGTTGCCAGCTGTTGCATGCCAATTGAGTTATTTACCTCAACACTAGCGAAGTAGCTGTTTACACGGTACTAGTAATTGGATTGGAACTTGAGGTACACTTTTTGACTTGTGCCAGCTACGGGCAATTAACTTGTAATATTCGTTTACATTGCGCAAGTAGTATTCAAAACAGCTGACAGCTGTCCTCTCCTCGTGCGACAGTTACAGTTTTAGTTTACAGACTAAAATATTGTATGCACATAGACAAGTGTTTCAAAAATACATCAGTTTGGCTTCTTGTTTATATGTATACATCAGTTGTGTCTGAAGAACTTTTACAAGAATACAAGAAGGGAAGAGAAGTAAAGGGAAAAGGACGCGGGTACGAGGTTGGATGTTTTATAATAAAGCGATGGGAGCATCAGAAACTATTTTAACAATACTTTATTACTTTAGAGAACAAAAAACTGAAGATTTCTTGAAGCAAATCAAACATTTTAGTTTCACTGGCAAGGAGACATTGCGCCCCTGGAAACAAGGTGTTTTCGCCTTCCCAGTCGCTACTTGCCAGAGACTGGGCAAGATCAACTGGCACCCTTACTGGGAACATGTAAATCAGGCCTCAGACACACTAATTAAACATATTTATTCGAGCATTCCGGAAAAAACACTTTTTATTCCTCGCTACCCTACTTTCGTTCCTGTGTACCATGATTTTAGTTAGTGTTTTTGTGTGTTCATATTTATCCTCAAGTTTTAGAAAGCAGTATACTGCTCAAAGAAAAAGTACCATGATTTTAGTTAGTGTTTTTGTGTGTTCATATTTATCCTCAAGTTTTAGAAAGCAGTATACTGCTCAAAGAAAATAATCAATCTGTATCATGAACTTGACATATATATTGTCAGCATAGGAAAGGATTTTATCCTCCACTATCTAGACCATGTTGAACGTCATAATGTCATTTAAAAAGATTAGGAACACAGGGGTGAGAGGACAGTTTTGTTTCACTTCAATATTTGGCTTCTTCAGAATGTTTTTCTTTAAAGAACCAGCGCCATAATTTAATTTAAATACAAGCTTGTCATATATGTATTATTACAACGAATGTTGTTCCTTCTTTAGTAGTAGCAACGAGCTGAGGCTTAAGACCCTTTCGTACTAAGATTCATTTCTTCATTCACAAATTTATTTTAATAATCTGATTAATTTAAACATGAATGATATTATTACATGAAACTTTCTGGCTAGACAGAAATTATGAAGACAATTAATTATAGTAGAAAAAAAATAAAGAAAAATAATATAATAAAAACTGGCGTACATTGAAATAGTTTTGGTATTGACATTAAATTATATAATTACATACCAGAATTTATAAAACCTCGGGGAATTCACATTACTATATCATTTAATATAAAATGAAATTTTGATTTTGCGCCAAAAATTACGAGTTCACATTATGAAAGTTTACAAGACCTGCACCCGACAGCGGATTCGATATTTAGATTTACCGAGTTAGAGGAAGTGGCCAGATACGCTATCAGACGTCTGATAACAACAGAGCTTGATTTATTCCCTCTTTCCTGCGGTAAACAAAGTTGTGCTTTTGTCATGAATAACTGAATCGCGTTAATACTTTACGTTTTTCCCGTTTCGTCTTTTGACAGCGATGTTTCTCTCGGAGCGAACGATCCATGAACCGAGATAAAACCCACTGGATTGTTAAAAAAATGATCGTCCCTTAAAATTAATATTAAGGTGACTTTTACCTATATACGCATTATCTAGTAATCATGCTATTACTATTATTAATGCGTAACTGTTGTAAATATAATGGACAAAAGGCGTACTAGATAGGCAACCTTACTCTAGTCATATACTCAGAAATACTTTTACAAAAAAAAGAAAGAAAAAAAAGAGACATCCACAAAAATCAAATGACATCTCAAAAACGGACATTAAACGGACCGCATTCTCACACATAGTTGAAGGTGAGAACAAATTAGCCAAATTATTAACAAATTAGGCAAAAAAACTGCACTAAAGACTACAAACACAAGCGGAAAACTGCTGAGACAAAATTTTTTCTGGACTACTAGACAAAAAAAGCATAACACAGTAATATGCAAGTGTAGAAAAAACAACACTGGGCAAACCGCAGATAGTTGCAATGAACATAAATGGTCATTTGTAGACAACAATGGAAAATGAAACTACCAGACTATCTTCACAGAAAACCATCATGAACCCTCATAAAACGAAGCTACTTACAACGTACCAAAAAGTCGAAAAATGAATATAAGTGAAAATATACAAACATAACACACCGAGAGGCTAAGATAATAACGACACGCAAATGCCACCACCTCTTACGATCTCAAAAAATAAAAAATAAATAAATCTGTATCGGCAGATCGAAATAATCGGTAACGATGAAGGTACTGGTTCATCACCACATATTGAGAAATATCACAAGAAATAACTCTTAAGGTTAACTTTACTCCATACTTCAAAGGAAGAAACATGTTTTGAGCTTAATACCTTACTAGAAATTATGAATGATGAGTGTGGAGTTCAATCCTTTTTTTTTAAAGATGGTTCCTACTCATATTAACTTAATGTGAGTAGGAACCATCTTTAAAAAAAAATCACATAATTACCCACTGATGATAGGGTATAAGCGAATACGTTTGAAAGACAAAAGCATTTAGGATAGGTGAACCATAATTATTCGGAAACCACCAAGCCACACAAATTCACACCCTGCAGCACGCAAGAGGATATCTCACGATAGTATTTTTGTTAAAATCTATCCAAACATATATTAAATCATTCTGTAATTTGTCGCCTAGTAATATAAGTAAATACTTTAATTATTATTTAGTTATTATAAATTTGCAAATAATTAACTTGATTATTAACAATCAAAAACAAAGACAACCAACGAAGATTATGAAACCCAAAGAACTCCTAAAAGCATATACTGATTTGCTTTGTATTTTCCACGTGTAAGACCTTTTTGATTAAAAGCGGACAATGCTCTACTGACGAGTATAGAATAATGTAGAAGAGTCTTCACCGAGGAGGGAATGTAACAAACTCCCCCCAATGTTAAAATCTGCCCTCTACAGTAATTTCTTTTCAAACTTTAGGCCTGTAGCCTGGACGAGGTATCTTATGGGGTTGAGATGGGATCTCTGCTCCTGGGGATTACTAACCATATTACATTATATACATTGGTTGTTTGGATTATAATTTCTAGTTTTAACAATAATGAGGAGTCACTTCTATTTCTTAAAACTAACAATATTCGAACACAATAGGCCCGTTACGTCAAATACTTGGTATTTTCGACGGTGCCCTCGTTTTTCACGGCCATTCATCCATCATCCGGCCCTCTGGAGGAGATCATTTCATTCTACCGCTCCCCCTGCCACAAATTTCCGCCTAGCAGACACCAAACAGTTCATTAATTCAACATAAACACCCTGGAAAAGGGACAATACCGCCCACCCGTATTTATCATTTTTCTTTTCACTTCCGTTCCAACCCTGACCCTTTGGAATGGAGGGAGATATGACGAGCAGAAAAGCCACCGTGAACGGGAATGGTGAGAGAACAATTAATTTGAAAAAAAAAAAGAGTTAAGTTTATAAACAGAATAAAAAAGAAGAACCGCGATGGTAATTATAAAGGGTCAAACGTTCCCTTTAAATCGTTTAAGAATGTCGTATATATCTTGTTTTCATTGACGTTATAGCTTAGGAAATGAAATTTATCTCTCGTTCTTAAAAATACCAATTATCTCTGGTAACGATTTTACCGAAACTGGGATATTTTAATATTTTTAAATATTATGTATTTCTTTATTGTTTTTGCCTTTTTTTCGGTGTTTAGTGACCGTTAGTTAATGATTATTTGGAGATCGTGAGATGCGGTCTGGCATTAGACCCATCTCACGATCTCCAAATAATAATAAAAATAATATATTTCATGGGACCGCAGGGCCCAGTTTTGTTATTCTCTGGTCAACATTTTTTTTTGTTGATAATGTTGATAAACTACTAATGTACTAATTTTTTCAAGAAAGTATGAATAATAATTAGCTCATAAATAATATAATATAATTCATAAGCCTGTCAATAAGGTCATAAGGTCAATACAGGTAATAAGCTCTTGTTCGTGATTAATTAGTTTTGCTAAAACCAAAGATAAATAAAGAAGCAGGCTGGTAGATTAAATCTGTTAAAAAGTGTGATTGATAGAAATATTTTGATGAAATTGAATTTTATCTTGCTTCGACTACCTTTTACCATTTTTAATCCTAAATTTCCCATTCCAATTTTCTTTTCTATTGTGAAAACTTTCTTTATAATCAAATGCCCCGTGCTAAGAGAAGTAAATCCTAACCATAAATGAGGTTATGAAATAGTAGACATCAGATTAGCCGATCCCCCGATTGTGCTAGTGTAGGATGTGCTGTTAGTTCTGAAATATAACTTGTACAAATTGCGACACCAAAATTGTCGAAGAACACGATTACCATAGATTGCGTGATACATACCCTTCTTAAATAAAAGTCAATACATTTAAGGGCATTTTTAATTATACCGAGTGTTATCATTATTTTCTATTCTGCTAAAAACACCGTTTGAGGTGAGGAAAAATATAATCAATTCAATTTGTTGAACATGGAAGGAAATAAATGAGGTTAATAACGTTTAGTCGCTTTTTTTACAGTCCTCCAGGGAAAAAAAATTGTGAAAGAGAATAGATAACGCGTGGAGTGAAGTGAATTAAAACACTAGGTAGGTATGTTACCCATGGTGGCTGACAAATGACCGAGGGTGAACGGTGGCCGGGCTGCATTGGACGTTGGTTATCCAGTCCTTTGCTACATCAGTCAACCCGGGGTATTTAATTGGAAAATTCCTCAGTATTGTGACTAGTTCTAGGCAAGAGTGTGTAATGACAAGATGGCTTTGAGACAGATAGGTCTAGAATATTTTAGTCCACTTTTATCACTGGAAATTTGTCTAATTATGATGAAAATTTAGTATATTATGATATTAAATTTAAGATAACCTTATCTTATGATAATCAACTTTAAATCGTTTGTCAGTAGCCCGATCGTTTTAAATGAACATTTGGAGTTTTTACAACACTTTTTTTAATGCATAATGCTGTAACTATTTATAATAATTACGACACATACTTACCTTTCACGGCTATCTGAAACTCGACGGGCATATTTTTCAATAAATATTATTTATAATGTACTGCACTTTTATTTTATTGTTTTCTTTTAATCGGATAAACCAAACTTAGCAAGTCATTTAAATTGTAAAAAAAAATCTATAAACAAAAAATAGCATCCTTAGAAACTACGCCGCGATGGTGCCTGAAGAGAGAAAAATATTATTTTGAAGCACTTTGTAAACTGTTCGATAACAGTACTTCCTCCAAGCTATTAATTAGCCTCTGTGGAAATCTCTTTATATCTTGCTACATCTCTCACAGAATCTTTCGAGCAAAAGTAATGCGTATTTATTTTAGTAATTTTAGCTTGACTTTTCAAAAAAATGCTGATGATGATTACATAGAATTCTAAACTGTTATATAATTGACTAAATTGTTTAATAATATCTGTTTAATCACCTGTTTAACGAATCATAATTGTAAGAATATTGGATGATAATATTCTAGATGTCCCATGTAATACGAAATACCCAATAACGGTTAGTCTGTAAGCATGTGGGTTCTACAGTTTTTACGTAATTTATTTCGTACGTATGTGTTTACTGCAGACTCGCTTGTAGTTATTTTTAATGAATTGGTTCTAAACCTTATCCTGCTTTTCATAATGTTTTTGGACTTCTGGACCAACTAGGCAGACCGTAGAAGGGTGATGAAAAGTGTTCTAGTTAATATGCAAAGGCTCGGTGGTGGGGGGCGTTTGGTAGGATTCGTAATTGTAGGATTTGTCTTGTGAAGGTAAACACCCCGCCTCAATATCACAACCATCATCCCTTCCTTGTGTACATGAAACCTTGCCTCCCAACCCCTCTTTCTCTGGCAAAATTAATAAGGATACGCGGAGAGATTCACAGAGAAAAGTCGATTGCTCAAAAACAAATGTAGCAGCAAGACACTTAAATTAATGGTACAATTATAATTTATTAGTAAGTGCTACTTCCAGTTACGTTCTCTTTATGTGAACATTTCATGTGAAGTTAATGTACTGTAGTTAAAGAATATATATATTCTTGTGCTTAATTATGGTATTAGATCTAAGTAGATCAGGGATGTGGCTATCGAAAGATAACTGTGATAAGTTTGCCAAGCTTTCGCCGTATTCCTTTCGCCTTTATCAGCACTTTACAATTGGTAAAAAAGAACATTTTTTAAAAGAAAAATATTACCATATATTTCAACAAAAATTAAATTAGATTAATTGCCTTGTGGAAGGTGAAATACATACACCGAAAGCTTGCCAAAACTTATAAATTATAATAGCCATGTTAGGGGCGTCGGTGGCCGCAACGGTTTAGGCGTTGACACGGCGCTCATCAATGTAAGGTAAAGGTCCCGGGTTCGAATCCAGCGGCCAGCCATGTTTATCTTTTTTAAGTATGTTTTACTACTATTTTATGGTCCATTTTATATTATAAATAGTTGGATAAGTTGAAGATGATACAGATAATTTTGTCAGCTCGAATCGATAGGTATGAGGAGAAATGCGAACGTAAAGTAGGCCACAAGAATGAAATGCACATGTCTAGTTATTAATGGATTAGTTTTGCGTTGATAAGAAGTCGAACAATACAGCCATTGTCTCAGATGAGACTAGACGCTTATCTATCCTTATAACTTTCCTCGAAGATTTTATCTCCAACATGGAGTCCATTACCTGCAACACTTGTCGGCTTTGCTACTTTGCGTCGATAGTAGCGAATAACGCCGTAACTATATTTCATAAAATCATGATATTTGCCCAAATTTTCACAGCTTTCAAACAAAGCGTCTAGTTGTAAGAAGTATTGTTATTCACAGTGATAACAGGTATAAAAAAAGTGCGATCATAAGAACCTTACATGATATGTACTACGGGTTTAGTCTGTTTCTGCAAAATAAGTTGTTTCGCGTGAAACAGTGTATTGTATTTAGTTTAATGTATAATCTTTGTACAATCGGCGCGTAGTTAGACGTTAAGCCCTCTTGTATGACAAGAATCGTGAATTTCTCCGTGTGATCTGAGATTGATGAACCTGTAATTTAGCTCTCACCGATTCATCCTCTAGCTGGTTTGGTTTGTCAAACGAATTTCGGCATTTCACCAACTTCAGTGCTGGGTCTAACCACCAAATCCATCAACAAACCAAGATAATTCCGCCACACGCCCCTCCTCTCTTGACCGTAATAATAACATTTACTTCATGGAAATCAACCAGATCGCATCTGACAGACCAGACTAGGTTGATTTGAATGCTGCAATTTTTCTTATTTATTTTTTTACACTTCAAATAATGTGACAAGTAAAAGAGTTGAAACAACACGCAGAATGTACAAACGTACATACAAACGGACGTGTAAGGCGGCCATCCAGTGATGACAGTTTGCCAAAGAGTTGCGATCTCTTTGCGACCATCCCGAGACGACAACGTTACGCAACTAAGAGGTCGCGGGGCCATAGTAGAACTCCGTAATCGGCATTCTATCACTGTTGAGATACATCAAAACTTCAAAAAGTTAGAAATGTTAATGCCATTTTACATACTGTAAGGCGAAGACTTTCAGAAGCTGGATTTTGTGCGAGGAGGCCTGCCACTCGCCCAGTACTTCTGACAAGCAGAGAACAGCTCGGTTAGGTTTCGCGAAAAATCACATCAATTCGTCTGAGTAAGATTGGATTAAAATCTTGTTTTCAGATGAGTCAAGGTTTCGTTTGAAGTCTTCTGACATCCAAGAGAGGGTTTAGAAAAAACCCCGCAATATATCCCCGAAACATTTCCATTACGGAGAAGCTGTGGAGGTGGTGGAGTTACGATTTGGGCAGGTATTTCTATGGAAGGTCGCACAAACTGGATCTTCACCGAGGGTTCCCTAATAGTTGCGCTATAATTGAAAAGGTTTTATCAGAAGATGTTGTTCTTTATATGCCCCTAATTGGTGATGGTTTTATTTTTATGCATGATAATGAAAGGCCCCTTATAGCTAGAAGGGTTGATGACTACTTGCTTCAATTCAATGTTTGGAGGGCCAGCAAGTAGTCCCGACCTTTGGGACGAGTTGTAAAGAGAGTTTGCAGGAATTGAGAATAGTATCCAAGAATGTTGGAGGAGTATGGAAATAGTCACAGCACTACATTCTAAACCTCATAAAATCGACGACACATCGAATGCAACGGAGGAAATACTCCGTACTGCATTGAATATTTTCTTCCCGCAAAGCAACATTTTTGGGACAATTGTTTCACTAAGTTTAATTGTTTATTTAATTTTTTTAATCAGCCAGTTTGTTTATTTTTCTATAAATTGGCTGTATTTTTTTTTAAATAGCCAATGAACAACAAAAAAATAAAATTATAACGATTGCAAGTATTTACAAAAAAAAAAAAAAAAGAGGGGGGCCATATTTGCCCCTTAGTGAATATTTATATTTCGAATTAGATTAGTGAACCTTGGTTATCTCCTAGCAAGCTAGGATTCGATTGTATAAGTGATTTTGTGAATTATGTGAAGCTGTAACGAATGAGGATTGATGTCGCATACGCTCGGGTGAGTCGAGGAAAAAAATTGTTTTGTACAATTTGGAAGTGACCTCCGTAAGCTATAATTTGAGTAGTAATGTAGATGGTGGGATGCCATCAAGCCTTCCACACGCACCGGGTGCCATACAATGTCAAATTTGGGAAAGGATTGCGATATGTCCAGGAAGACATCTGGCCAATATTGCTTAGCTCAATACCGGCGGCAATGGAGTTTGCAACGTGATGAGCTTGATCGAATGGTCGTATGGCAACTGCGAATAATAATAAGAAGAAGAAGAAAAAGACGAAGAATATATTTATTATTAAACATAAGTAACAGTTTCCAATATATTTTCAATAAATTTTAAGCTCAGCAAATTAGACTTTCTATGGAAGGTCACACAAACTGGATCTTCACCGAGGGTTCCCTAATAGTTGCGCTATAATTGAAGAGGTTTTATCAGAAGAAGATGTTCGTAATTGGTGTTGGTTTTATTTTTATGCAAAATTCATAAGCTAAAATAATAATCTAAACTGAAAATAGTATTCTTTTCCATCTAGTAATACAAAGTTAATCTTAGAACATGAAATAATGTTTAAAAAACTCTAATATACCCAATTTAACAACGGACAACAAAATTAGTAATTAAACTCCCTTATATTACGTTGTACTTGTATTCCTAGAGAACTACTTCCCATGTATAGATGGCGAAAATCGTCCATTTCAGTGCATTCACGAAAAAAAAGTTGAAGATAAAAGTTGAAGATCCTCCCTGGCGTTCAAATTGCACATAGAACATCTTTCCCTGAGAGGTTCCTTTCTCAACCGGGGCAAATAATTGAGAAATAGTAATTTCCCTCTCAGCTTGAAAAAACCACCTCTATCGTCAAAATTCAATCCAGATTCACTGCAGCCAAAAACACTGAATTCTATATCTGACTCCAACAGGGTTCTATACAGAAGAAAGTGCTCAGATTGCATAGCATTCCTCAAGTAATTATCTTCAATAATTGAAGATAATGCCCTCTACTACTAGTCTGTTTAATTTCTAGATTTTTTAAAGTAAAACATGGCAATAATGTAAGTAAAATTAAAAATTCGAAACATTTGCATAATAATAATGTTAATTTTGTAATATCTCAATTAAGAAAATAAAAGGCAAATGAAATTAGCCCAATATCATAAAGCGATGAAGTCAATAATTAAAAACAAGCTGGATCGTGGTTCGACACCCCTTTCTCCGAACTGAATCTTCTAATCTGAATTTCCTCTGACACCTGTTGGATCTTTGAAGGGCTCACCCTTAATGAAACACTTTTAAATTTATCCACCCTACCAGAACCGAATTGATAATTTGAATTCTTATTGAAACAGCGTTTGACAAAAGTATTTGTATACATAATAATTTGAAAACGTGTTGTAAAGTGGCCTTCTTTTGGGTGTTGTAATGAAATTACCTTGTCATTTGGCGTAATGGAACTTGTGATAAATATTATATTATTTAGGGCGTCACATGCTTTAGTCAAGCTCCTCTTCTTGAAATCATTGTTTTGATCCGACCAGCGAGAATAGAATAACATATTAGTCGGACTAAATAACATGTTTTTTTCTCGACAGGGGCATCCGACAGCTTGGTCATTTCAGCCCCGAAGCACTAGCAACATATTGCTACACACTCGATATACAATCACACCAATAAATACATTCATACCTATATACATTGCTCGCAATCATACTGTTTGGTAGATGTGTCTTGTATGAGTGAATGTATTTATTGGTGTGAATGGGGAGGGGCTGATGGCGAGGTAGCTTCTCCATCGCCTCTCAGGTTGTGTGTATGACTTGGGCCGTTGACGGAAATTTTATAAAAATGCCCGATCTAAATTGTGATTGTCGATGGACCACAATTTAGATTAGATTATTATGGGGAACAGATAGATGGCGGAATATCGAGTAATCCATCTGCCAAACAGAAAGAGTGTGATCAATGTATGTTGGTGTGAATGTACTACTCGATATTTCTCCATCTACCTGTTCACTACAATAAACTACTCTAATTTGGGGAAGATGGGGTACTTTAAATGTTTTCCGCCACAAGTCACGCACGCAACATGAGGGGCGAAGTAGATGCTACTTCACCATCAGCCCCTCCCATTCACACCAATAAATACATTCACACCAACATACATTGATCACACTCTTTCTGTTTGGTACATGGATTACTCGATATTCGTACATCATCTACATAGCCAGGTAGTCGAATTGACGAGGTTTTTGGACGATTTTGTTACAACTGACGATATTTCACAATCTAATTGCATTGACCTGCGTACAGATGGTGAAAAACCAATGACTGGCCACTCTTCGCATTAGTTCCAATTGTTACTTTTGAATTTGGCTCGTTTTACCTACCTATCGACTCCGTTCTGTCCAATTTGATTTTTGGATTTTGTAAATAAAATTAAGCATATCAATCTAATGTTTGTGTTTATGGTGATATCCCCCTGCATCGTCTAAATAGGAATCGGCTGGTTAATTTATAAAACTTTCATTTACTACATACTATAAGTACCTAATTTGAAATACTTAAATGAGAGGGTCCGCCCTGAATTTTGTCTGTGAAAGGGGTCCGCTGGCTAAAACGTTTGCGAAGCCCTGATATAGACTAACTTTAATATTCTAAACCTCTAAGGAATAGTGTGTTCTACGAATGAATAAAGAAATAAATTAAAAATTAAAAAACTTCAACTTAAACATTCAAATCGATTAACACTGTTGTATGTGAATAACAACAGGGTAAAGATCACCAGTTTTATTTCTTCATTATTGCAAGAGTGAGATTGTTCTGATCCAACAGGTGTCTCAGGGAATTCAGTTTGGAAGATTGAGGCGGCAGGAAGGGGCCGTGGATTCACGATGCAGGTTTTAACCAGCAATTAATGTTTTACTTTTGTTGTCTTCTTTTGGCTTTTATTTTATTTTAATTTGGGATTGGTAGTTACTTCTTATTAAAATGTATAGCTCTTGTTTACATTATTTATTTTTCTTATGGGACCGCCTTTTTAAGCTCTCTGAGCTCCTCTTCCTCAGCCAATCTACTACATTATACAATTTTTATCAGTTTTTACATTCCCCAGTTTTAGTGGTCCGCTTGACCAAATAATATCTATCAATTAATTAATCTGTATTTAAGGTATTGGTTGAGATAAAAAAGACAGTGTCACGAGCGGGATTCGAACCCACGACCTTCGGCTAAATACGCCGCTTCTCTACCACTTGAGCTATCGTGACATTTAATTGAAAACTTCTTAAACTTTAAAAAATATGATATAATGCTTACATATAAGTACATGTAGTAAAGTACATATAGATATGTACTGGTGTACGTGTGTGTGGTACTTGTTTGGCTGTTTTATTGTCCTTCCTCTATTTTTCTTTCCCAAGATCGTTCGTTATCCAATACATGTCTGCCCGGTCATGTCATTTTCACCTCTATACTTGATTTTGGTAAACAATTGTTGTTATACGTTGTTAATATATTATTTATTTTTAGTTATTTTATTTATTTATTTTAATTATTTTTATTATATTTTTGCACTTTGCAATGGCCATATATCTATTCTTCTTTACGTTTACACACACTATTTTTGCACTATTATTGTAAAAATTTATGTACAGTTCATGTTTTCTCGCCATTCAAATATATTTTCATTACTGACCAGTACTACAATTTTTATATTTTTAAATTAAATTGTCGGTTTTTCTTCTAAAATATGTGTCATATACCCATTATTATTATTTTGTAATATCCCATTTTTGGTAGTATTTATATTCATATTTTTATATTTCAGTTATGTCAGGCTATTTTTTGTTAATTTAAGCGTAATTTCTGTAAATATCTTATTTGAAATGACTCATTGAACTAACAAAGGTTAAGGTACGAAGGAATTTAAAGTGTTTATTCTCCATCGGCAGGTCTAAGTTCTAAGGGTAATATAAAAGGGATTAGAATTCCCTTATCGCCTCATGGAAGTATACACGTAGACAATTCTGCGCCTAGGAAGTTTCAACTTAGGGAAATTTGCAAAGAGGATTGGCTATGACACGCTGTGTTTCATAGCCAATGCAGGCAACTGACCGAAATTGCCAAGTTTGCCTTCTTTCAAATTTCACCGCCGATTTCTTGGGTCAAATCTGACATGTTATGCAAATTTTAATTTATGTTTACCTCTCTCGGAATACATGAATAACCTCCGCAATACATAAAAAAATAAGAAATCTCACTCAGATAAAATGCCTGCTAAGAAAGAATCATATGTGAAGGCAATTCCAAGAGTACAATAATTTGTAGGAGAGTACATCCTCGCCAAATCTTTCATACCTCGGAAAGTCTTTATTATTTCATGATTTAAGTCCATGGTAAACTTAAACGTCCGTTAAACATGTTGCAGTACTGTAACTTAGAATTTCAAAAATGGCTTCTAATAAAAATATTCATATAAAAAATCTAATAATACATAAATTATAAAATTATCGAAAGAATGGTACTTCTTGTTAATATGACAATCATTCATACCGCATTATAGGACAGTCAGTTTTATTGTACATATTATTGGGTTGTCCGGAAAATAATGCAGGATTTTGGTATTAAACAAAAAAAAATAAACTAGTTACTTTAAAGCAATGTTCTTTAATCAAAATAATTTCCCATACTCTCAATACATTTCTCCCAACGTGTTGGTAACTTATTAATTCCGTCTGAGTAGAATTCAGAATTTTTAGAATTGATAAAGTCAATAAATGCATTTTCCAGTTCCGTTTGATTTTTGAATATTATGTGTTGTAAGTAGTGGTCCAGGTGTCTAAAAAAATGGTAGTCAGTAGGCGAGAGGTCCGGAGAGTAGGGTGGGTGAGGCAAAGTTTCATAGCCAAGCTCCAATAATTTTTGTGACGTTACACGTGACACATGTGGTCGAGCGTTGTCATGCAACAAAATGGGCCCTTTCCGATTGACCAAAGAGGGCTTCATTACTGCCAATTTCTGATGCATGGTATTAATTTGGTTACAGTATGATTCAGCATTGATGGTTTCGCCAGGATTTAAGAAGCTGTAGTGTATTAAACCAAATGAAGCCCACCATACCGTAACCATTACCTTTTTTTGATGAGTTGGGGGCTTTGGAAAATGTATTGGAGCTTCTCCTTTGTCGAGCCACTGTCCAGAACGTCTAGTGTTATCGTAGAGAATCCACTTTTCGTCACATGTAACAATTCTGGCCAGAAATGGGTCATTTTTGTTTCGACAAAGAAGTGATGCACAAACATCAAAGCGCTGATTTTTTTGGCGATCGTTTAATGAGTGTGGAACCCAATTTTCGAGTTTTTTCACTTTTCCAATCGCCTTGAGGTGGTCAGCGACGGTCGTTTTACTGACTTTGAGTTGCTCTGCAAGTTCTCGAACAGTTGTTTTGGGGTTTTCTTCCACCACTGATAGCAGAACATCATCATTAAGAGAGGAAGGCCTTCCACGACCTTCTTCATCTTCAAGGCTGAAATCTCCCTCCCGAAATTTTTTAAACCACCTTTGCACAGTGCACTCATTAACACAACCCTCGCCCCAGACTTGGTTAATGTTTCTAGCCGTTTGGGCTCCGCTTCGGCCGAGTTTAAACTCGTAAAAGAAAATCGTACGAAATTCTCGCTTTGACATTATAAGGATGACTGAATTATTTCCAAGTAGCGGAATGACAATATCATTTGGAAGAGGATTAATAAGTGTTGACATTCATACAAATGAGTAATCCTGTAAACGTAAACAGAATATTTTATATAGATTTTTTTAAATGAAAACTTAAAATCCTGCATTATTTTCCGGACAACCCAATAGTATACATAATAGGTTTTTGATATGAGTTGTTACCAACTAATAAATGTTTTTATTAGAAAAATGGACATGTACGATTTTCTCGGGTTGTAGCTTTCCTTGTGTTCGATATCACGTTTTTCAACCTTGCAAAGGAGGTTTCACTAATAACAAGACTAAAAATTGTAAGTGAATATGTCTTTGTAATCCTTATAAAATGAGGCAACATTGGTGAAATCCCGAAAAAGTCATTGCACGAGCCACAATTGAGTATTAAAAAAAAAGGTTAAATAATGAAAAATAATATAGTTTGCAAAATAATGGTCAGATTTGTATTTTAATGCCGTTAAAGTTGAGAAATTACGACTATATGTGAAAAAATCTGATTTTAGACTAAAATCACAAAAATGTTAATATCTGACGAAAGAGTCAAGATAAACACCTCATTCTGGTGGCATTGAACTATGTTTTGTTTACTGAATCCACCATGACAGTATTGACATTTAACCCTGTAACACCCTGTATAATATCACTGTAAAATAGTTACGTTTGACTGGATACTTTCCGTGTATTTAACATGAATAGATTAATTTAAAAAAGGTAATAAAAATTATAATTTTATATCGTAACGAATCACGCGCCTTTAGGGAGTTCTCGAAGAACGACTCGATTGGCAGCCTTTCAGATGTTTTTAATGTTTAGTTTGATTTATTCAATTAACAATTGTGGTGATAGTTCATATTTCTATTTTATCAATATCCTTCCTGTGTGTTTCTCAGTGGTCATGATATTTATCTTTGTTGAAATAGGTTGACATCGATTTCACAAAAACAAGTGAGTTCACAAAGACTCATAATTATTATTTAATTGATTATGATATTGACTCGATTGCGAGAGCAATATTATGCGTTTGTGTAACCGAACGGATGGAACGGTATTTAAATAGATTAAAGTAGTTTTAAGTACTGAGAGTAATAGTAAGGAATGGAATGCTATGAATTATCATTTCGATCAATATTCTTTGAACAAAGGACATTATCACAGCCGAGCGTTATTGTAATTAATTCGAAATTATGGAAACAAGTTTTAGGTTCTTCCATGTCGAACTCGCAAAACACAGTCGTTCCTCCACCAGCATTAACGAATGTACAGATCCAACGCTTGATCAACATCTGTTGCAAATCGAAAACGAGGCCTGGAGTTTAAATCACAATTTAAAGGGTGCTCGGATGCTGGATTAATAAACTGCAGCCGCGTAAATCAAACGTAATAAGCCGAAGGTAGGGCGTATTCATGCTTCATAATTTCCTCAAATTAGCGAAAAGCGCGACGACGTAAAACCGAGCTGCTGAAAGATCATTAATGTTGTATAAATCCGAGATCGTTAAATGCGTTTTACGCTTCGGACGTGAATCGCCATCCAATTATAACTTCCACATTAGTTAGTAACGATTGCATTGTATACAAACAAATCACTTTGTTCAAACGGTAAACGAAACAGATGTTAAAATAAAGAAAACTACAATTTTGTATTTTATATCGTAATATAAAGGTTTTAAGAAAGTTTAACAAAACAATAAGCAATGTACCATAGTTTTGAAAATTTTTGTAAAAACACAGTCTGAGAATAACTTCTTGGTTTATAAATCAAATATTGAATGAATTATTACCAAAATGCCTAAAATAAATGATACTACATCAATTTAAAAACAATGTACAAAAGAATCGTACAAAATAATTAATTACAGTAAAGCTTGTGTCTTATAAACGTTACTGTAATTTATAAAAAGTAAAATAAAATTAATTTTAGTAGAAGCAGAACAACAATATTGTAAAAACATACGTACAGAGACAAAAAAAACATGAATAAAATTAAAATAAACCATACAAACCGTGAAGAAGGTGATGTGGGTTTGGCATGTAGATGTGTAATTATTTTTGCTGTTATTGTAAAATTCATAGCATACCCTATCAGGACCAGGCGCCTTATTGCTTTTAGTTTTTGTTTAAACTAAATTCAGTTCCGATAATTCAAACTCGTTGTCTAATAGTAGTAATAAGGTCTACAAAGTTCTGCTTCCTAATATTCGGATCGATTTCCTCACTGCTCCTGAAGTTATTGCTTTCGAAGGATTTTACGGATTCCCAGAACTGGTTACAGTCCGTTACATTACTAATTTTCTTTAGTAGAACTGCATAGAATCACTCTGCATAATTTCTGGCAGTACTATCAAACTTGATAAATTAGTTGTAGTAGCTCTTCTTACCGCTGCTAGTTTCGATCTTCTCAATCGTACTACTGTAGGGAAGTCTGAACCTTTCAGTTTATATAATTTAGGCAAAATATTATTGACATTTGTCAGTTGTTCGATTCAACAAGAATCAATGATTTCTGATTGAAAATGCTCTGCTCACCAAACGATTCGCTCGCACCCAAATATTTATGCATAAATCAACGATCATCGCAGGGAAATTTCCGTTCTCTTCATTCCGTTTATTTATACTTAACTTTAAATAAAATTATTTAAAATCATTTTCATGTACATTTGCGTAAATTAGTAATATGTTCACTGAGTTGGAACGTACTATAAGTTTGCATCCCATTAGCTGTCCTGAAGTTAGTTAATTCAATAAACTAGCTGTCATACGGTATTGTACATTATGTATTAATTTTACGCATACTGAAATTAAATTAACTGCTATACATCAATGTTTTATTATAGGTCTTAGTTGCTAATACATTGACCAGAATGCAGTGGGTCACTGAGATATTTCGTTGGAAGGTATTTTTTGAGGTACGGTTCTGTCGTGTTTAGGTACGTGGTCCTTGACTAAATCGTACATACGAAGGTTCTCTTCTTATTATACTCAGCAACAACAAGATTTTGCCTGGTCTGTATAGTTAGCACAGAGTGAGTTACTTCTCCCTACCCACAATTTTTTACCCGAAGCATTTTTTATAAATTTCCTGAAACATGACAGTTTTTAATGTTTAATTAGTTTTTGTAAACTATTTTGACTTGAAGGAAGTCTGCACTTAATAGCATCTTTAAAATTTTAAATAAGAATGTAAACTTCGTTATTTATAATTTGTAACAGGTTTTTTTAACTTTGGATTCATTGAACAAATCAGTTTTTAATTTTGAAATCGCTTTATGACTTACAGGTCAATTGAAAAACTTTTTTCACGAGAGTTCGTAACAGCGCAGGTCATACCAACCCTCGAGGTTCCGGTGTATAAAAAATGCCCATTCGTATGTACAGTGATAAGCGCCGTGTCAATGCTTAACCGTTGTGGCATTGGCGCCCTCTAATTGAATAACTGATTTGACTATTTTCCGAGAACGTTGTTAAAATGTTAAAATTGTAGTTTTAGTTGGTGGACGATTAAACAACAAAATGTTTTGTCCACAAATCACACCAAAAGTTGCTCCATTTTTTCCGCAAAAACCTATTCTTCGATCTTTGTGGAACTAGAGTAATTCTGGCACGAAATGGATATTGTACGGCTTGAATCGCTGGACGTCGACACTCTCATCAGTTGTTTGAGAGATCTCACACAGTTGTGATTTGGGTTGCACAGTTGGGTGCAAAATGAAATGCGCAAATCGCAGGGTATCATGAGTGATTTTAGTAAATAGTAATTGTAGTAACTATGTGAATTACGGTGAAGAGATTTGTGCTTTGTTATGTAATTTGCATGAATATTGTCGGTCCTTTCAAATTATCCATTAAATCCCTGAAGTATTTACGACACACGGATCGCTCCGAGTGACGTTAGCTGTATTGTCTCAGTTTCACATAAATTGTTATTTATAGATTAACAAAAATATTGTTTTTGGTGTATTAATTTCATTGTTACTTAAGATAAAACAAAACTGTACTATGACGCAGAATATTCTAATTTGGTATGATTTAAAAATAAAAATCAAGAAAATACTGCTTTTTTTGTATATTTTAATAAACATTCTGTAAGCAAAACAGGTCAGAAAATGGTCAAAACTTGGATTTGACCTCATTGTCGTGACTAGGGTTATTAAACTCTTAGATATCAACTTTCGGGAAATCGGTGTAAATAAATTTTTTGAATGATAATTTCAACGACCTTCTGTCTGACGTTCTTGGTGCAAGCTATAACATATTTTTTGTCAATTCGCAGGATTTTCAAGGTTGATAATTCGTTTTAAAGAAATTGTCAAGTACATTTTAAATACCACTTCCTTAACTATAAAAATATTAAAATCGGTCTATTATTTACATTTAAAAAACGAAGGTTAATTTCGTACAAAACTATTTTCTTATTTTATGTATTTTCTTATAGAAATCTTTTGCATATGAATTAATTATTTTGTATAAGTATATTTGTATCATGGTTCATACCCCGTTAAAAAGCTACATTTCTTTTCTTTATGATATGTTTGAGGTTAAAGTCCTTTTAGCCATTTTTTCATTACAGCCGTTTCAATCAGATATTCCGAGAATGACTTCTTAAAAATAGAAAACAATTTTAGGGGTCAAAAAATCGATAAATTTAAATTCAAACAAAAATTTAATTTAGGGGGCTCTAGAGGTGCTAAAACGAAATATTAGTTTCAAAAACGTTATGGCCTAGTTTACTTAAAAAATATTTTGGAATTTTGTTCCGTAAAATGATATATTTACATTGTTTATTTGAATAAGTAGAACGGCAAAATAAAAATATTAAAAAATTTAGTGCAATTTCAACTTTCCAAATTTTTTGGCGAAACGTGGGTCTATTCACAAGAAGTGTGTTGTCCATTATTTTAGAGTGTAGAATCACCAAAAAAGTTTAGTCCAAATCCGTGACACAGCAATCTGGTCGTCCTCTTGTCAGTGCCCTTCCTCTAGAGCACGGACCATTTCGAATTAAAAACGTAACACCGCAAAAGTCCATAAAAATAAACTGCGCTTTCTGAGGCCATGATTTTTTTTCTTATTTAATTAATATCCCATCTGCCAGGTTCATTTTACTGTCAACTTTTTTAAAATTATTAAGACTAAGAAGTCTCCCGGTATGTTACGTTTGTATATAGTCCCCACCAAAACCTACTTCTCACATAACTATGTGACAGAAAGTAAATATAAATTGTTTCTTTGTAGTATACCAGCTCTATATTAACGACAGTGGATAACATTGCACATCAAAAGTGCGGTTTGACAAGTATGAACAATCCTATAGAGTGTGCTATTGAGGTGAAATTTTATATTGATTTGCAGCTCTCCTAGTGCTAAAATTTAAAGTTATAAAATAAATTGTACAAGTACTTAAAATTTACTAATAAATAATGCATTGTATGACAGAATTTTATCATTAGATCGCGTTAGACGTTTACTTAACTAACGTTCAAATTTAACCACTTATGAGGTTGAATTGTCCCATACAAAGAAAGTACTCAGTGGAAGCGTTCTGAAATAGAGGACGGTCAAAAATATAGTCCCTAGGAAGGCTGCGTTACTAAGTTAAGCGGTTTAGTTTGCCAAAGTCGTCCCCCTATTTTGTCCGTCTAGCTGAGTTTCTCCCTATTTATATCCATGATGCGTTTTGAATACATTATCAGTAGAGACTTTGCTATGGTTGCAACGTGATGTACGGTACGGGGTAACAAATCTATTCCTCACTTGCTCATGAAGCATAATCGTACATATTGAAATTATTAAATTCTAAGGATTTTATCTTTCTGTAATCAACACCAATAAGATCACGAATTTTCAATCGTACCAAAATGTTGATATTGCTACGTTTCATTACATGATTTCTGGTGTAACACTATCGGCTAAACCTATTGTAATTAAGAGGGACATTTTGAATTAATTGTTAAAATTCGACTAAACAAAATATGTATTATTCGGAAATTGTGAGATGCGGTCTGGTGTGATGTAGGTTTCAGAAAATCATTTTCTTTATCGTGTCTCTTTATTTTATTTATTGAGATCATCTTCAGGGCCTGGGATTTACAAATATTGTTTAAATGTAACAAATACACGTAGGATGTGGAAAAAAGTGAATTTATACAATGCAAAAAAATATTTTTTATGTTCATAAGTATTTCTATTCACCCAAACTGTTTGTTTTCTGCGTAATTGTGCCATTCTTGTGGGCCGTGTTGAGAGTACCAGTGAGATATTCCTGTTTTATGTTTAAATACGTAGGATTTTGAAGAGGTGGGGAAGAAAGTCTGTATAGAAAGACGATTTTATACTATGAGGAGTCGGCTTCTTTGAGGTGAAAGGCCAGAATATCCTTTTAGGATTATATAGATGGGGATAATTAGGGAAAGGAAGGCCAAATTGTTGAAAAATTAGACTATGTAGAAATGTTTGATGTGTGGAATGTGGTGATTATTTTATGTTATATTATATGTTTTGTGTGATGTGATCTATCTACGTTATCGATATTGAATTTGATTATAGATATTGGCGTAGCTTCGATTGAGTTTACATGTGCCTGTTCTGTAATTGATGCTGTGTTTATCTCCGTTGAGGTAAACTATTTCTAAAAAGTTACGTTTATGTTTGTTTTGTTCTATGTGTAATATTTTTGGATTGTTGAAGTAGAAATTGTGTTGGTGTACAAAATGGTGGGTAGCCAGTGCTTTGTTTGGGGTTTTTGCACTCACAGATATGTTGCTTTACTCTCTTTTCCAGATATTGGGACGTAATACTAATGTAAGTTGACGGACAATTTAAACAACTGATTTTGTAAATTACGTCAGATTTATTTGTTACTGGTGTGGTATTTTGGAAAAAAAGTGTGTGAATTGTTTTATAGTTTTTGAAAGCTATTTTAAAGTTATCGGAAGAGAGAGAAGTGTTTAATTTATGTGATACGCCGTGAATGAATGGCATGGAAATGTGTCGACTAACACCATCCACTATTACTAATAATACTACATCAAATCTATCAAATACAGACAAACCAACATAGTTGGTTGATTATTCTGTTGATTATGTGTTTAGGGTAGTGATTGTTATGGAGGATCTGCTTGTATATCTTTATGTTCTTGTGGTGAAATGATTCTTGGCTTAGGCTAATAATTCTGTGAAGTAGCCCTTTGGCCGTGTTTATTATATGGAGAGGATGGTGAGGTGTAAAGTTGAGGTAGTGATCTGTGTTTCTTGGTTTTTGATACCAATCTGTGATTAATATGCCATCTGGTTGTTTTATTACCAGTGTATATAAAAATGGTATTGTTTTGTTGTTTTCGATTTCATGTGTAAATTGTAGGCGTGGGTGAAAGCTATTAAATGTATCTAATGTAGTTTGAATTTGATCTGTGGAAACTGCTGTCAATATATCATCTACATATTTGGTGAGGAAGGGTAATGTGAAAGGAAGTTGTGGTATAACTGTGTTTAGTAGATGTGTCATAATTATGTCTGCAAGTATCGGGCCTAGGTGGCTATGCCAAATAATTGTTTGTAAAAATGATTGTTATATGTGAAATATCCGTTAATACAGTAGTGTCGAACCATTGTTATGAACGTGTTTGTGTATGGTGTTATGTGTGGCCATTTATCCTTAATAATGTTCAGTGTTGGGTCTATTGGAATGTTGGTGAACAATGATGAAACATCTAGGGATATGAGAGAGTAGTGTGAGGGGATGTGAATATTATTAATTTTGTTAATGAAATGAAATGAATCTTTTATGTTATATGTGTTATCTGTGATGTTGTTGAGTATGTTGGTTAGGTATTTTGTCATGTTGTATGTAGGGGAATTTACAATATTTTTGCTTGTTGCATATTTCAAGTGCAGTTGGAAATTAAACAATTAATTTTAAAAAGCGTTTTTGAAATCCGGAGATTGCAATTTTTGTATAATGAATATGGGTAAACTGGAACTACTGTTACACAATGTACACACACTGATAATTTTAAATTTTTTATTTTCTTTTCTAACGAAGTGAAGTACTAGAAGAGGACTGACTGGCACAACAGCGTTCGATATTTGCAGTAATAAACGTCATGTGATTATTTACCGCCGCTACTTTGCCTTGTCAGCAGTTCATTGATTTAGCACAAGCAACTGCCCTTTACACCAACTTAACTTGCCATCTTCTTTTAAAACAGGAAACTGACGGACTATAAAAATACATTTGTAGTTACACTAATCAATACGTAACATCTGTTAATTACTGTTGCTTGCTAAAAAATAATATTCACTTGACGATATAATAGCACAGCAACATACCCAATATTAGAGTGCTCCCTTTAGCGCTCAAACCTTCGTTTTTTGTGCCGATAAATGTAAGCTATCCTAGCAATAGCTTTGTAATTGTTTTGATTTGATGCCCGATTTTGTCCCCTCAAAAATGTTCTAGTATAGTTTTCATATAAGCCAGAAATACTATTCAACAATGCTATCTAATGATAGAGGTGCGAGACTGCGTTCGTTATGACTAGCGTGCGTTTTTTGACATTAAAAAAGGGAAAATTATGTACATAAATGTATTTATATAGTTTATTTTTAGAACAATACGTAATATAAAATATAAAATGAGAGTAGAAATTCTCGCAATAATATTCATCTGCCTCTCACCATGTAACCAATTTCCTAACTATATGCTGAAGAGGAAGGCACAAGCCTGGATAGGTTTATTTATGGATTTTTCGTGCATTTACAAATATTGCTCAGACTGCTTTTTTCTTCTAACAGTGTTTGAAGACGGATTCCTGGAAACTTAGATCGGTTGTTTTTAAAATAAAAATGGTCGTTAGTTTTTTATTCTTTTAATGCCATACTTTTATTCCTATATCACAATATGGTAAAATATGTGATACAAATAGGGAAAATGAAGAAAAGGTATAATAAAGTTTAATTTACCCCAATACGTGTAACACTAACGTTTTAAATTTCTTTTAAATTTCACAAATTTCAATAGCAAGTTGTAAAATATTTGACTTTAAAAAACGTGAACTTTGGAAACTGAAGAACATCCTCTCTTATACGTACTATTGCATATTGAGATCTTATCTGACCGAATTGTCACCTTATATACGCATTAGGGCGACCTCAGGGAAATATGCTTGCCCCATCTCTTTTTTGAATATACACTGCAGATATTTCTACACACGGTAACATTTCAACACATACATCCGATGTTGGTAGAGCGATTCTTACACGTAATTCGGACCCCTCAATTAACCCTCAACACACAACAACACTTGAATGAATTAACAATATGGTTCATAAAGTGGAGAATGAAGATAAATCTAACGAAAAGCGTACAGATAAATTTTACCTTTTATAAAACATCTGTCCTGCAGAGAAAAACCCCATTGCCTACAACTGACCTTGTGCGTTGACTGACTTGCTTGCAATCTCCTTACCACCTAGATCGGGGATCGGGGACAATATATAACCAATACTCGGATTCTCTTCTTCGAAATGACAAGGCAATCAAACCTTTCAAACAGGTTAACCCTTACTCACTTAGGGGTGGAAATGAATTCTCAGCGTCCAAGGCAATTATGCTAGGAGCATCCAGTTCTTGGGTCATTCTTTACCTCCTACTAATATACAAGCGAATTTCATTCTTTAGTAAATTTAATGATTGCACAATTCGCTGATGATGTTGAAGCTTTGAGCAAAGCAGCTGAAACCAGACAAGTAGAATGACATTTCCAACATGTCTTTGATGCGGTGAACCAATGGTGCAATAAATGGAATATAATAATAAATCACAGCGAATCCAGTATTGTTACTTTTTTTGTCAATTGCCATTTCCTCTTAAAAGACCACTGTAGTCACCACTCGTATGGCCGATTTGTCAACAAGCATACAATCTCTGGGGATCAGCAGTTAATACTCAAGTCAAAACCATACAAAATCGTGTTTTAAGAATTATTACGGATACCAAGGTTCGTGCTTAACTCGATCACGCACTACGATCTCTGTCTCCCCAAAGTTTCGAATATGGTATCGGATTGTTACAAACGATTGAACTCTTCCATGACTACCTAACGGTGGCCGAACACCGCCATGCAGCAATAAAAGACTTAAAAGGTAGCTTTTGGCATTTGATTTAATTTTACGTAAAACGATTTATTTGGAATTCAAAATTAATTTAGATAAATTACAAAGCTTAAAAAAACATTATTTACAATAACTTTTCGCCTTCATTGTGTTAAAGTAACCAGATCTGTTTAGAACTTCTGAAGGTTCTGTCACACGCCCATCTTCCACGTTTGTTATGGGCGTTAAATTTTTATTAACTTAAATTAAAACTTAATTAAATTAATTTGTTTAATATTCCAGTAGGCATAAATAGTATAAACCAAATGTAAAAAACTAAACAAAAAATAATTTTTTACTTAAAAAACAATGGGAAAGTTGTTTGCAGGATTTAACACTTTTATTTTTTTATTTTCAACTACGAGGTTATTTGAACCCTCGGGGTGCCGGTGTTTTTGAAAAAAAGCCCATTTGTAAGTATGTCGGGTTCAAATGCAGGGCCGCTGGATTCCAACCCGGGACCTTTACCTTACAGTGAACGCCGTGTCAACGCCTAAACCGTTGCGGCCACCGCCGCCCCCGATTTAACACTTTATTTCTTAAATATGTAACGTTTTTTTGAAATAGTTTTCTCCCACACCAAAATCGAACGAATTTGATGGAGTAATTATAGGAATGTTTGAAAAGAGAGCTTATGATAAAACAAAATCCATTTAAACTGTCTCTGTTTTTGAAAACAAAATAGATTGGCCGGACTAAACGTCGGCATTCAACAAAAAGAAAATTGTGGTTTCTAGCAGAAACGCAAAAATATTATCACACCGTATTTAGTTCAGTGTACAGTAAAACGTAAAGGATTAAACCGATCCGGTTTTAATGCTATCTGAAATTACACTTCAATTAATATGCCTCCTATAATTTCAAATGAGGTTTGCTTGAGCCAGCGTAGATAGGACACATACTTCATTTTCTAATTTTTACGATTTCCAAAAGTTGCAATTACAAATGCAATTCTATTTTCAATAATAAATTAGTTAATTTCAGATAATTATATTAACAACCAGTCTAAAAATACTAAATGTTACATTAAGGTAGTGTTATTCGAAATGCATATTAAATTTTGTTAGATATTACCTGCGCTAAAAATTGCACTAAAGTCAGTACCATGCCTTAAACGCAATAATGATGGGTGACTTACCAGTAATGGTGGGTACGATCGTAGCCAAGGCGAATAACACGAATCGGAGCCTTGATATCATTCTGTGGCTAGCGAGCGCCCATCTGAGTACATGCAGATGACACGACCTGCAAGCATAGAAAAAGGGTCAGCTCCGATTACGGTAATCCCAATGATGGGACAAAAGCCAAATAGCTCAGTTATCTAAGGATTTGCCACATTTCCTGTTATTACATTGCAATAGGACGCAATTTATGCGGGGTTTATATTTTGATCGTTCTCACTGCATTGAGATTTTATCTTTATTATTATGAGTATCAGGTTAAAACCAGATTATTTCATATTGATCGAAATATATTATATATATAATGGTACAGAGGAGAATTGCTTTACGTATTTATTAGGTCCTACAAATCGGTGATTTATGAAGTTGTGTGCACTGGTTGGAATATTACCGAATTGCTCTACAGGTTGAGTAATTTGGTCAGAAGTATCATTTCTCTACTGGCGTAATGGGTATTCTACCAGATCCCTTTTGCCGTTTTTGCGAAAAAAGAAGAAACAGCAAAGCACCTCGCAGAGTGTGATAGGTATGCTAGGTCTAGATTTGAAATCTTTGAAGGAGAGGACATCAACAAATCACTCCCCGAGATAATTGGTCCAAAATCTTGGGGTTTGTGAACAGGTCCAAGAGATTTATGCAGAACGCGTGAGCCGACCAAGTCCCGGACCTTTTAGGGTACGAGTCTACCCAGGCATTTTACCCCTCGGGTCTTGGTCGCCCACCCTGCATAATATATATATATATAAATTTCTCTAAAGAGAGTGGTGTACTCTGGCGGCAAGAAAACAAGACTCGTCTCAGAAATATATTTAATTGCCTCAGCCTTGCTTGGAAATTGACGTGACAGACAACCAACAGCCTGACGAACATTTAATTATTTGTACAAATACCAGACAGGATACATTCCAAAAATAGGACAGTCGTTTTTCGAATAAATCAATTTTGGGAGGAAAATAGATTTAAGTGAGTCTACAGTGTTTGATCAATGGTCCTTCCAATAATTAACTACATTTTACGAAAAAGACATCTGAACAATGTAAAAAACGTATTAGATACACTCAACCGAATAATAACATTAAACAAATAAAACTAAAAAATTTCCCTCAATAATTTTAATAATTTACAATTTTACTTTTTTTCCCCAATCGATATAAAATATTATGCTCAAATTGTACAAAATGTGATATGTATTACTGTTTCTATTTATGTACTCTATTTGAAAGAAGTCTGAGCAACGAATAATTTCGTAGGGCAGCTTTTACTGGCATTGGGAGCAAAAAGAATTCTTTTGCAAAGAGGATAAGAACTCTTTGTAGGGTGGGAGCGATAAATCTGAACAGTTTCGACGTAGTGGCGTTGATACAGTTTTGTTTTACTGTGGTTGGTTGTAAACCGACCTCCAAAGCTAGTTTTCGTATCGAATTAAGGCACGGGGTTCTATAGATATTTTTCACTCTCAATTTCCAAAGGACGAAATCTTGCCATTATGCTTTTCGAATGGCGACAACGTTTCTCTTTTATTGGTACATCCTACAGCGTCGGCAAATTGCATTTTTTTAAAATTATGATTGAATTTTTTCAGTCCCAATTAATAACTACAGCAAGATTATTTCTTACTATTATAGATAAGATTAGTGCATATGAATATTCCATTTTAATTATATTATGCCTAAGCTTAGTGTGTGATACAAACCCAATGGATTAATTAAATGATTGTGTACTCACAGTTACAAAATGTTTGCAACAAATTTTCTGTCAATATAGCAGATTTTTCAAATAACAACATTTATACATCCTTTGTTTTAAATTTGCTGACCACATAATGGAAGAATATAAACTAAATGTACACAATAGTTCAAGGTTCACCGTTTATAAGCGGTTTATTTAGGATAATAACTTCATATATAGTAATTTAAACAGATATGTAATAAGTGGGCAATTTAAAGTTAAAGGAGAGTGATGGTACTTAAATAAATGATAATAAAAAAATCAAACTTTGCTCGCCATGTAACCGAACAGAAGAAACAGTGGTAAATCGTTTTGTGGCTGTGTCGCAAACAAAAAAAATCTCGAATTTCTTGTGCCTCAACAAAGGCGAATTAAACTTTAGCAAATTTATTTAATACTTGAATGGTGAAGATTGGAAAAAGTATTGAAATATTGTAAACTAGGATGTACGTGTCGGTTCACTTTGGTTGTGAAATTGCCAGTAATTTCTGTAAATACATTAATTTATAATCTCTTATAAATCCATTTTATGTTACATACATAAAACAAGTTGAACGTATTTTATTGGATGTCATTTGTGGCATTTTGCTTCAAAAATAGGCTAAATCCGTAAGATGGTCGACTGAACACAAGAAAGACTACTATTAATTTCTTGTAAATAATGTGTTTTGAAAAATATGATAAAAATGTATTTACCAAAAAAATAATCACTGTTATTACTATTATTAGCGCATTGAATATGTACAGTTACTTAATTAGAATAACTTATAGTACTTTTTGCAATTTGAAACAAAGCAATAATTAGTTATTATAACACAATACATACACCGTACATAAACAAACCAAACTGCCTAAAGCCGAAACACTCTTACCCGATGGAACGCTATGCGACGCTACCCGACGCCTTGCCACGTTTTGGTAGGGTGTGCACATCTATGCAACGTCAAGCGCACGCCAGGTACAGTCACACAACGTGTATCACAAATCAAAATAGCGTTGCATCGGGTATGTTCCCGGCTTAAGCCTCACCGTCTGTTCCATGCTACGGCAATACACTTCAATATACTTCAATCAAATACACTGATGGGCAAATTTAACGCACCACTCACCTAACGACCACGAAACCTAATGGATTATTCTTATTCTTAAACCTTTTTCAATGGCTCCAGTCAGGCATTTGAGTGAGTGTCTGTCAGGGTTATAACATTATTAGATAATGGATACATAAAGCGCGAAGTCGCCTGGAGACTGAACGTACATTACTCTACGATAGGAAGTGCTCTTCGGCGCTTCAGAGAAACATGGGCTTTACTTGGAAGCCCAGGACATGGTCAACTCTGACTATAAACGAGAGAGATATAAGTTTACCCGCCATCAGGCTTTTCGGAACTACAGCATTACGGGAAATGTGATAAGAAATATGATAAGGCAAGTACGAAATGTTTCGATTTTCTCCAGGACTGTAAAGAAGGCACAATGAAAATAACAACAATAATAATGTCCTTGATGAATGAGCAAGAATTCCTCAGGATTTTATCAAAAATCATTTCCAAAAAAACGCAAAAGTGTTTTGTTTTAGAATTAGGTAATAAACATTTTCTTTTTAAATGTATTATTTTTACGACCAAACCTATTTTTATGCAAAATATTAATTTACCCAAATATATTAAAATTTATGGGTGGTACTTTGGCCATCAGTATAAACACTGCAGCTCACTCTTAACATATAAGAGTTCTTTTAAATTTATTTATTTCATTTAACCGAAGTAACTTTTTGTCGGTACGTCTTTTCATAATATAGATAATTCATTCAAAAATCACTTTTAATTTAACTACATACAATTACTGAACATGGCTAAATAATAGAGCGAAAGTTTCGTGCATGGAAACCAGGGGCAAAAGGGTTGTAAATGTAGGTGGTCGCGGAGGAGCTTTAACCAAATCAGTGTTGGGGGCAAGGGAAAGTAAAGGAGTTAGCTGGTTTCCACTTTTGAGTCTAGAGCTGGATCTAAAGAAGGGAATGAGTTTAAGATTGTATCTTGGGAGTGGAAGCGAGAGGGGAGAGTAATATCTTATTGGGGTATCTCGAGCTCCGCGGACTTTCAACGAATGAATTATGCTGGGTGGAAACGAGGGGTGAAACGTGGAGTATGTTGTGACATTTGAATTCAAGTTTAATACAGTCATACATTTTAATACAGAGTAGTTAATGTTCGTTATTGGACCCGTGGTGCGATTAGAATATATTGCTTTGTTAGTTTCTAGACTAGGAATTTTTACTGCATCAGCTTACTGGCTGGTATCGTTTAATCAAACAATTTGTACATGGAATGTACAGTTTATAATGGGCAAAGCAATCCGATAACAATTTTTATAGACTTTGAATTGATAGTATTTAATTATTTAAAAATCAAAATAAGAAAATTGGGCTCAACATTTCGTACATACAACACAGCGTTACGTATAATTTGTAAAAGTAATATTAGGAATGATGATCGAGGGATTTTCTCATCTTTTATTAGGGGCACATTTGATTGCTCAGTAGTTCACCAATAACGCACAACTGCATTTCCAAACCACGATGAAGAGCTCGTGGAACCTTCCGTTGTTGATGTCAGGATGAGGAGGGCCGTAAAAGATTCAATAACCTTCGAATTAGGTGTCGACATTCCCGCCCCACACCCGTTCAATGGAATGAAAAATGAGTGAAAGAAGTCCGGATATTAAGGGGTGGTTGCTGCTGACTCGCCACACAGATGTGACCCGACTCAGTTTTTACTCTCTCCCCATCCTACACTGCTTCCAGCGACCAACCCTTCGCTACTGTATTTGCATGCTTCTCTCTAACAGCCCCCTTATGAAATACTTCCTACAGTGACCCAAATATTCTTATCGTAAATTAGAAAGAATCAAAAAGTGGTTCACCTGTTAACAATGCATTTAATTATAATTCCGAGCTAAGTGTAATAATATAAAAATAGGTAGTCAAGTTAAACTGATTATATTGTGTAAAATTTACATATATGTATTTGCAACTGAAATAAAATAACACGATTTGTTTTCATGTCAGAGTTATTACCGAATAGTGATACTCCAATATAAAGTATTACATTACACTTCATGGCTAGCCTATTTTCTTTTTATAAGTCCTGAGGAATTGCTAAAAGGTGACTTGGAAGCGCGTTGAAAAAGAAAAGGATTACTGTGAATGGAAAGGGTGCAATGGAATACCTGTCTGTAAACATGTCTATGAATAAACGTGTAAAATGTGAATAATTATGCATTTGCATTCTTTATAGAAAGAATACATATGACTTCGTAAACAATTGTAAACTGCTTTCGAAGTGGTTCAGAGGTTCATAGAAAAACAAAGGAGAGCCACAGGTCACGGGTGCCGGCGCAGTTAGGGTTCATGGGAGTGGGCCATTGGGCGCGAGTACTGTGGTTCTTGGAGGGGTGTGGGACATGACCCTAGAGTCTTTATAAAAAATTAAATTAATTTAAAAAAGTGTAAAGGAATATATAAATCTCAATTTTATTTACGTACATAGAGTTGGTACGACAGTTCATTACGTACACTTTCTATTTGTACACATTTGCTCAAATATACGACAGGCTAGTTGATTTAATCAGTTATCTCAGTAGGCGTTCGATAGCGTTGGCCGGCATTCTCTTAAAGTAAATTAAACGATTTTGGTCTTACATATAAAATAATAAAGTCAATTAAACATTTATTCTGTAATATATCTGCCATGGTGGTATGTGGATGGGATTTCTCGGAAATTTTATACTGGAATTAAAAATACTGAACCGCGAGGGAGTTTTTTTAATAGAGGTGGAAATAAACGACAAATAAAAAAAATTATATATCATATGAGATGTCCTATAAATAAGAATGTTACCCAATCAAAATTAACAGTTATATTGAAATGTTTTCGGTATGTTGCCCCTAAGTGGTTCCATTTGATCCCTAATGATATCAAATGTGAAGTAAATCCCAAAACAATTTCTAAAAAAGTAAAGTGTATGCTATTTGAGTATGTGACTAAAAACAAAAACAAAAATCAGTACCTACTACAATCGACTCTTGTTAATAGGAAACTTGATAATTCGAATTTCTTGATAATACTTACCCCTCAGCGGGCACCTCGGTAAAACGAAAATAATAACAGTAATACGAAATGTTTTGTAACATGGGGAGAAAAAGCATGCTATTAATCGCAATTAAGCCACTTCCCATCTTATCTTTGCTATATTTTTCTAAATTTCCACTTGGTTACTTCCTTAGGATCTTTTTTCCTCTACTTTGTTATGTTCTGAGGTCAGTGTTTTTTCAATATGTTGTCAAAATCATTTAAACAAAGGACGCCAGGTCACTTTGAAACAAAAACCACTTGGCGATGTTTTTAATAATGCTTACCAATGTTCAATTGTACAATTGATCTATTTCCGCTTTTTATTTTATTTTTACTATGTTTTATGTATGTACAGTTGGAATTATTTGGAAAAATGCATATCAACTCTTGATAATTTTTTCGAATTAAATTGAGCTAGAGCGGAGCTCGACAGTCCATTCCGAATGTCCAAACTGTCACAGTAATGTCTTGTACACAGTTAATTATGTTTTGATAGTCAGTAAAGATTTCACTCCTAAAAGTCTTCGTAATTGTTTAAGTCTTCTGTTAAGTTGTTATCTCTCAAGTCTTGTGTTGAGATTCGAGTACAGAGTTAAGTCTAGGTATCTGTATACCCTAACGATATGACGCGAGTGGAAATTGGTAGCTCTTTGTTATTGGTGTACAGTGGAGGTCAAGAGGGTTTTTTCAATGTAAATATGCACGGTGAACATTTTTCCTTATTTAATCTTTTCCTTCAATTGCTGCACCGATCATTGATAAGTCGAAGGTGTTCTTGGATGCTGAAAGCCGATTGGATATGATTCGCGATAAAAGAAAATTGCTGTATCATCCACTTAGGTGACAAAGATGGTATTGGGATCTACAGGACAGTCAGCAGAAATGGTATAAGGGATGGGACCAGGAATGTTCCCTTGTTGGATGCCGGCTTGTATAGGTCTGATATCTAAAACTCGTTGCCGCACCCACTCTGGAGCGGCGGTCAATTAAATTGGATTCAATAAAAAGTTAATTTGGTACGGGTAGGAATCATTTAAGTTTAGAGAGTGCCTAGATGACAGGCCAACCAGAAACGTACCAAAGCAAAACTCAGAAACGTTGCTGTATCATGGAATGATGGGGATGGAATTTGAATTAGCGACGACTGATTCCATGTGGATCTAGAATGCGTATTAAATGTAAGAAAGCTGATGGGATATATAGAAAGATATGTTGGGAGTTTTATGAGCTGAGAGATGGAAATTAACAATTCGAAGTATAATGTAGGTAAATAGATCTTATCCAGGTGATTTTCTAATTGGTAATTTGTGTTTGTACTACTTAACTAAAGAAGGATGGAAAGATTTATTAGGCAGATTACTAGGAAGTGGTAAATCAAGGATATGAATTACTTGTTGTGCATGAAGTGCATCGTTTATATTTTGGTGCATAGGAAAGTTAGATTATAAATGGTTTGCAAACAGGTTTTGTGTTATCACTGTCGTCTCTGCCTCAGGATCTGAAACATTTTGGGATGAAACTCGGCCGGATCAATTTTTTTTTACGTTTTATTCCTTAAGATAATTTTTAAACAATCTTTGTATTGAAATATTTAGACAATTACAATCACCCGTCTCTTGCCGGCCCTAAAGGTTCTGTATATGTATGAGATTCATTTGAAGATAAATCAAAGAGCGTCAGTGGCAACGCAAAGCCCCTCCCCCAACCCAAACGCTCTCACCCCACAACCATAGTTGGCCGGCCAGGCTTTAATGGTTAACTGCCTTCATTTTAAAGTACCCATATCTCCCTCCCATGGACACTAAAGTACGAATGGCCTCTTCAACCCGCCACCCGAAGGATTGAAGCTCTCGCCACAAGTGTCAAGTGATAAATCGTTTAAATTAAAAATCTTCAAAATCATTTAACAAAATGCCACATAAATTACAATATGTAGGTAAGAGATGGTTTAATTCCAGTTTATCGCACGTCAAAGAACAATGTGACAATACTAATCGATTTTTGTTAAATTAATATACGGATAAGAAAAGGGGAATGCTGTTGAGTTGACGAAAACGTTGAAATGGAAATAGTCCCGTTCATAGACAGCTTGCAGAAATGATAGGTGTTCAATAAGCAGCACATATAGCACGATTAACAAATAAAAGAAGATGAGAAAAACAGTTTGATGCTGAGAATGCAATGTTAGAAGGCAGAGCGCAATATACACCTATTGACAGCAACTCACCAACTTGCCAAGCTAGTCAGTTACCGTGGCAAATCAGATAGTTAGTTATTTCCTCTCGCGAAATTGAACAGTGAAGAAAATATATGTGTATCATTTGTGTTATTTGTTATAAATGTTTATTGGTTGTTTTGATGTTATCGTGGGAAAAACAGCACAACTGTTAAAAACCAGACAACAGATGCAAGAAAGAAATCAGAAAAAATAGGTCTATCAAAACATTTAAGCAAAACTGGTCATATAACATGATTTCGATAATGTAAAAGTTGTACAGCAAGAAAATAACAACAGAAATCTAGAATGCTGGAAACGACATTTATTAATATTTATAACTTTCAATTAATTAAGGTTTTTAGTTGAGATAAAAAAATCAGTGTCACGAGCGGGATTCGAACCCATGATCTTCGGCTAGATACGCCGCTCCTCTACCACTTGAGCTATCGTGACCTCAACTATTTTTTATCTCAACTAAAAACCTTAATTAATTGAAAGATATTAATTTGTCAAGCGGACCAAGAAAACTAGTGAATATTTATATCTGTAATATAAACTTTCAAATTGATAAAGACAAAATATGCATCCAATATCAAAATCTAATAAATACATTTAGAAGTTTGAAAATAAGCGTAAAAATGACTCAACAGTCCTATCTGACGAGACGTAGAATTATAAAAATAAGCCAGTCATATGTCGAGACTAATAAAAGTAAGGACACGATTTGTTTTTTTGTGAACAGCACAGATCAGTTGTGCTAATCTGATGTGAAATCATTTTATTATATGTTTTACAAGTAATGTACTAAAGAGAAGGTATAAATGAGCATCGAAATGCATATACAATAAAAATTGTAAAACACAATTGGAAAAGCTTAATAACTTTAATCAAACCCAAACAAACTTGTTACATTTGTTCGTAAAGGCTTTACATTTCATTTTATGTTTAATTCTAAAAGAATATCTATTCATTTTAAACGACAAGTTAATCTATTTTGTTTGCTTGATTATTACTTCACTTAAATTTACAAGGTTTTCATTTTAATTGAATTTAATTTATGTGCGTATTTAAAAAATATATTTAAGGTTTCTTTGTTATTAATTTTTTTGTACTCTTTAGAAATATAATATACATTTATATACTCTTCAAACTTTGAAAATACGCTTTATTTCAAACGCTGTTTTTATTACTGTCTCTATTGGCTTGCCTAAATACCTGGGAAGAATCAGAATTCTCTGAGTCCTTTTAGCTCTGAACCTCCGTCCTCAAGTAGGAGGAAGAATTGAGTTGTCCCACGTTTCCTACATACGTGTTATAAGATGTAATAAATGACCACATAATTTTATAAATAAACATATATAATGTTTATGTGCTTATAATAATATACCGGATAAAATATCGATTCTTAAAATGTGACATATATTTTAAAAATACAGTTATGAGATCTAGAAGAACTGAAGGAATTTGTAACATGTCCATGTGTGGTTCAAGCGTTGAGTGGTGCAGGGATAAAAGAAGTGAAATTTTTCCAGGGGTCGTTGGATGGAGATAGCAAAAGTACGGTTAGAGATTAGATAATATACGCATAGTGTTCCGAGCGTTCTAATCCGACTTAAGCTGTACTAAAGCTAATTGTTTAAGTCCTTGGGTATAAAAGCATTTACAAAGTTCCAGTGCTGTAATACTTCTAGACTTGATCCTTCTTAAAGCACCTCATTGGCCGTTTTTCATAATTAACTAGAATCCCGGCTGCTATATTTGAAATTATTTTTGGTTAGCCTTTCGTTCTCCATCGTTCCCAATTAAATAATCAGTCGAATGGGGAGAGGGTAGGGGTTAGATAGGTATATTGTTATTGTGCTATATGTTGTTGTGTTTAGGCTGATTATTCTCCTTATGTCGATCAAGGTTGAGATTTTCCCACTGAAAATAATAACAGCGGTTATCCAGTGATTGTGGTACCCGACTCGTATTTCCCAAACTGTCGGTTATGGGATCGAATCCCGGCATAGCCTGTGGGATTTTATTTCAAAATATGCAGTACGTATTGTAAAATGGTTTCATCACTCCGTCCACGAAACACAACGCGTAGTTGGACGTTAAAAATTCTGCTATGTGATATGAATGACATTACTTTTATTTACTCATTTTCGTTTCTTTTTGATTGATGTGTAAAATTTTAGTTTATATTCTAGTGTTACTATAAATAAACTTTATACTTTTGCCAATAAAGTCTATTTATTAAGTAACTTAATATTAAATTTACCAATAGAGCAGTGATTTCTAAAAGACTTAATTGCAAATTACTAGGATGTACGATTAGTATAGATATTTTGTTGCAAAAATGATTAAAGTCACATTAGGCATTAAAAAGTTAGAAAGAAAACTTTTGAGAGCTTCATAACAAAAGATTATAAAACTCTACTGTGTCCCAGAAACAAATCGAGAGTAGAGTAGCCAGAATTTGAGAAACAACATTCCATTTTAAAGTGCGAGTATTTGTTTTTTAAACATCAAACACCATATATAAAGAATAAACTCGGTACACTGGGTGTTCACAGTTATATACTCCCAGTGTTAGAAGTATGGATCACTTTTTCACTGACTAACACTTTGATCAAACCAGAATATAGACATATTGTACAAACATGTTTTTCAAAATGGAAAATTAGTATAGGCCCTGAATGACCTTAAAATAGGCAGCTTGACAGCTTGTCAGACAAGAAAGAAGCAAATTCAGTAGTTATTACCACTGGATTTGCTTCTTTCTTCACGACCATACCTGATCCTCATGTTCTTGTTATATGCTCGACCAACATTTTTTCAAAAAATCCGAATTAACTGTTGGAAAGCATTGAAACTAATCTATTATTAAGTAATGAAATCGAGAGACTGATTTTTTTAAATTCATTATACATGTAAATATTCATATTTAAGAATTATTGTTTATTTTTATTTATATTTCTTTACGTTTCTCAGTATCAGAATACATTTAATTTGGAAAATACCCTACTTATAAATGTTGTACTGTAATTAGATATATTACACATGCTCTATTGTATTTTGCCTTTGGCTCCACACCCTGTAAAAGCTGAAATTTTTATAAATACAACATGTACAGAGTAATAAGTCAGCTCATCTAGCGATTTCGAATAGACCAATTTTAAAATGTCGCAAGAACGATTTTTGAGCGGCGCAACTATGCCTACAAATCGCATTCCGAATAAATCTCAAATTTACATTTGAATGAGCGCACGGGCGATTTTTAGTCGTTTTTCTCCTCACTTTTCCTTTAAGCTTTTCAAAAATATTTTTGACAAATGGGGGGCTGCAATGTTCATTTTATTTTAAAGAAATAAATTCAACTCTTGATAATTTGATACCCAAGAGAACACAAAAATAATTCGAATTATCAAGTGGATGGAAAATTGTGCTTACTTGAAACATAAATAATAAGAAAGTGGAAATAAATAAAATGTTAAAATGAATATCAGTTTTATTTTAAAAAAATCATGAAGTGGTTTTCAATGTGGCCTGGTGTCCTTTGTTTAAATGATTTTCCAAAGTGACCAATAGCAAGAATTCGTTGACAAAACACAGCCCGCGGAACATAAACTCGAAAAAAATTGAAGAAAATTAGGGATGCAAGGAGGTAAACCATACGTGGAAACTTGGAGGAACATTACAAGGATAAAGTTCTAATTATAAAGAGGAGATGTGCCTGCATTTCGATTTAAAGAATGCTCTTTCTTTCCCCCTGTTATGAAAATTATTTCATAATAAGAGTTATCAAAATAAATATATTTTTTATAAGCTTTTTTTTTGTAGAAGTGTGAATCTGAAAACATAATAATAATAATTGTCTATCTAACGGGAAAATATTCAATTGCGTAGCATCGACAAATTTTTATCAAACGATTTTTAAATCGCCGAAGAAAAAATGAAATACGATTGAAAAAATAATTTTTCTTTAATGATTTTTAAATGGAAATATATATTTTTGCTACAAATTTCAAAAGGGCGCTTTCTTTTGAGAACAATGGAAAACGCATTTTTTATGGCAGTTTTGGTACTCTATTTCATGAAAATGTCAGTCTCATCACTGCTGTGTAATTTCAGCGAAATTTATTAAAACTTTATTTTATTCTCTTAACTAATTTATTACAGTACCTTTTAAAGATACTGCTCGAAGGGGAATAATAGAGAATCACTCTTGAAAATATATGATTTGTATTTTTTCAAATTGAACAACTATAATTACTTAACATTTGCAATCGACTCAATCAATTTATATTTTACATACAATCCAAATAGGATGCTGGGAGTAGGTAAAATGACAGAAGTGATTCATATCGTATGTTGCACAGTACAAAATAAAGAGTTATTTATAGTGCAATACTGTTAACACGACTGAAGGTGAATGTGCACTACAGCATTTTCCAAGCAGTTACCTAATTCAGTGGTTAACCGATCTGTGAAATTGAACTTTTGATCCGGTACCCGTGTCGGAAGCTACTTAAAACAATCGTTTCCTCACACTCTCACATACTATCTTCGTGATGAAAATAATTGTTTTTAATAAATCAACTTTGGAAAATTTCAATGTGTGCTTATGTATGCAACAATAAACATTAGTAAGAATGTGTGGTAGTACGATGGCATACGGATGTGGCGCCACGGTCTTTAGTTGGGATAGAAGGAGGTTTTATAGAGATTATAAATGATGGGGTGAGTGTGGAGTTCAATCCTTTTTAAAAAAAGGTTTTATTGTTTTTATTATTATGTCATGCTGTGTTAAGGCGTACTTGTATTCGTGGTTAATAGTTGTTCTTCTCGTATTGAACATTTTTCTAAAAACCAGTTCCACCTTTTCCCAACACATTTAACCTCAATTTATAAATAAATATAAGTACAAAAATATTTATTTTTTCTCGATCAGATTATATTATTTATTTTTTATTTATCAGATAATTTCAGAATCGGACACACCAATTCCCACCATTCAGGTACAGCATTTTGCTGCATTCATACAAACATCTAACATCCTTTAATCAAATTATACTTTCTTAAAGTAACCTTACTTGTCTTTGCTTGAAGACTACTATAAATCAACTGACTAAATTTGGCCAACGTAAACATTCGCAACGGTGTCGGCTGGAGATCCTCGATAAGCGATTTGATCAACACTAATTGCAACTGCTGATGTTTTGCCCGGATGAGTTGTTAACCTCTGTGGCTGAGTTGGGTTAATTTTTTTTGAGCAAGCAGGTTTCTTGGGTGTACGAAAAAGAATGTTTTTGGTAAAAAATAAAAATCAGTTTTGTGGAGGTTTCGAGATATAACATATAGTTGGGTGTTCAATTTAGCAGTGAAAAAGTTTTATTGTTTACAAAATACACTGATGAGCTCGCCACTCAATTATTTAGTTTAAAATTAAATCCATTATCCTTCTACATTGGTCCATTCTGCTACACCTAAAGATCGCTTTCAGTTAATCTTTTTCCTTCGTTGATTTTATTTGATATTATTCTTATTCTTAAACTTTTTCAATCTCCAAACAGGCATTTGAGTGGGTATGACAGTCTCAGGGTCATAACATTTTAGAGATACAGGATTCAGCCAGCGAGAAGTCGCCAGGAGACGGAATGTAAATCCTCAACAATAGGAAGAGTTCTTTGGCGCTTCAGAAAAATAAGGCTTCTCTATAAAAGGCCAAGACAGGGTCGACCTAGATCTACAGACGAGATGGACGACAAATTCATCCGTCATAAGACTCTACGAAATTGCAGTATGAGGGGAGGAAGAAGAAGACTCAATGAAAATGACCTAAGGCGCGGCCCACGGCTCGTGGACTTTTTCTTAAAGATATCAGAATATGGCTGGCTAAATTCGTACGGGTACATGTGAATTGGACATCGGAACTTCAATTCTCTTTACAGATGTGGTCACAGTTGGCCTCAAATCTTCAGATGGGGATAATTTCATTTGGGGACGATGGGAAGATCTTACTTCACAGAGGTATTTACAGGAAAACAGAGGAAAAACAGGAAAGATATAATCGAAGAACATGAAGTTCCATTTACCCTCCACATATGTGAGAAATTTTTGCTCAAGCAGGATAATGCCAGGCCTCATAGAGCACGTATGTGGATGGTATTACTAGTCGGTACTAACCCAGTTCCTACCTCCCTAGAAGAGTTGAAAATGGCTGGTCTTGATGAATGGGAAAGAATTCCTCAGGATTTTACCAGAAATCTTTTCTGTGGAATGCTAGACGTTTAACGAACGTGTTTCTTGCCATAGGAGGAAATACACGATATTAAAGGGGACAAAAAGTTTGCTTCAAGTTTTTATTTTTTACTTTATTTTATTATTATTATTATTTTTGGTAAGAATTAGGCAATAACTATTTCCTTTTTAAATTCCTTATTTTTTATTTATGAATAAAATATTTACGAGTAGACCTAAATACATTAAAAGCCTTCGGGCGGCACGATCTTTCGTACTTAAACGTAACCTTTACCTACGGAACGTGTTGAATGTTTTCTACTACTGTACAACCTATATTTTCTACTTCATGGATATCGTTAGGAAAAATGAAAATGGCGAACGTGATTCATTAAATATTGTTGTTAAAGTATGAAGAGTGCCTTTTATCGAATGCTCTGGGCTAATTACAGGAATAAATGGAAGCCAAAACTCTCGAGTGTTTTGACTGGCTGGCGGAAAATCGTTTCAAAGAGCTTTGGTACTTCTTATTGTACCCTTTAAAAATCTTTAATTACTTTCAAAACAATTTTTCTTAATCGAATGCAAAAATTTAGCAATTAATTTGTGGACATCCAACCATGAGAAAAGCAGGTTTTCAACAAATCTTATAACCGCGACAGATTAACGTGGTATGCGTACAGTAAACTGTAAAAACTTTTGTATATTATTAAAATAGAAATTCAATCTACCAAATATGTATATCTCCTTTCATCTTTCTCTGAAAATTAAACGACATAAATTTTAGATATTTAGAGAGCTTTTCTCTTGGGGTGTGCTAGGTGATGTGCTTCTAGTTTGCACCGTTTTAATAGTGGAATTAGAATTAAGACATTTCTTTGATATGTGATCTTGCCATTTGTATCGTAAGAAATTTATCCCGTGTAATTGTATTTTTAAGTCCTATTACTCTTAAAACAAAAAAAGCTAATTTTTATTATGAGGTGACATTTTTACATACATTATTTCTGACAGTGAACATTTTGAAGGGTGCTTCGCGTTGTAAACCAGATATCCTCATCCTTAGGGCGTAATGAATATATATGGGGACCTTCCTAGACGTATCACAAGCCTTTGACCGCATGAGGCAGAGGGTCTTCTATTCAAAATTTTTTTTTTTAAATTTATTATTTTTTTTATTACAATCTGCAATTATTATTTACAATATGTAATTTGCGGATACATGAACAACTATATATATGTACAACTATTTACATTGAGGGGAGAAAATAGTCAGTGCTATCCTCCCTCTTCACTTTTTTTTTTTTTACAGTTCACTCGGAAAGGAGGTCGCGGGGCCATTTCCTCTTAAGACGCCTTATGGGGTTGTAGGGATGGGTTCTATCGGATCGGTTTTTGTTTCTATTTGGATGGTGGGAAAGTTTTTTGGTAAATTTTTGGGGAATAAATTTTTGGATATAAGGAATTTGAAGGTCGTTGTGGAGGGTAGCATTATAATAAGGAGCATTTACAATGGATCTGAGGACTTTAGATTGAAAGGATTGGAGGCGTTGGATATTGGAAGGTTTAGCGGTTCCCCACAGTTCTATCCCGTACGTCCAAATCGGTTGTAGTAATGTTTTGTAAATTGTAAGTTTGTTTTTTGTCGATAGTTTAGACTGTCGTCTTATAAGTCTGTGCAGTAGACCATATCGTCTGTTTAGGTTTTGTCGTGTCAGTCGAGTATGTTGATTCCACGTTAGTCGTGAATCTAGGTGGAACCCAAGGTAGCGAACGCAGTCGGATTTGGGGATGGGGACGTTATTGCAGTATATAGTGAGAGGAGGTTTGCTTCGGAGTGTAAATGTGACATGGACGCTCTTGCTTTCGTTTATCTTCATTTGCCATTGTCTACACCAATCTGCTATACATGAGATATGTTCCTGCAGATCTTCCGAAGCAACCGCAGGATCGGAATTGGAGGATAGTACGGCTGTATCATCGGCGAAGGATGCAAGTAGGGTGGTAGGTTTAATGGGAATATCTGCAGTATAAGGATGAAGAGGATTGGTCCGAGCACACTGCCCTGCGGTACTCCCGCGGCCAGAGAGCAGTATTCGGAGTAATCTGATCCTTGTCGGACCCGAAAGAACCGCTCTGTTAGATAAGAGCGGAGGATTAGGTAAAGAACTATTCAAACTAATGCGCATCCTTCCAAACACCTTTTACTTCGTGTAATAACAAATAAAGTCATTTTGAAACATTACTCACCTATACCTAATCCTTCGCTCCTACTTCACAGAATGATTCTTCGGAGTTGGCCACAGGTCGGACCACTGACTACTGTCCTGTGGTAGCGGGTGTGCCACAGAGCAATGTGCTCGGACCACTCAAGTACCTCCTCCTCACTTCAGACTCTCTGCCCTCCTTTTAACCTTTGCAGACCCCACAGCCAAGCATGCTCTGTTCTCGATCCTGCAATCGCCTCGGAGAAGCTCCAGTCCACGAGTCCAACGAATAGCCGAATTGAGTGGACATTGGAGGATAAAAATTAATGAAAACAAATACACCCATGTGACATTTACTCAGAAACAAAACCCCGCACTCCGTATTCCTCAACAACATTCCTATTCCGAAAACTTGACTGGTCATACTTCATAATTGTTAGTTAATAATTTCAATCGTTGGTAAATGGACATCATTAATAATGTTGGGATTTTACATACTGCCACGGCTATGCACGAGTGACCCTTGGTCTCGGGGAGAGACCGAGACTAAAAGACGGTTTTCGAGATTCTCCTACTGTATTGATCCTTGAATCATAAGAACATAATATCTGTTTTTCCCCTTAATGTTTTTCTATTTTATAATATTTCCTCACTTTCTACCCTAATCGGCCCCCTGAACAGAAAACAAGTCTATTTCCTAAAAAATCTGAACAGGGGATCCAAATACTCCCTACAATGCATCTCATTTCGGGTAGCATTCCAAATGCGCTCTCTGTATGAAGTCGAGGAATAGCACCCTTGAATTAAATGTGACACATGTCTGACCCATACGCGGGCTTTGGTTCAAAAGTAAGCGTCCGTGTGACAACCTTGAATTGCCTAATCGTATTTGTGTAAGGAAAACCATGTTCCAATGAGTCAGATCCTCCGATCGGGGTTCGAATCCCGCTCGTGACACTGACTTTGTTATCTCAACCAAAACCTTAATTAATTGAAAAGAATTTATTTGGTCAAGCGGACCACGAAACCTAATAAAATGTAATAAACTAAATGAAGTATACTTCACTATAGCTCTCCGTGGCCATTTCATTTGTCGCCGAGAATCAAATAGATTTCACGACATTTGAAAAATGGCAAAAAGGAGGGAACATTCAAAACGGTGGAGTTGAGATGGGAGGTTGGTATCCGAGTGGATCGAAGTCACGTTAGCTCAAGTGGTAGAGCTGCGGCGTATTTAGCCGAAGGTCGTGCGTACGAATCCCGCTTGTGACACTGACTTTTTTATCTCAACCAACACCTTAATTAGTTGATTAGAAAAGTTGTTGAATGCATAAAACAAATAGTGCACGTAATAAAATAACTTAACTTTCAGTAAATGCAAGAAGAAAATAATGATTCTATGTTAACTGAAACTTAAATTATTTTGTTAACAAATAAATAATACAAAGTCCATTCCATAGATTAAAGCGTTTTTATAGTAATTAGACAACAACACCAAGTTAGGACCGTTTAAGAACATAAACATTTCTTCCCGAGAGATTTACAATTTCCAAGCAAGGGGTGAGAAGAGAACCTAGTTTCACATTCATACTGAACACTGTGTTTCTTCCCTCCTTAGACAAACATGTATCTGTAAGGCTCTTTAATACGTATGCAGAGGATGATAGTGGCGTCTTTGTGTAAAGAAGGCATTATTCTACTCGTTATCTAAAAGACTTCCAGAAGACCAGTTGATCAGTTTATTAACAGCTATGGCTATAAACAAATTAGTGCTAGCCTCTTTAAAAGAAGCATTGAAATTAAGGCCCTTCGTCATCTTTGAATAAAATCAAATTAATTTTCAACCCTTTTGCAGGCATATATAGTTTTCAAATTTTATTATAAATTTATTTATTTTACTTAATCTATTGGCACTTGTATAAAACACGTATATTATTTATAGGACGCGTTTTAGGCTTTTCTTTCTATACAGAATGCACCTGCACAGTTAGGCCAGGCATTTTTAACAGTAGCGTCTGCATTTAATGTCGTCTTTGTTTTAATGCGACAGACATTCCAATAATTTGTTTATTTCTAAACCATGCACTTATACTTGTACGTCTTTATAACATGAAGGGCGTAATATTAATTTAAATCCATTGCAGTTCGTGGTTGCTTGAAAAATGGCAAAAGGAGGGAAAATTCGAGAGGTGAGGTTGAGATGGGAAGTTAGTGTCCGAGCGGATCGAAGTCACGATAGCTTAAGTGCAAAGTATTTAGCCGAATCCGGGGATCGAAATACTCCCTACAATGCATAAGCACATTTCTCATATCGGGTAGCATTCCAACGCGCTCTCTGTATGAAGTCGAGGAATAGCACCCTTGAATTAAGTGTGACACATGTCTGACCTATACGCGGGCTTTGATTCAAAAGTCAGCGTCCGTGTGACAACCTTGAATTGCCTAATCGTATTTGTGTAAGGAAAACCATTTTCCAATGAGTCAGATCCTCCGATCGGGGTTCGAATCCCGCTCGTGACACTGACTTTTTTATTAATCCATAAATATTAATTAATTGAAAAAAATTAATTTAAATGTGAATATTCCTTTATAACACGATAGTTTGATTGTTATTTTAATGTTAGTTTAGTTTTGTAAAGGTAGAAGCCGAAAAGTTTCTGGCGGATCGGAACATGTTGAGTTGATGTATTGTAACTAATTTTTATTATACATAGTACCATCTTTGGCGTTTTATAGAAGACACGATCTCACCACTTTTTTATGGCTATAACACATATGTAAAAAACCATAATTGCCTACGTAACATGAAAACTAATCTAAAATCTTTAATTTTTGTACCTACTACATGGGTGGTTATGTCATAATGTGTATTGGTTTCAAATAAAATAGAAATGGCTAAAGCGAAAATGTGGAAACATAGCTTTCAAAGGTAGTGAATGAACGTATACTTTCTAAAAAAGCGTAAGTATTAATAGATAACAATTAACACCAGCTAAAATATTGAGCACAAATCGCGTGCATATGAAAGAAAGCCGAATCGGTACAAAAACATCGAAAATAATTTCTGATTACCAGATGAATTGTACTAGATATCAAACATCTTTTTACCCTTTAAGATGACGATATTTGGTTCAACTTTGTGAAATGATTTTTCATATCAAATCGGAATAATTGAAATTTACACAATTTTAATAACTTTAGTTTAATTCGGTGAGCTCTAAACCTAAATTAAAAGTCTTGTTAAGAACCCATTTCATATGGTTACCCATATCATTTTGTCTTGTCTTCTACAAAATTGCAGAGCTTAATCCGCCCATTCCTTTACATTTAAATACGAAATACAGGCAATTCAATAAGAATATCGTCGTGTTTTAGTACAAACGCCGTTATACTAATTAAAGATTAGCACTGAGGCGATCCGTTCCTTCTATAAAAGAAAGAATAGAAGTCTTGGATGGTGTGCTGGCAGGGTGGGGTGTGGCACGGGCAAGGGTCCCGCTGCTGCACGGCCCCAGCCCAACCCTTGTGATGTATAGAGTAATTTTCAGTGGAATCTAGTAGGATTAGGTCGAATAATGGGAGCAAAGCGTCCCCATAGGCCGCCCCTAAACAATTTCATCTATTTAGCATTTACTCCAATTGTTTTATCGTATACGTTTTTATTCCGCCCCCCGGGGAAGATACCAACCATTTTAATAAATTGTTTTTTACGGTTTTCCTCTCGGTAGTTAAAAATCTCTTTAATCCTCCTGTAGGAACATTAATCAGTGATCGCTATATCAACATGCACACTGATGAAAATACCGATTGAGAACTATGTATAATTAATCAAAAGGATACTTTAATTCTGTTTTTCCATCGATTTGAGTCGTCCATTCAATACAGGATTTATTAATATTTTATTTAAAGAGGTGTGAGTACTTACAGATATTACGCGAAGGAGTTTATTTATTATTATGTAAACACATTAAAAAAATGTTCACAAAATAGAGAATAACTTAAAGACGACTACGGATCGGGAGGATCGTCGATGGGATCGGATTTACTAAATTGCTCAAAAATGATTAGGAATTTTTGTAACTTATTCTTATTTTATTAATTTTAACTAAATTAACCTACATATTCTTGTTAGCTTGTTAAAACAAAATAGAAAATACAAATCAAAAACAAACAAATACTGATCCTCATTTTTAATCACGGGTTTACTTAAGAACAGTAACTATGAAGAGTACTCATTTTGTAAAGAAACACCTTTTCTCGTCTTTTCTCCATTTTAATCCAGTAGTATTCTCTATAACCATGGAAAGACATCTTCTTGAACCCGAAGTTCGCAATATTATTGTAAGAATGAGTCATCGAGGTCACCGACAAGTGGATATCGCAGAGGAGTTGACGGTTCTCAGACCTTGATCTTCCGAGCTTTAGCATGATTCCGAGAGAATGGAAGTGCCAATTCAGGAGTCCTGGTAGGGAATCTCAGCGCATTACGACGCGAGAGAACAGAAATATTGCCATCGCTGCAAGACGGAACCCTTTCCATAGTACCTGCCAGATCCTAAATCAGTAGATGTTTTGGCAAGGACTTTATCAACACAAACGATTCGTAATCGGAATGCTGTTATGTTTAATGATTAGTCACGTTTCTGCTGTATAGTGATAGGCGCCGAAGAGTCTACTGAGAACAGGGGATGCGTACAATGCCTCAGTTCATGGCGTGCAGTTTTCAGGAGGCGGTCTGATGGTCTGGACTGGGTTTGCAATGGTTGAAGGCAACCTCACCACATTTAGGACACAGTTTAGCAGGATTATTCTATTTTTACAAACCCAGCGGTTTTTCCATTCTCGTTTTACTGTATTTGAGATAAATAGTTTTAAATCCGCTGGGCGTATAAGTTGGGAAGTGTCGTGGGGGCTTCCGACGTCTTCTTTGGCCACCCTGTCTGCTTCTTCTTTCCTAGCTATCTGTATGTGGCTGGGAAACCTAGCACCACCTTCTTCTCAACTGCATGGATCCCTTTTAATTGTTCTTTTATCTTATTTATTAGAAGGGCGACGGAGGGTCTTTTCTTAAGTGTCTGGACCGCGCTGAAGAGCTAGTCGGTGCATATTAGAACAGAGTTGTTGTTTTTTATGCTCAGTGCAAGCGATATGGCGTTTAGTTCGCCGTGTAGAAGAGACAATTTTTTAATTTCTCCCTTCATGTAAACGGCTCACCACTCGCTCTCCGTCGTTTTGGGCGCCTTTTCAGACGGGTCTGGCATCTCTACGCATCCTTTAGGACTTGAAACATGACTGTATAGTAAGTAGTGTGCCTTGTTCCCCCCCCCCCGGCCGGCTAGCTGTCTGGGCTATTGGCATTTCACATTCCTTCCACCTCACGTTGTAAAAATTTATTTATTTATTTATTTTAATTGTGCATATCCCAAGGAAAGGAGTGAGTTTCAGGTAGCTTTTCTGTCTCCACCTGGTTCAACTCTACTCCGCGAGCCGCTAATATTTCCTTGCCTCTTATGGTCAGCGGCCTCGTACAACTGACTCCTCAGGAGGGCGTATCATTCTCTAGAGTTAGGGTCGAAAACAGTCTTACTTGAGAAATGATACGGCCTTCCCCATTTTCTCGCATAATATTTCAGCATTTTGTTTCTAATGCAACTAATTCTTCCTTTTTGAGAAGCACAGTTTATATTATTCGAAATGTGGTAAATGTAGTATTACAGGAAGGCAGAGGATGATTGCTCGATCCGTCCCTGTAAAAGGATGGCGCGTCACACCTTGGTTCAAACTCGAAAACGAATAGGCATGCCAACCTACAAGAGAACTGGGCTTAACCACGGCAGAAAGTCACAAATTTCCATTTTTTGGCAAAAAGAAATTTCTGAATATAGTTATATACAATTTGTCTTAAATCTACTGTAAAAATGCATTTATTGACGATTTTGCGTAATGTGAGTGGACGATGGCGAAATAATGTCTATCTCGTTGACTCTCAATTAGATTGGATGTATAGTTTGTGTAAAGGGTGGTACAGGAAAACCAGGAAAACCGAATTCTTCATCGTTGTATATGAGTGAACGCTGAACGCTAAAAAACGATATTGATTTAAAAATTTCGGAGAGTGTGAGATATGGTAGTTGATTCAGACCATGTTAAAACTGCATGCGCTGTGTGCTGAAATAATTCTAAAATTTTCTTCGTATTTGATACTTATGGTACTATTTGGGTAAAACTATTTAATTATGATTGTTTGAAAGAATTTACCTAAAACACCAGAAAATCATTTAGTGATATATTCAAATTAAACTAACAACTCTTTTAACATAATTTTGCCTATAATGAGTTATTATCGCAACTTGTTTCACCATAATATATCTGTTTGAAATCCGACCCCGGACTACCAGCCTAATGCCAGTTTAAAAACCGCCGAAACTAGTAGGATGAAATCAATAAATGACCTAGATGGTAGGTACAATGTGTTTACGCTTTTGATTTAATTTCAGATGCAATTTAAGGCTACGAGTATTTCGCTTAAACGTTTTGACACTTGAATGGCCGGATAAAATGTATAAGGTCAAACGATTTTTTCATTTATTTACTCTTATATATGTATATTATGTTTGTTATTTAAAGTTTCATCTGGTTAGAACAGACGAAGAAGGACAATATTATACTACGACGTTCGAATTTTATTTTCATATATTGTTTGAAGCGATCATATATGATTTTAATGACGGTCAATTGGAGAAGTAAACAATATTAAAATATGTAGCGTGTGAGAGGAAAATTAATTTCACGAGATTAAGATTTTTTTATAAATTGTGGTATGAGGCAAAGTTACTAGTGGTACTATTGGTTTAGTTAAAAAAAATACGTGTCTAATTTATTAATCTCTCATTTATTAGTGCCCCCAATTTATTTTCGTGATTACTGAATTGTTGTTGCCTCTGATTCGGTAGTCTGCAGGTAGAAGAAGTAACTGTGAAAAATGTAGCTTCCTAAATGTAGCGGCTTGACTGATTTAGCCGATTACTCAAACTCGACATTCACGGCTAATTCGTTTGAGCCGAAGCGAACCCAGATTGATAGAGAAACCCACGAACAAAGTTTTTATTGCTAGAACTCTTCTGCTTCCGAAGTCCTACCTATTAAAACTTTAATAAACCCGTCTCTTGAACAAATGAATCCCACTCAAATCCCATTAAACAACTTTCTAAGATTTTCTGGTTTAACGCGTGTATGTCTTGCTCCTTTTTAATTGATTAGAAAAATATTAAAATATAATGTTTTAACTTGGCAAAACGAATTTCTTTCAGATCAATAAAAATACCTCCAAATGAATATATTTTTTTAGATAACAGATTTGCCTTAGAATATGTAAGTTTAATTCAATCTGCAAGATTTAATTTTTTTTAATGCATTTATTACTTGACCTAAAATACTTTGTTACCAATACTTTTTGTTATAAATGAGTAGTTGTACATTTTATAATATTTTAAATACTGTTATCACTAATTCTATCCCATTGTAGACGTATTACGTACATATTATGCGGCTTTAAACAATCTAGAATTGTTTGCGCGATGAAAAGATTTCCGTTTACACAATTCAGGTACACATAAACGCTATCTGAATCCTAATGTCATCTCTCTCTTACTCCCTCCCCTCCCCCAACACTCTCACTTACTCTCCATCCCTTTCATCCTCTCTCTAGCTGTTAGATAGATCTAAGCTCAACTCGAAGAAAGTTTGATGATAACTGCAGTCAACTACGGCGGCAATTAATTCGGCTTAACATTCTCTCAAGTCGGAAAGTTTATTATGCTACTGTAAAACTAACCATCGGTTAATCTATTGCATTGTCTAAATCTAAACTGGAACAGAACAGAAATTTTAATGCATTATGTACAATGGTTTAGTGGAGTTTCTCTTTAGTGAAATTGCCTCCAGTTGGTAGGGATAAAACGAAATTTTTATTATTTACAATATTATCTATTGAGGGAAAAATATTAGATTAAAAACCCCAGCTATCATGACCAAATTTCCGTTTGGTTGGTTCAGAGCGTTCTTTATTCTCCTGTGAAAGTACTAGTCGTTCGTCCAAGCAATGCCTATTAGACAGCAGATTGTACTGGTACAAGTTCGCATTGCTTAAAAAATTTAAAGGTTGCATCTCTGATGTATTCCCACCACCATCAACGTGTTTGTCGCATTGTGCAGTTCCGATATGCGTTTGTAATGATGGCCAGTCTGACGCAAGCCTCAAAAACTTCTGCTCAACCTGCAGCATATGCTGCCGCCCAGGAGGGCACGCGTACAGAAGCATCAGTCTGACCACTACTTTGTACAAACGAAGCTTATTGGCAGGCGACGTAGCAGAAGGCAAAGTACGCGGGTAGACCCTTTGCCCTTGTTCACTTTATCACTGGATATGGGGAGTGAAAGTGAGTTTACATTCCAATATCACCCCAAGATATTGAGATATTTGAACGACAGTTTCAAATCGAATCTTTTTATGAAGCAACGATCTACGCTTGAAAAGTATTGCATCGATTAATTTTAATTTTCTAATGGTTGCAGAAACTTCTCGTGTAGCGCATTGCGTTGTCTAATCTGGTCGATATATTGCTTAACCTCAAAGAACAGGAATAAAGACCGATATCGTCAGCGTAGAGTGCCAATTTTACATTCGTGGGGCGAGGGATTTTGTTAAAATATAGGAGGAACAGAATGGGTCCAAGGATAGAGCCTGGAGGAACACCGGCAACATTGTCTCTCGGTTGGGAAAGGATCGAAAGGAAACTCTATACTCCGTCATCCTACTGATCATGCCAAACAGTGCGATAGGCCGTCCCTATCAAAAACATACCAGTATGCTTTCGTAAGTTAAACGCTAGCGTTATGTCTTCTACTATTCTGGCTATGTGTAACAAGCTAGAATATCTTAAGGTTTAATTCATGAAGTTTTTACTACAAGAGGCGTGGTGCTGGTTTTTACTTATCATCAATCAATGAATGAAGCGTTATTATTTGGTTATGCATTTAGCGGCTCTAAAGACTTTAGAGACTTAAGTGTAAAAAAATCATATTACAATTGCACACCTATTCCTCACTTTTTAAATTAATAGTTGAAATTATTTAATTAAAGTATTCTGATGTTTTGTAGTATTTGATTATTTTATAAGTATTTATGTTTTGGATTTATTTCATTGTAGAATTAAAATTGGTAGTGAGTTGGCATTAATTTTTTTCTAATGAAATACTTTGCACATACGTTGTTACTCGTAAAAATGAGAAAAAATATCTTTATCCTGACAAAAGAGAGAATGCCGAGGTTGGACAGGAGGCGACCGATACGAGGTCGAGAGCGAGAAAAAAATAGGATTAACATAACCAACCATTTGGTTTTGACATTTGGGGTGAGAGGAAGTAATTTATTTTTTATGTTCCTTCTCCATTGAAAGTGGACAAATAAACTCGGATTTTCTCGCTGTTCTACCTCTCAGGGTTGTCGGTTGGCCGGTCGCCAAGGTATAAGCATGTTATTGCCGAGGTCTGCCAATCCTTTGGACACTCGACTATTATGTCTTACCTCGCCGGATCATAATGTTATGGTAATTGGAAAATATAAATCTGCCTTTGTGCAAACATCCGGCACGCTATTTATATTTTAATTAATTAATCAATTAATTAAAATTATAATTTCAAAAAGGCTTTCTAGTTTAAATGGATTCAAATGTTTAACAGTTGATTTTTTTTTATTAAATAAGTATAAATGAATTTATTCCCCGACTAGGAGAACGTCCACGCATTTAATTATTGGAATACGTTGTTGCTAGAATTGAATGGGTTAAGTGAGTGCGTTAGAGGAGATTGGAAATAAGGAAGACGAGTGTCGGGGTAGGATGTGTTGTGAAACTAATCAGGAAGAGCCACCTGAGCGCCCGACGGGTTATCCGCGCTAAGACTTCTCCACGAGTTAAAAAGCGATTTAACATGTTTCCTAACAAGACGTGCCAGGTGGAAGGAATCTCATTCCGACAATACAAAGGGCTTGTAGATGGGATTACTTAGCATAAGCCTGTTAGTTGCTATTTAACCGAAAAGCAATATCTGGATTATCCAATAAGCATCTATAAGCAAACATAAATAGATAAATACATAAATAATATAATCACATATATGAATAATAAACTTGTGGCCGAATCAATAGACTAAAAGGAAATCACCCAGACCCACCACTGAAGATGACGAGAAGTTAAAACTCTTCTGATAGATCAAACATATATAAAGACACTTTATTTTTAACCGATGTAATATAGCAACATATAGTACCATTAGTCCTAAATTTTGTTGTTGTTTTAATAAGAATTGGGCAAAGCCTCCATTCTGTTAGACTTTGATGGAACAGACTGTTTCAATCAACCTGCCTTTAAGTTTTATTTGAATGATTTTTATAACCCGTTATGTTTAATTTCCATTAGAACCAAAAATTCAACGGACCGATATTTCGCCTTTTCTATACCGAACTTTTACAAACATCATAGAAAACGTTAACTTGATTATTATTAAAATTAAATCTGTGTGGTCATATTTTTATTAAATGTAGCTTAAATGTAAATTAAATTTAAACGTAATGTATAATTGTAGAATTTTCTACGATTTCATTTCTTTTCAACATTTATTCTGCTATTTCATGATGAGTGTTATGAATGTCAAGACGGTAGAGAAATTATACATATAATCCTTTACCTAAAAACAGAAAACTCGTTATTAATAAATCTGTTTAGAGAACGTGGTTTTTTTTATAATTGTAAATAGTTATAGTCTATATGCCTTGTCATTAAGTGTTTTGTTTGAATGAGTGTATTTATTAGTGTAGGTGATGAGGGGTTATGGTGAAATATAGCGTCTCCAACATTGTGTGTGTTTAGAGTCGATGGCGGAATGTTTATTAAAGTGCCCCATCGACCATAATTTAAATTATATTAGTAATGCTGTGAGTAGGTTAATCAGTATGAATGAAATTATTTGTGCGATTGATTTATCCGGTTAAGTAGTTACTAGACTAGATTATAGTTTGCACTGTTTTGGGGCTGAAATGATCTAGTTGTTGATGGCCCCGTTGGTAGGGAAGCGACGATCTCCTGGGCATCTGGGTTAAGAAGTATACCCTAATTGTGTAGGGTCAGCATATCGGGGAGTGACAACTCTTGGGGGTGAAAGTTCGAACAAATCTGTTATCATTCTGATATTAAACCTACCAACAATTTTGTGAACAACTTTATTACAATTTTTAAATTTGTATTTGGTATATAAGTTGTATTATATATACTGAAAGACAAAAAACCATACACCGTACGTATTTTGTTTATTTCAAATTGTTTGCATTTTTATCGTTATATTAATTACAACATACGTATGTTATGATGTTTGAAAGAAAATTCACCGGCAAAAATGTAGTGGTAGATTAAAATTTAACTAACAATTTATTACCAAATTATGCTCTTAATTCTTTAATATGGGCAAAATCAGGCAATAAATTATTAGGTAAATTGACTCTATCACTCTGGTGTATGGTGAATTTTCTTTCAAACCATCATCATTAAGACATTTATATTAAAATCATGAATTTCTGATCTCGTTTAATTTGGTTTACATAAAAACAAGAATGTTGTAATAAATATAGTGATACAAATATATATTGTTTGAAATAAACAACAAAATACGAGTGCCTGTTTATTTTTTTAAAGTATATTATAGTTGAAAAATATGAATGTTACAAATATGTTTATTGAACGTATTAAATGATCAGGTGTACTTAAGCAAAATTGTTGTAGATTGCCATAAAGTTAGTGGGAATCCGTTTAATCCACAAGCGGGTGCCACAAGACGGGAAAGGTTAGTAGACGGAGTATTGGGTTTCTTGGGGAACCACCTGTAGGCAAGTCCCTAGAAATATGAACTGGCCACAAAAGCTCGGACCTGTTGATGATTCAAAAGTAGCGCCATTTGTCATTTCCAGACCGGTGCCTCAAACTCAAAGCAATCCAGTATAAGGTAGACACTTTGAAAGAACTTAAAATATACAAATTATTTGAGGAAAAATCTTCGGTATAAACTAATAGACGCTCACGCGTGAGAAAACATGAAGAAGAACATGGTATTTTCCGAAGAGTTGGAATAGATGTTGTTTAATTCAAATATTAGGTTTAATTTTGTAAATCGTTGTGTGCATTTTCTTTCGTATTACTCCAAGTTTATACTACTGTATCTCCATGAAAGAATTAAAAATGAATAGTTTCATTGCAAAGTTAAAATAGATTTCATACTTTTATTCTATAAAACTCTCATTTATTCACATAAAATCTGGATCTCGGAAATGAAGACAAGTTTGCATAGGTCACAATTTATATTAAGATGATCGGTTTGCCTCCTTTACGTATGAATGCAATCCTTACAACGACTGTATTCACGATGTTTGTAAGATGTTAACCCGTGTTAATTCGAATAGAGAAATGTTCAGTAAGATCGTAAACTGATGCCCCCTTCTTATCTTAGCATTTTAAACGTTAATTGTTCCGCAATACTGAACGTGGCGTTTTGGTTTTGTTTTGTGTTAAATTGTCAGATGCCAGAAGTTAATAAAAAGGGAAAATTAATCAACCCTTTCATTCAAAATGCTATATATGCACTCGATAAGTACTAACAATGACACGCTTCAAGTCTTGCCGACATACCTAACTTGTATCCTAACGTCTAACAGCCTACAATTTTGTAGGATAGGAGATGTATCTACTGTGAATGGGAGTATAATGACAGGTCAGAAATCAACAAAAGAAATGTATTGGCCAGATGTAATTAATGTGTATTTAAAAATAAAAATACGTGTAAACAAAAAACAGCTGTTAAATTCATGGCTGCCATGTTGGTTACCTACGCCCTAACGGAGGCAATGCGACTACATTTTCGACCTAACATCTAACATTGGCCGTGGCCTGTTAGATCGAGCGATGTTAACGAGCCGATTCTTACAAGTCTACGTCAACATTTTTCTCGATCTAACAGGACCAAACAGAGCTAAAAGGATTAACACAAAGATCGATCATACCTCGACTGCATGCTACTTCGGACTGTGGTAACCGACAAGAGATTTGGGAACTGTGAGACAAGACGAAAGTCGAATTTAACGTACAAAATTAGTACATATTTACAAAACTTTCATTACACCTAAGTTCTAAAGTTCGGGAGTCAACTGGTCTTTCCGATGCAGAATGCTAAGACAAATTCGTAATACTCCCTTCAATATCTCTTTAAAAAAAAGTTTTTTTTTTTTCTGATTATATTATAAAACAGAGAATATTGTTATATTTTATTGACAATTTCACTATTTCTTATCAATATTTCATCAGATTATTATTATTATTAATTTTCCACGTCTCGACCGTTTGAGGCGACAGCTCATACATCTGCTAACGTTGATTCATTGGGCGGGAGTGTCACCATTAGCTCACCTCCTGCAATACAGTGACTATCAAGTTATTAATATTATCATCACATTTATTGAAAACAAAGCTACATTAGATTCATCTTTGAAATTAAGGGAGTCCACATAGGTGGACGCAACGATTACAGCGTTGTCACGACAACCCAGCACTGTAAGCTAAAGGTCCCGGGTTCGAATCCCTGAAATGAACAGAACATACTTAGGAAATATTTGTTTTTTTCAAGAATACTCGCACACCGAGGATTCATTTAATCTCGTAGTTGAACGAACTTATATTCGATATAGATTACTCATTAATTATAACTTAAATTGACCTTATTAACGAAGAATGAATGACTCGCTGCAAAAAGATGATGATGATTCTTATCAACATCATTATTATTAAAATTTAAAGTAAATTCAATTTACAAATTTAAATAATATTACGTACTCTTAAGAAATTTAAGTTAACATTACAATTACTTTAAAGATTTATAAAAATTGTTAATAAATATTGACTATCGATGTATGAGATAACCTTAACTAAGCCACTTTTTTAAATTTTGGAGTTAAAACAAGGTGATGCTTTGTGAAGGGATGAATGAAAAATTATAAGACTGAATTTTCTGTTTTTCTTTTTATAGTATAAACTACAATTTTTAAAAACGTTTCAGTATATTGAGAAAGGAACATACATAAATTGTTGTTTCATTTCAAAACTTATCAAAGCCTTTACCATTATGAAGAGACCAAAAGGTCAGAGGTGTGAGGAACGTGTATGCATAATTAGGAAGAAATATGTTACACCATGTCGTTATAGTCCAAACTCTACGATTGAAGAATGCGAGTAATTAAGAAATAAATTAAGGCGGTGGTATGACGGTTCAGGAAAGGAAATCCGCAAGAATTAAAAATAAAGCAAGTAAAAAGAAAACAGAACGAACGTAAAAAGAGGACCTCAAACTCATGGCTCGAAATGATTTAAATCGAATCTCTTCTAACTCTTATATTTATTAAGTGGCCTAGTTGAAGAATGATCGGTGCTCATTTGAATCGGTTTGTGCGAGATCCTTGCAGAATGAATTCCGTTGAAGAAATCTTGGAGTTGAGAAGGATTTGTGGAGAATTATTGCTAATTGCCGGAGGAAGACGAGGTCTCCCGCTCCGGAAACGGGCCCGAGCTAAATGTAAATAGAATATACCAACAGTACGAAGGCTCCCAACATTCTGCCCTCCTTTCCATCCCAACTGTAACAACCGGGGATAAGGACAAGTTTTTAATTAAACGCCCTCTGTCTGGCTCAAGTGTAAGTAGAACCAGCTGCGCCATTCCCATACAATCCTTTCCTGTTTGTTGGTCTGGACTGGTCTTACAGTCAAAACAACACACAAACAATTTATTATACCTTTTATGAGACATTATCCGAAACGTTAGTCTACCAACCATATCCGAATCTAAATTTTATGCTGAGAAATAAATTGTAACCTTAAAATCTTTAGTAACAGGATAAATAGAACGAAATCATTGATAACAAAGTAAAGTCAACTTAAGTCGACTAAAACTCAAACAAGAAGCTTCATTCTTTCCATTCTTGCATTACAGTGGTATGGGATTGCCCGAGTATAGTTTTATATTTTGACCGATGATCGATTATTCCTTTAACATTTTTCCGTTCATTTTTTCCGAGATTTGGTAAAACATTAAAGCATACAAGTTATGAATTAATTTCGTAGTATTATTTTTTTACGAGGGTTCGCAACAGCAGAGGTCATATAAACACTCAGGATGCCGGTGTTTTTGAAAAAAAAAAAGAAAAAAAAAAAGAAGCCCATTTGTATGTATGTCGGGTTCGAATGCAGGGCCGCTGGATTCGAACCCGGGACCTTTACCTTACAGTGATGAGCGCCGTGTCAACGCCTAAACCATTGCGGCCACCGACGCCCCCAAGTCTTAAGTATGTATAGCACTTTTATTGAGTATTATACTGTGACTGAGCGCTACTATCACACATTGTCCATTGCCCCCTCCCATCAAGAGGCGACCTAGCGCCGGTAAGATCGTGGGAGGTTTGGGCTCAGGTGTACTTCTGCAGCCAAGGGCGAGGGACGTAGGGAAATCAATAGAAATCATAATTGTATTAATACAAGTAAGTTTGAGTGGAGGCCACAATCTTGGTGACGGGATCTATGTTTGTCACTCAATTCTGTATATAGATTTGTTTTACGTTTGTTATATTTTTGTTATCGGGAAGAAACCAATTATATTTTATTTTAGTTTTGGAATAAATAGTTTGTTTAATTTTAGTTATATTTTGTGTTATACCTTTTATACCTTTGATAATACAACAGTGACAGGAGTATCACTTAGGGCAGATATTCGAGTCAGAATATCGGCCTAATAGTAAGGCGGTCGAACAAATGATCGTCACACATGGTAGCAGAGATATCATTTTCAGTAATACACCTACTAATAGTTGCGATCTGCGAACTCTGGTTTAAGGATAAATTAATAAAAAAAATAATTTGTATTTTCCTATGTTCCTACTGTTATTGTTATTTTGTTTTTATCATTTTGCCTACTGCATGCGCCAACTTTAATAACTTTTAATTTCGTTAATTTTATTATTCCTATCCTTTAAATCCACGTAAATTTATTTTCGAATACAGAAATTGAAATGTTTAAGAAGGAATTAACCGGAGCGGCGCCTGTTGAACGCCTATCAGTTAATCCTCTGTAGAATAAACAAAAGCAACCGATTCTAAAATTAAAATAATTTGCAAAATGACATCAAATATACAAACTCAAGATCCACTCCCCCAAACCCATGATGTAAATGCTAATTTATGTAAAGCATGTGCAATACCAGCCATTGCGGATGATTCTTCTATCTGTTCGGTTTGTAAAGATATGTTTCATTTTGCATGTGATAACATTGGAAAGAGGGAGGCATGGATAAAAATGTCAATGGCCAGGCGCGACTCTTGGAAATGTAATAATTGCAAAGGTAACTCATCACACAAACAAATAGCCGACTTGACGAGACAATTAAACCAGGCTCTAGAGTTAATAAAATCGCTGCAAGAACAAAACGAAGCAATAAAACAACAGTTAAATAAAAAAACACAAAAACTACCAAAAAACACAGATCCCAAATTTGAAAGTACCCCCGATCAGAACGTCACTTTAGATAATTCCCTACAGGACGAAGCCACAGTACACATGCCTTCAGCAGTTTCCAACCATAAGTTCCCTAGATATCTCGAGAGCCTAATAAACGACGTTCCACAGTTTAAAACCAACGATCCATGGTCCATCATATCGTTCATCGAAAAAATGTACGATTTAAATATCAATAACGCGCAATGGTTCAATGAAATCTTTCGGCGAATCGGAGTAATCCAATCGAATTCAATCCTAACGCAGATTTTAAGTTGTGCGGGCGACAATGAAATAAAATTTCCATATGTTTCAAATTATGTAATTACCCAATTAATTAATGTCCGTACTCGTACCTTTTTAATATCCCGTAAAGTTTTGAGACCACAAAAGAATAACGAATCTTTTAGGGACTATGTTTATGACATAAGAAAATCTGCAAGTATACTAGGAAATTACTCAGAATCCGAGATTTTGGATATTATTATATCGGGAGTAAACCTTAACACGCGAACTCGTTTTCAATTTATGGAAAAGCCAAACAATTTGCAGGAATTAGAGAATTTAATTTTACAAGTAGAACGGCTCGAAGTAGCAGTTAAGACGGACTGGCAAAGATCAAATTACAGTAACTTCCGCTATAGAAATTTCCGGGCAAATCTATATAATCAAAATACAGCAACTCCTTCTCCGGGGAGCCGGGGAAATAATGTAATCCCAAAATTTCAATTTAATAAGAATGGATCTGGTCAAAACAAGGAACATTTTCCAACTGTTCAGACAAATTTCAAGACTCAATTGTTCAAAGAAAAATAACCCTCAGTGCAATAACAAGTTACTAGAAAAAATAAAAATCAAGGTACACAGTTTTCAATCCAAGAAAGCAAGGACAATTCAAAAATAATTGAAAGAAATAGGCATTTAAGTGATAACGCTCCTAAGCCGTACTACGTAAATAATTCGCCTGATAAACAATTTACACGGACACGACCTCAACAATCATACTCTCAACCCAAAACTGAACCCCGATCTAAAAATAAATATAATCCGTGCACGGAAGAACAAAATCACTCTTTTCAAGAACCAAAAAACTAGAAAACCGGGTCTATGCTACATTAAATGAATCAATTATGAACATAAGTAAAAAAAGCATCTATTACAATCATATTTTTGTCAAAGTAAATAATTATAGAGTCAATGCTCTCTTAGATACAGGTGCGGGTATATCTTGCATTCAACCACAATTTTTAAAAATTCTAAATCACATACAATTTATTAAAAAATCACCCTGCTCAATGTCAATAATTGTAGGAAATTCCGAAAAAATTAGAATCAACCATAAAGTAAACGCGCACATAAAAGTTGGCAAATTTTCATGGAATCATGAACTCTTAATTGTACCTAATTTACCATCACAAATTATCCTAGGCTTAGACTTTTTAGGAAAAACTCATATGTCCATAGACCCGGCAAATGCAAAAGTTTTCTTCAAATTTAACCCTTTAATTACAATCCCGCTCACCCCACCCGACCACCAAAACGTAAACGTATTCACAAGGGTGAGGCCCGAAAATGTTTATAAACTCTTTCAAGAATCTTATCCGGATATCCTCACTCCTAAATTGGGTTGTACGAACGTCATGACATACGATATCACTCTGAAGGAAGGAGTCGTCTTGGATTCTCGCAAATCGAGGGTCTGCTACCGCTCAGGGCCCGAGCGGTACCAGATTCTTAAATCTAAGATCGACCAACTCCTGAAAGATTCAGTTATTGTACCCGTGACGTCACATTTTACTTCACCCTGCTTCCTTGTCCCAAAAAAACCAACAGGAGATGGTCAAAAGAATTTCAGGCTTGTCATCGACTATAGAGAACTTAATTCAAAAATGAATTACATTGCTCACCAAATCCCCACTATAGAGGAGGCCATCATCCATTTACGCTCCGGAAAATATTTCTCTGTTTTTGACTTAAATAGCGCCTACAACCAAATCCCTATTAGCGAAAATTCCCAAAGGTTAACTTCATTCCAAGTCCCGTGGGGTACTTATGCCTTTAGACGGGTACCTTTCGGCTTAGCCACAGGGGGACAAGTTTTGTCCATGTTACTCGAAAAGATTTTCGGTGATCTAATATTTAAATTTTTATTTTTTTATTTTGATGATTTAGTTATTTATTCAAACAGCTACGAGGAGCACATTAATCATTTAACAGTATTTTTTAATCGGTTAAGGAAATCGGGGCTAACCGTTAACCCTCAGAAAATACAACTTGCGCAGTCCGAAATTAACTTTTTAGGGCACAAAATAAAACATAAAGAGGTATCTATCGACCCAGAACGCATTCGCGCTATCCTAGAAATACCTAGACCCAAGACACCTCGTGGAGTAGCCCAATTTATGGGCTCTATCAATTTTTTCTCTCGCTTTATACCGGACTTAGCGAAAATTGCTCAGCCTCTTAATGAACTGAGAAAAAAGAAGTCTCAACTAATTTGGACCCAAGAATGCCAACAGGCATGGGAAAATTTGCGGCATAGAATAACGACTCCCCCTATTTTATCTACCCCTGACTTTACCAAAAGATTCTGCCTTTTCACCGATGGATGTAAACTCGGAGTTTCGGCATGTTTAGCACAAGAGGTCGATCGGGCTTGGAAGCCAATAGCGTTCGCCTCGAGAAAGCTTAAACAAGCCGAAGAAAACTATGGAGCTTATGACTTAGAAGCTCTAGCCATTATCTTTGCCCTTGAAAAGTTCCGCGTTTTTCTAGAACACGATGAATTCGATTTATACACAGACCATAAGGCCCTTACCAGTGTTATTAACATGCAACATCAGGGCGGTCGACATGCGCGGTTTGCGATTCGTTTAATGTCGTTTAGATACAAAGTTAAGCACATAAATGGAAAACAAAATACAATTGCCGATTATTTATCACGTAATCCGGTTGAGGACGTAGATAACAAAAATAAGACAGAAATAAACATTTTACATACAATTCCCGAATGCTTCAAAGATTTCAACAGGGAGCAAAAACTAGACCCAGAACTTAAAACATTAATTGAAAATATTAAAGAGGGCAAAAATCATGAAAAATATGTTTTAAAAAATGCAAGGTTATATTATGTCCTAGAAAAAAATAGATTAAGAGCTGTCGTTCCTAAGTCACTTCAAGATCTAATATTTAAATATTATCATTCCTCATTAATTGGTGGCCACCTTGGAATTTCAAGGACACTTAACAAAATTAGAGACCTTTTCTTTTTTCAGGGGATGAAACGCTTTGTGATTGATCGGGTCAATCAATGTTTACAATGTGCACGTACTAAAATTCCTCAAACATTACCGCAAGGGAAAATGTCAAGCTTTAGTTCAGAACGACCTTGTGAAAAACTTTTTATTGATTTCGCCGGCCCACTACCTAATAGTTTCGGGTACAGATATATTTTTATCGCTGTTGACGATTTTTCGCGGTACACGATTATTACCCAAACCAGGACTGCAACTGCTCAAACAGTCGTTAATATCATACATACCAAAATATTTCCATGCTTTGGATTCTGGGGAAAGGTCGTGTCGGACAATGCATCTATATTTCGCTCCAAAATATATAGAGAATCTTTAATGACGCACGCGGTACAACCCGAATATCTAATTCGTCATTATCCCAACCCCAGCAAAGCAGAAAGAGTTCTCAGGGATTTGAAAACAGCATTAGTAGCCTTTTACGGAGAAAATCAAAAAAATTGGTCCGAAGGCCTGAATTATTTACAGCTTGCAATAAACTCGGCATACCACTCTTCGTCAAAGACAACTCCCGGACGCTTATTTCTTGGGCGAGATTTAGTTACACCATTGAACTTAGAATGGGATATTTATTATGACGATCCTAACAGAACAAACACAGAACTGTGGGAATTAGCCTTAAAAAACATCCAGAAGGCAAGACTAAAATCTAAGCATTATTATGACAGGCGACACAAGGATGTTCAATTTTCCATAGGCGAAACAGTACTTCTCAAAGCCTACAATCTATCCGACAAAGGAAAACAGTTTACCGCAAAACTTGCGTACAGATATAGCGGACCTTATAAAATTACAAAAAAATCATCAGACGTCACATATCTTCTGCAAAACGTTAATAATCCTGCGGATATTAAAAAGGCTCACGTATCCCAAATAAAACGATTTGTACCAAAACAGCCTAATAATAAAATAAACTAATAATAATATAATATTAAAATAATAAAAAATAAATAAGTAATTAATAACTTAATTCTAACAATAGTTCACTGGTGTCGGAAACTAACACTACGGCCTCTACTTAAAAAAAAAAAAAAAAAAAAAAAAAAAAAAAATGTTTTTAGCAATTTCAATCACCTTCGCCAGCCAGGAATACACCTCATTTTTTAATTTCTTCGATTCATATTATCTTTATTTTTTAATTTCTTTTCATTTATTTTGAATCAGCATTTAGTGTAGACGCTAATTCACTAATCTGATGTTATCAAGGCAAACACCTCTCTACTGGACCGAGCCTTCTGATAAGACGCTATGGCCTGGCGTAAACAAAGCTCGTCTGGCATCACCTGAGTTCAACCGAAATATCTCAACAAACAATACAAACATTTTAAATGGATTTAAAAAAAAAAAAAAAAAAAATGAATTTAAATTTTTTTTTTCAATAATAAAAAAAAAAGATTTATTTATTGTTTATTTCTTAAGCATAAAATTAAATGTTTGATGTTCATTAAATATAAGGAAATGTGTAAATATGTAATAATAATCCTACGCCACGACGTCTAAGTACCGAAACAAGAATAAAATGAATTTAATTGTTAAATCTAAAATAATTTGTTCAAATATTTGAACAGAAGATAAAGTTTTATTTTAAATTAATTTTACTGATCAAAAAAAAAAAAAAATAAATAAATAAATAACAAACAGATAAATATATTCCAAGCTAAGAAAGTAATAAGAAAATTACTGCGCTTATTTACCAGCAGGTTAACTTGTGTTTTAATTTTTTTTAAATTGCAAACATCTGCAGTACTCAATCAAGTTATTGTGCATTAAGGCTATTCATATAAAAATAAATAAATAAAAATAAATATACATAGTTAGATTTCAAAATTTTAACAAATAGGGTCATGAAACCAAGGTTGTGGCATACATTGATGGCTCATTTCGCTCCTTTGTTCATTATAGCATATTGGTGGACGAAGAGGGACGTCACCTTTAATATATTGGTTTCTCTAGCGCCTTTCCCCTCGAAACTCGTTACCTACACTTGGTAAAGGAACTTGTATGAACAATGTCGACAGAAACACCCCTTGACGGAGTGTTCCAGCTTCAGGGGTGGGTAGTGTGACTGAGCGCTACTATCACACATTGTCCATTGCCCCCTCCCATCAAGAGGCGACCTAGCGCCGGTAAGATCGTGGGAGGTTTGGGCTCAGGTGTACTTCTGCAGCCAAGGGCGAGGGACGTAGGGAAATCAATAGAAATCATAATTGTATTAATACAAGTAAGTTTGAGTGGAGGCCACAATCTTGGTGACGGGATCTATGTTTGTCACTCAATTCTGTATATAGATTTGTTTTACGTTTGTTATATTTTTGTTATCGGGAAGAAACCAATTATATTTTATTTTAGTTTTGGAATAAATAGTTTGTTTAATTTTAGTTATATTTTGTGTTATACCTTTTATACCTTTGATAATACAACAGTGACAGGAGTATCACTTAGGGCAGATATTCGAGTCAGAATATCGGCCTAATAGTAAGGCGGTCGAACAAATGATCGTCACAATACAGTCCTATCAATGAGGCAATATTAATACGGGGCTCTTCACCCTCTACTGGGCTTTCTGGAATAATATCAGAGTTCGTCTAAAAGAGAATACAAAGTGAGTCTGAAGAAGGAAAGGATACTAAAAAGCGGGGTTTGTGCTCCTCAGGCACTGCAGCCGATGTACCTGAGTCTGAGAAAACGAAGGAAATCACTCGCTAGACCCAAGCAGTACCATGAACTGAACTGAAAAATCCATGAAGCTCATTGCGCGTTTTCAAAAGAAGCTGCAGAATGTATGTATGTACGGAAGAAACTCTGAATCGTGAGAGTATTCCTGAAATGGGAACTGCAAAATTAACGGACATCTGAGAAACATTGACCTCAACAAGATCGTGTGTAAATTCTGTAAAGAAGCAAAGGAAACCTCAACGTCCCCACTGACTGATCGAGGTGCTACACATCCCCACAGGAGAGAAGGAGTAAGTTGCGACTATGGTGTATTGAAAAACCCGCCGCCTAGTTAATCGTTATTATTAAACATTTTATCTAATTCTTATAATTATGCATGTACATTAGCTGTTGTTTGCGAATTATTTTGCACTTGTATTAGAGAATAAAATCACAAAAAATGGGAAGAAATACAACCATTAAAACAGGGTAAAATAATATATTTCATTGATTGACTCACCAGTGTACCTTAAGAACGGAACTGTTCGATAATAACGATTAAAAATTTCAATCAATCAGGTCGCACATAGCTCAGGTGTAACTCTGATCTAGATGCGTCGAATTTATGGTAGTTACGTCAGGTTCCCATATTTTGGAATACAAGACCCAAAAGCGAATGGCACAGACATTACATTGTACGTTTACACAGCAGTTACATCCACAATTGAAAAAGTGAGGCTACTGTTATAGCTGTGAGATTTAATCGGGCTTCAATAACACGTCTTTTGAAACAATAACCCTTTTTCATTATTTTCTTGAAATGAATGTCTTTCTAAAATTTACATCTTTGGCACTGTAATACGCTAATGGACAAAATAAACGCACCACCCTTTTACTAAAGTTAATGTATTTAGGTATAATCATATTTTGCTACCAACAATAGGTTTGGTTGTTAAAAAATCTCGCACAACAACCAATTCGGTGCGGTGGCCCAAGGAAACACATCAATGACTTATCATTGAAATGCCACCTGAGCGTCTCCATATAAAATTACGCCCATGTGAAGATTTGAGGCCAATTTTCGCCTCGTCTGTAAAGAGAACTCTTTCCCAATCTTCCAATGTCCAATTCACATATTGTTGAATTGAAGGTGGCCATTTTCTGAGGTGTGGTAAGAAGAGTACCACGAGCCGTGTGCTATGCCTGATGTTATTTTCGTTGTCCCTTCTTTTTACAGTACTAGAGAAAATCGAAACATTTCGGACTTGTTTTACCAGATTTCTCATCTCATTTCCCGTAATGCTGCGGTTTCGTCGTTAAAACATCATTAACTAAAAAAGACCCTACAACCGGCCAATTGACATCTGAGGTTCTCTAATTGAACTTAACTATGTATCCTGCCCATTCGGCATTTTGTTCACTTTTCTTCTTCTCCCTTCAATAAGAAATCGCCAGTAAAAATATTAAAAAAATCTTGGTTTTTCAGTATGTTGAAAACGGACAAAAATCAATATTGCTTACGTACGGATTTTGTTTTTCTAAATATTACATAATTAGCAATATAAGGAAACAATATATATTTTATTTTGATTGAATATATAAAAAAATATATTTTGCATTGTATAAATTCACTTTTTTCCACATCCTAGATGTATTTGTTAAATGTAAACAATGTTTGTAAATCCCAGGCCCTGAAGATGATCTCTATAAAGATCGAAACAATAGATATGTTGCTTTACTCTCTTGTCCAGATATTGGGATGTAAGACTGATTTAAGTTGCCGGACAGTTTAAACAGTTGATCTTATTTAAACTGTCCGGCAACTTACATCGGTTTTACATCCCAAACCTGGACAAGAGAGTAAAGCAACATATCTATTGTTTCGATCTTTATAGAGATCATCTTCAGGGCCTGGGATTTACAAACATTGTTTACATTTAACAAATACATCTAGGATGTGGAAAAAAGTGAATTTATACAATGCAAAATATATTTTTTATATTTTTTAGGATAAGAGAGTAAAGCAACATATCTATGATTGAAAAAACCCAAGCAAAATCCTACAGCACACGCTACCCACCATTTTGAACACCAACACAATTTCGACTTCAAAAATCCAAAAATATTACATACAGAACAAAACGAACATAAACTTAATTTCTTAGAAATGATTTATATCAACAGAGATAAACACAGCATCAATTACAGAACAGATACATGTAAACTCAGTCGCAGCTACGCCAATCATTAATCAAATTCAATATACATAACATACATATATCATTACATTACATTCCACACATCAAATATTTTTCACATAGTCTAATTGTCCAACAATTTAGCTTTCCTTTTCCTATTTATCCCTTTCTATATAATCCTGAAAGGATAATCTGNTGGAAAATGCATTTATTGACTTTATCAATTCTAAAAATTCTGAATTCTACTCAGACGGAATTAATAAGTTACCAACACGTTGGGAGAAATGTATTGAGAGTATGGGAAATTATTTTGATTAAAGAACATTGCTTTAAAGTAACTAGTTTCTTTTTTTTTGTTTAATACCAAAATCCTGCATTATTTTCCGGACAACCCAATATTTCGTTTTAATTAACAAGAAGAGAAAGAGTGGACGATTGTCTGAGAAAACTGGCGGAACAATTTAATTTGTTGCAAAACTCGTATTAAACGGATCCGAGAGCGTTCAACTGGGCAGTCGATAAAGGGAGAATGTTTGTTTTACTCTACTGCTTGAAAAACCAAATGTATTAAGCGAGGGGAGCTGCGAGCTCTGGAACGGGGTCGGGGAGTTGGGAGAACCGGGTTTAATTCTGTGATTATTCCTTTTAAAGAAGAGTCCCCGAGTTTTGGCCATTTTGAGATCATTCTGGTAAAGTGCAGAACAAAGAAACTCGATCTCAACTTTGCTTTTCCTTCTGTTACATCTAGAACAAATGCCAAGGGCTTCCTATCGACTTTAAGTGGTTTATCCACGCATTTTTGACACAAAAGTTATTAAATAGTCACAATTAATCGCTAAAAAATTGCCCGCGCAATGCTTAACTTCTTTAAATTATAAACGCGCGTCCCTACGTTCCAGCTGCCTATTGATAGCAATAGTCGATTTTACTTATCGAAGGAAGCTTATACTAAATTTAATACTCACGAGCCATGACTAAAGACACACAATAAAAACATGGAATGCTGAAAAATTCTAGGCTTCGGAAGTTGAAAACTTCAAGGGAGCACATTGCAAAAAAGAATTTATCCAAAATTCGTGTACTTAATGACAAGAGAATCCGTAATTAATACACTCGCCCTAACTATGAGTAGGAAAATAACCTAGGCTGTCAACAAGGCTCTTGTTTTGGCCAATTTGACAATTCATTATGAAAAGAAAATTTCCCACTTACTCTCCAGAGGAAGCTTTTGCGAATACCCAATGATCGCTGTGAGAGCAGTCCCTGGGGAATGCTTGCGTGAGGGTGGGGGGTGGTAGAGCAAAGGTTCAGTAATAATAATGTTGCAAATCGTCTTGTTTGATTATTTCGAGGAAATATGAAAATACTTCTATTCCCACATTCCTGAATATGTTCAGCCTGAAGATATGGCGGTGTTTTGTTTAATTAATTTTGCTTAACTCCTTTAGTTTTTGAACTGTTCCACCATTATGTTCAGGAAAATAAAGGATTGACTAAAAATAGTTTAAATATTGTGAATGAAATTGGGTGTAGATTTGATCGCGACTCTGTTGGTACAGTCGCATGTGACAAATAAAGACCTTCAACTAATAAATAAACTTTCACACTTCATCAAAATGGGGCTAGATAATAAACTCTAAAATAATTTATAAACTGATACTACCGTTCATGATATTTGGTGCTTCAGTAGGGGGAGAGTCGCTCAAAAATGCAATAATTTGAAAAAATTTCTATCTGCACAAAGCCTGATGTTGCTATGAGTTTTGAAGAGATTGAGGACTATTTCATTCCAAGAAGCCTGCATATTGGCTAATGAAATACCGATTGATCTTAGAATAGAGCAATGAATCAATGAGCACAAAAAGATAAAAGAAATTTAAAAAATTCTAGAACTTAGATATTGTTACAGTTTGGTCTCACCCAACACAACAAATCGTCGGAAAAAAAAGAATACCTGTAAAGACTTAAAGTGATAGACAACGATCTATGTGATTGCGTAATTGGAGAATCATAAAGTTGGGAGGGTATATTGTTCCAGTGCCCTCCACACGATAAAGCCAAATGTAATCTGCCAAGAAAAATACTTCTCATGAGAGGAAATTGGCCACCATCATTTGAGGGTTTAATACAAGACTACACTAAATAGTATCAAATTTATACATTTAAGGGTTGTTGTTAATACGCTTTATATGAAATTAAAACGAACTAAGTACATATATGAAAATGTATATTAAATGAATTTTTAACATATTTTATACCAAAAATAATTTAAAAGAAAAACCTATAATCGTATTCGGTGCAGGTTGAAATGAAATGTTTGAAAAAAGCACAAAACACACACAGACACACACACACAAACGCCCGCGTGCAGACGCACCCACACCTATCTTTGGGCGGCTGTTTTTGTTGTCTCCTCATAGACAAAGGCATCTCCTGGACAATGCACGCGGCGCCCCTGGTACGATCCATGCTCGTTTGCACAAATTAAAAAGGGGTTGGCGGGATCCTACCGGGGTCCCGGAAGAGGAAACTGAGAGACCTAGGTTCCGGTCCCTCATTACTCTCAAAGGACTCAGTTTTACTCGTTCGTTCTTCTTCCCTTTCTTTTTTTACACCCACTCAAGGAAAAATGCTTCAATGGCGTCAAAAAAGAAAAAAAAATTGGCCGATTACATGCGTTCCAGGAAAACACCAAACCAACTATACTAGTCACATTTTCGTCATTGATTTTAACAGACTTGACGTTCGATGGGTCCTAAATGTTAATAGTTGAAAAGAAATCGTAACATAAAACTACAAATACAATTCGTAAACTTATCAGTCATCAATAATATTTTTTCCACCTTCTAAATCAACTGTGTAGTTTAAAATGTTGAAAACGTACGGCGTTATGATACCCTAACGCGCAACTCAAATATAATACGGGTTTAGCCCGTCCTAATAGATATTGCTGTAATGACTATTAATTATTGGAAAAATTCAAAAAAAAAAAAAAAAAAATAGAAGAAGAAAATTCGACAAGAAAAAAAGAACAGGGAACTGGATAACACCACCTGGATGAAATCCTTATGCTTCTCATGGCATCTGAAGACCCTGAAATCAATGCCGAATTATACACAAGATATGTAATGGATGTGAAAAAAGTAGCCAACCAAAATAAAGAAAAGAATAAGAAAAAATTCGCGAAAACAAGAGTGTGACACTAAAATATAATGAATACACAATATACACAAAAAATAAAGTACCCGGAAAAATAAATGTATACGTAAAGACTGAATCATGAAAAATATTCTGAGAAACTATTGTACCATTAAACTAAAGCCTTGGAATTTTGTTTGTAAGACAGGAAAAGCTATGCATCCCTCAATATTAATAACCCATATATGTTTAGAAGTCATAATTGACAATATTAATTATTTCAATTAATTATTCTTTTTAATTAGACTAGCAGGCTTTTAAAACCAGGCTTGGTTAAGATGAAAGAATCTGTGTCACAAGCAGGATTCGAATCCAATTCTTTTCTCCCATTGAGCCCCCATTGAAAAACGTCAAAAAGAGGGAAAATTCGAAAGGTTGTAGGTTGAGATGCGGAGTTGGTGTCTGAGTGGATAGAAATCAAGATAGCTCAAGTGATTAGAGCAGCGGCTTATTAGCCGTAGGTTCGAATACCGCTCGTGGCACTGACTTTTCCATCTCAACCAAGACTTTAGATTAATTAATTGAGATATCAATAATGTTAAATAAATCAAACGGTGTACACGGAAAATATCGAACAAACTTAATCGGTGACAATGGATAAATGAATAACCAAGGATTATTTTCATTGATTATTTAATTATTATATTATTATTATGTTATTATTATTATATTATAATTATTATGATTATTATTATTAATACATTATAATTAATTTTCATTACCAAATATGGAAAATGTTGCTCAGCATAAAAATGGTGTGACAAAGTTATATGAGGGCGAGCGGTTTTTATAAGAATCTCTGTAAAAAGAAAAACAAGGCATACTTCGTTCACTGCCTCACAATTAGCAATTAGGTAAAAGTTTCAAAGAAGTTTTGGCAATTTATAAATAGTTTTAAAGGAAAGACTTTCATTTGTGGTGAGGTATCTATGGATGCATGGGTTCAGCACTTCCGTTTCCTTCTCAATCCGTTAAAACCTGACAAAGTATTTCTATGCAGAACCTATGATTTTTAACTGTTCTCTAGAGGCACCATTCACACTTGGGGAACTACTCACGGTACAAAAGAAGTTAAAAGATCACAAGGCAGCGGGCCGAGATAGAATTCCTTATGAGTTTTTTAAATATGCTCCACGTCAATTCTAAGAAAATCTCCTTTGCTTTTATAACTATATTTATGAATATGGTTCTTCATTTGGCAAATCGATTATTTTCCCTCTATTTAAGCAAGGGGATAGAAATGATCCCTCTAAATACAGAGGTATTTCTTGTCTGAATGGTACGGCCAAGATTTTTTCTTGCCTACTGCTTAGAAAGTTATAAGTTTATGTTGATGCCAAGGATTTACTTGAAGGTCAAATGGGGTTTAGAAAAGGGTTTTCGACTAGTGACAATCTGACAGTTTTGGCCAACATAGTCAATTTAAGACTGTTGAAACCAAAGCAGAAGACGTATTGCTTCTTTGTGGATTTGAGAGCTGCTTTTGATGGTCATCGGGGATTGTTGTTAAAACTCAGTCACTTAGGATTTTTCTCTAAGATGGTCAACACTTTAAACGCCTTATTCTCTGTGGCTTCTGCGAGTATGCGTGGAAATGAGGGTATTTCTTAGTTTTTTAAGTTAAGCTCTCTTTTTACATGACCTTCCAAATGTCCTGGGATATGGAAATCGTATAAGTAATACGACAATTAAAATATTGCTGTATGCTGACGATATAGTTATCCTATCGAATAGTGCAACTGGCTTAAAAAAATATCAAACTATTTGATCATTACTGTAGACAGTGGAACCTCACAGTTAAGGTGAATTTAGAGAAGTCCAACATCATAGTATTTAGGAGAGGGGTAGATTGAGTTCTCTGGATCGCTTTTTTTCAGGGGCAATCTCATCGAGATTGTAAATGAATACAAATATTTAGGAGTCATATTTACCCCGAGACTCTCTTGGACAAAGCACTTCTCTTGGAAAGCGTCAGTGGCTAAATTAGGTCTAAATAACACATGGTCAGCCTTTACACTTCAAGAATCTATCCCTATTAAAGTCGTTTAATATTTTTAAGGCGATAAGTCGTGCAATTCTGTTATGGCTGTCAAATGTGAGAATATCAGAAGTTCCAAACAGTAGAAAAAGTGTTGTTTTTTTTTTTTTTTTTTTTTGCCATCTGGTACTCCAAACTATATATTATATTTGGAGACCAACATGGATTTAATTTTGGTGTATAGACTCAAGCTTCACTTCTCCTATATTGTGAAAGTCCTGATACTAGATACACAAAAATAACATCTTTGGCGGTAATAAAGTCTACTATTTCATGGTTTGCATTGGATTAGAGGGGAATTGGGAATATATTCTTTGTGTAATTCGCGTTCTATTGAAATTGTATCCCACTTCTTGGCGGAGTGATCATCCCTGGGTGAGATTCGGTTATTGCATTTCGGATGTTTCACTCTTCCCAGAGTTGACCTGTTACGGTTTTTGAGTGGCTCAAATTCGCGGCCCTTAATTCGTTACGCTAGGCATGCATGGAACTAAAGATATGAGTTAATTAAGGAGTTTAATTTTTGATTTGTATTGTATAACCTGTTTTTCTATTCTTTCTCCTTTTAGCAGTTGTTATTTCTCTTTTCTTTCAATTTATTGCCTCGGCTATAATTATTATCTTACTTATTGTGTATTTTTTCGTTTCTGATTGTTTTACCAACGACCTGTGGCAGACGGATCCAAGATCCATGTCCTTCATGCTTTGTAATCACAATTGTCTTTTTTTCTTAAGTTTAATAAAGCATTATTATTATTATGTATTTATTAGCGTGAATGCTTATCATTATTGTAGGGTAGATGGCGGAATATTGAGTACCCCAACAACCCTCAATTAGATTAGTTATAGGTATGGAGAATGATGGGGGAATTTCGAGTACCACACCATCCTGAGTTAAATAGTATGTAAATAAGAAAGAATATATTTAAGAGTGAGTGAGTTTGGATTTAGGAGCTGAATGCGATGGAGGCTGAAATGACAGTTGTTGGTAGACCCAGGGCCCAACCTTGGTGTCTGATGATGTCTGACCCCGTACTGCTAACTCCCGGGGAGGGTGATTCTCAAGACCTACCGGTAATTTATTGTAAATTATAAAAGATGTAATTGCCGGTGGACTGCGAGAAGTAGTAGGCTCAACTCTGTGCAGCTTGTATGTAAGAACATGCTTGTGCAAATGTGAGCCTATGTTAATCAACAATCAGTAATCAGATAAAGCTAAGCCTAAAATCAGATACTTGATTAATATTTTATACGAATCTACGAGTTACAATCAACTTTTTGTGTAGTAGAATGAGAATAAAATACGCCAAAGACAGTACGAATTACAAATTGTCTAAATATATTGCATATAAACTTTATTAATCCTCACCTTAAATTTTTATTCAAACCTAAAAATAAATTTTTACGTCTATTTGACAAAAAGTGAGGTGAAAAAGTTAATATTTTTTAAGATACAAAAAGAAAATACATATAAAAGACACTTTTGAAGTTTGAGGTTCTTTTATGTTTTTACCCAACTCTTGCCTAATTAACTGAGTTTTAATTGAGGAAATATGTTTATTGGTTTTTGTTTCGTCCTCAATTCTTTTTAAATTATGAGTTGAAGACCCGTCCCACTGTGCAGATTTTAATCACTTTTTAGAGAATGTTGTATTGTTATAATATTGTAATATTTTTTTCGAACGTAATTTGTGTAAAGTGGATCAGGATGAAAATCCTTTTTAACTGGAAGACTTTAGACTAACTACCTTTCACGATTAATTTATTTATTTTAAGTCAACATCAAAAGTTTAAGCCTGATGTGGTGGCCGAAATTGGTTGCCTGGAAGTGACGACTGTGTGGGGTTGCCTTGATTTATAGTTGTGACCGCTACAAGACAATTAGACAAGTTAATAGCTCACTCGTGTGCTCCTTTCGGTTATTCGGGAGGGTTAAACCTAGCCCGTAATACAAATGCTACAAGGAAACAAGATTCTTCTAACTCGTAATCTTATTTTTATACGTAAAGTTTTTCTTTAGGTCGAACATGGCCATTCGTTAAATCAGGTAACATTTAATTACTACAATACAACCCAACTCCATTCCAACTTCATTCGTACACAGTTACCGCAGAGATTATTAGACGATTTTAATGCTAGGTATATTTTCAAATTGTTTCTCAATGATATTGAATTAAGCAAACGTAGTGATTGGAGATGCTTTCAACCTTTGTCGCGCTTATTGATTAAATTTGGATATAATACACACTCACAAACCTTATCGAATAGATTGTTATGTCGAATGTGTTTTCCTTGTTTGGCGTTGATGGCCAATTTTTAAATGAGCACGATTTTCATGTTACACGATAAAAACTTTCATATGTCATATAACTAATGTTTCGAAATAGATGTTTAGCGCTAACAACACTATTTAAATGCTTAACCAAAAAGTTAAACAGGAATCTGGAGATATTTACCATCATACGATAATTATTAATCACAAAAATTTGGATCAAACTCATCTATAAGCAACATAAAACAAAAATGTAAATTAAATAATAACAAAACTCTTTTTATAAATATTATATTATAGGAGGCAAATAACCCAACCTCTGGCAAAGGTTTTCTAGTTTCACTACTTTACTTTATTCTCAGAATTTTCAGAAATTCTCCATAACTTTTAACCTTTTTTTTAATGAACAACAATAGTCTAAAATAAAATCAATTTGGCTGTAGTATTATAGTTTTTCAACATCAATCCCGTTTTTTTCAGTGTTACGTAAAACCAAGGTTTTAAGAAAACATGTGATGTTTAGTGACCGTTAATTATTGATTATTTGGAAATCGTGAGATGCGGTTTGGTGTGACGTAAGTTTCAGAAAAACATTTTCTTTATCGTGCCAACGTTTCGATCTTTATTGAGATCATCTTCAGGGCCTGGGATTTATAAACATTGTTTAAATTTTACAAATACATGTAGGATGTGAAAAAATGTATTTGTATACAATGATACAATACTACAGTACAAAGTAGTATACAAATTTATACAATGATAGAAATTTTAGACTCAAAGTAAATATTTGCACTCGCTCAAAGTGTTTGTTTTCTGTGTAGATGTGTCATTACTGTGTGCCGTGTTGCCAGTGAGATATTAATGTTTTTTGTTTATACATGTACGTTGGATTTTGAAGGAGTGGGGATAGAAATCCATTTTCTATGAGGAATCGGCTTCTTTGAGATGAAAGGGTCAGACAATGGAAAAAAAGGGGTATTGGTTTGTCGTTCGGGCCTGGTTAGCCTAAAACAACAGGCCACGCCTAAAATTTCTATACTGTGTACACCATTATATAAATTCATATTCATATTTTATATAGTATGTATTTGTATAATTTAAACAATGTTTATAAATCCCAGGCCCTGAAGATGATCTCAATGAAGATAGAAACGTTGACACGGTGAAGAAAATGATTTTGTAAAACAACATCACTCCAGACCGCGTCTCACGATCTCTAAATAATCGTTATATACTTAGCTAATGGAGCAAAGTAATAAAGCGATCGTTTTAGAAAATATTTCCGTCAATGGAGTCCATTGTACATAAATATGGCAATAAACTTACTTATACATAAATACATACTCACAAACAAAGACATATTTGCAGGGGGGTTTATCTCGTCCACCCTCATATTTTTTTCAATTTTTTTGAATTCGTTATCGTGCCTCTGAACAGTTCGGGCGTGCTTTCTTATTCTAGAGGATTAACGATCTACGGTAGTGACAAGTTTTCAACGCAGTTACTTCTTTTATTTAAACATTTCACTTTTTTCATTGATTAATTCATTAATCTATTCAAATTATCTTTATTCTTCCGGATAAAGAATCCTCAACAATATATCCACAATTGCAGGAAGCCACAAGCCTCCTGACCCTCCCCCCAATGTCCAAAAATATACCAACTGGGAAATAAGCCTTGCCTCAATGTTTTAACTTTCCACGATACAATGAGATCTTATAACAGACTCGTAGAGGGAAGAAACAGCGCCAAACGACTAGCAACAGAAGAAAATTTAAAATCATACACCAAACGGTAATACTTAGTTCAGAAGATATTAAAACAGAAAGAGAAAATAAACGACAAACAATAAAGCATCAATTGTCATTAAATCGTTACGGAAAAGAAGCCACTGGCCCCTATCTTGTATTTGTTGAACGTCTAGAGGGAAACATAGGTAATGCCCATCGCATGCGTTTTGCAAAATGGGTATTCAGGGTAACCAGGTAAATAATTTTATCTCTGAGATACGAATAACTGGTAGAAACTGGGTGAGAATAAGAACTTACAAAAGAGAAACAGCTAATTATCTGACAAGTTGTGAGGTAATGAGAGAAATTAAGCTGTTTGCATATATACCAGACTTCACAATTAAAAAGAAAGGTGTTATCAGAGACGTACAAATTACTTTAACCGAAGAGGAAATTTTAGACAACATGAAGTCGACCATACAACCGATGACAATTGAAAGCGAAATAGATACATAAAAGAAGGGGACAATTTTGTTTAGCTCATTTGTTGTGTAAACAATTATAATTAATTGCGAAATCATTATTGTATTAAAAGTATTGAAAAATTAGAATGAGGATATTCAAATGTCGAAACACACATTTTGTGTCTTCGTTGAACGCTCTAGAATATCCTCCAAAGAAAATCTCAATAAATGCAAAATGATGAAGCCCCTAGTAGAACCCTGTGGAGAGGTTTACAAAAGGTCGGCGCTACTAAATGGGTAGTTATTAAGTGAGTGGAACTGAGTTGACACTGGTCAGTTGGTCAAAAATTGAGACGAGTGGACCTTGATGGAGTGAGAGAGCTTTGAAGTCTGCTTCGGCTTAGATACCTCCTTGTTAGATTTTAAGCAGGTATTAGTAATCAATTTTTGGAAATTAGTAAGAAAATTATTATTCACCCAGACAGCACGGTGGCAATCAGATCAATTAGGAATCCGAAGAACTATGGACAGTTATGCCATGACATCAGGGTTCAAGCCAAGCATTTAACGGAAGCTGAAAAACAATTGGCGTTGGATGAAAGAACACGTCGGAATCCAAGACAACGAAGAAGCGACTGACTGATAATGAAACTGCTGATGGCATTCACTACCAATAGAGAATAATAAATACCGTCATCGCTATTAAAAAAATGCCTTTTCGAAAATACCCTTATAAAATGTGATCTTGCATGGAGAAAATCAACCTAAGGAGAGAAGAGAAATTTTTTTTCTCAAAAGACAGAAAACAGGATCGGATTGATTCTCAATATAACGGCAAAGCTCTCTCACTGGACATTTGACCAACATGAAATATCTGCGGAGAATTAAAGTGACAACATCACCGGCGTGCATTTGCGGCAATTAGGTGCAGCACGTGGATCATCTATTGTTACACTTCCTTGTGCTGTATTTTGGAGAGAAAATACGATAGGAAACCTTCTGCGGAATGGATCGGACTGGCCGTGTCACTCGAATAAACCTCCTCAGTGAATACAAATTAACAGTGTTTGAACAATTCGTTAAAAATTGTAACTTGGGGGAAACGAACAATAAATAATATAATTAATTACAATTAATTAAGGCTTTTAGTTGAGATAAAAAAGTCAATGCCACGAGCGGGATTCGAACCCACGATCTTCGGCTAGATACGCCGCTGCTCTACCACCTTGCGCTATCGTGACCTCGATCCACTCGGACACTAACTTCCCATTTCAACCCCACCTTTTTAATTTTCCTCCTTTTTGCCATTTTTCAAATGTCGTGTAATCGGATTGGATTCTCGACGACAATTGAAATGGCCACGGAGAGCTTTAATGAAGTATACTTCATTTTAAATCATTAAATTCACTAATTTCGTGGTCCGCTTGACCAATTAATACATTACAATTAATTAAGGTTTTTAGTTGAGATAAAAAAAGTCAATGGCACGAGCGGGATTCGAACCCACGATCTTCGGCTAGATACGCCGCTGCTCTACCACCTGAGCTATCGTAACCTCGATCCACTCGGACACTAATTTCCCATCTCAACCCCACCGAATTGGGTTCGAATCCCGCTCGTGCCATTGACTTTTTTATATCAACTAAAAACCTTAATTAATTGTAATGTATTAATTGCTCAAGCGGACCACGAAATTAGTGGATATAATTAATGTTAAATTTAATTTTATAAATAAGATATGTAAAATAATGTAAAAGTTAATAATGAAAATATTTCTACATTACAAGTGGTCCAGGTAAAAAAGGTTTTGAAATGTGAAAACGTTGATTACTTTTTATCGCCCCAAAGACGGATTCAGAAGAAAAGCAAATCCTGACGAATGATCAACTCTTCAAGATATCCGTCTCTCTATATGTTACCCTCGATTTACAATATATATATAATATTTAATACTATATTTAATTTTATACATTTAACAATTTAAAACAAAAAGTGTATTGTATCAAAGTGGTTGTTTATTAACTTATCTCTTTACAGTAGCTTGCTAGGGCTTACTTTTGCCATTCAACATTTCCAGCGCCATATTCTACTTGCAATCTAAAGCATAATGTTTAAATAACTCGTTGCCCTATGGTATGTGGCTAGAAATGAAACCAACTTTCACGTGTTCCAGACTGACCTAGTACACAATAGAATCTGGGGTTCTAAATACAACTTTCAATTTTTAAGTATAGTTAATAGTAGCATGTTTGAAATGCCTTAAATATAGTGGTTCTACCTAAGTTAAAATTTATTTCTTTGTGCAATATATACTTGCGCACACTGAAGAACCTCAATGTTACATGACATTGTGGCCCCAATGGGAAACGAATGTGCAATGTATACTTTTTGTTTTCATTTATAATTATGTTGAATCAATTTTTTGTAATAAATGTTTAGTGCTACTTGCACATCTCTAGAATTCCATTCCATTGAATTATTTAAGTTTAACCTTTTATTTTGTTCAATTAATTAATATTTATGGAAGATATTGTTTGAGAGCCACTTGAGTTATCGTGACTTCGATCCGGATATTGTGATATGTTGAATCCTTTTGAATCAATGAACTCACTCTTCCAGGTCGTTTAAGAAAATGATAACCGATATTAGGCTCGTAACCTTGTTTGACCCCCGTTTTAATACCGAATTCCTCGCTTATTCCTTCTCTGCACCAGATAGATCTTGCTGTCTTGGTTAAAAAATTCTGCATTATCGTTGTGAAGCTTGTCCACAAGTGCATGCCTATCAATCATGTCGAAAGCTGACATAAAATCGATGAACAAAATACATTTTTTTAGCGCTTGAGTCAAGACTAATGTTAATAGTATATTAAAATTCAGTTAGAAATTTTGGTTAATTAGTTTTTTTCTGCGTAGTTATCCTCTCTATATTCTCTTTTTTAAGGCCAGTAGTAATTAATTAGTATTCAATTAAACTTATTGATTATCAAAGTACATTTTTAATGAAAAATATGGAAGTCATTGAAACGAATATACTTAAATAACCAAGAAGCAAAATTAAGAGCCCCTTCTTTCAGTTGTCGCGGAAGACGAATTTGATAAATTAATAAGCAAGCCACTTCACTGCATTTAGTCCACATTTTGCACATTCCTAACACCTGCTGTCAAATAATTATGAAATAATGTACCGGAGGAGTTAGGAATCGGTTGAAGTTCAATAAAAGGACTGCTGTTATTTCTGGGGCAGACAATCAGACTTTGTAAAGGTCCGCTCCGTTCTACAGGCAATTAAAAAGAACGCGGCATGCATTTGACGACCCTGGTGGTTTTGACCCCTGATTTATCCTGGCCTGAGAACGCTTGGTCGAGTTGAATTGGGAAAAATTACCTCAAATGCACGATCCCCGAATCTGTGTCTAAGTGGTTTTGGAAAATAAACTTTTTTTATATATAATAAATTTCAATTGGAATAGAAGAACGGGAAAAGCTCTAGATTCTAATATTGTACTCTGAATTCTTACCCATCTGGTTCCAAAACTAACTGCACATCTTTCAATACATCAAGTATATTATATTATTATTATTATTATTATATAAATCTAAATCGATCTATTTTCTCTGTAGTGGACGAACACTAATAATCAATCATTTGTCAAAACATATTTATAAAACTGAGGTCATTTATTTGAATTTGTTATGAATAGTTTTGACTAATTTCTTACTGACTGTATCTTCCAATTAAATGACTAAATTAGTTCTGGCCAGAACTCTGATAATTGCGATTTAATTCAGTTTAACTGTCCTAAGGGCGAGCCTAATCATTGAACAAGTTCTAAACTATTTGAATATTTCCTTGCTCCAATTTAAATGGTATTTGCATTCATTAAATAGGTTTAACACTGATAGAGCTCGTTTAAGTTGTTCATCCTCAGTAATTTTTAAATTGTCACTTTACAAAAATGAAAAAAAAAAAGGTTTTGTATCGTATTAAATAACACGGAACGAACATTTAGGAAGAAGGGATCTTGCGCTGACAGCAGTAGAAGAGTTGAGAAGCTTGTCCCATTCCTTTCACGAGCTTTACCTTAACGTCCTCCATATTGTCCTGTTATAGATTTCATATGGATTGATTTTCCTCTGCAAAGAACTGAAAATACTTAATAAACAACGCAAATTGATTACTGGTAGAAGTGATTGAAAAATGTGCTTTCCGTCAAGATCTAATTTTTACATTTGAAATTGCAATACTTCAGAACCCTTCCACTATCCCAGGTATAATGTCGTTTATGTTAATAATGCAATAATGATTCGTATCGCGTTAACGTCCTTCCTTAATTTTCTAATCTCAACAATTCATGTTTTCCAATTCCTACCGACGAGACTTTACCCAATCTTTCTAGCACTCCAACGTAGGACAAAACAAACTCTGAAACGGAATAATTTACCCACTGTACTCACACAAGCCAACCATTTTTCTCAGGATATTAACCGCACCTCATAAGCTCTATAAGAAGCCAGCAAACCCTGGCAATGATTAGACAAACAAAAATAGTTACAACATCAATTGCGAATAGATTTTTCAAGGTTGACATTTTGACCTAGCCAGAGTAATCATATCAATCAGTGACAATAGTAGTATATGAGAAATTCCATTCACATTACAAAGTAACCACTTTCATCGTCATTGACAGATCATGCGTCAAATCAGTTGCTGCAGATGCTTTTTCGCCTTGACCAATCGTCTTAATTATGTCTACGTCTATGTCTTAACCATCATCAACCCCGATCCCAACACATCCAAGAAACTTATTTCCGTTTATCTTACGCCCGGTACCCTGACTTTTTGTGTAAGGGCATTCTTAATTTCATCTACCACCTAATTTTATACTGCTACCTTCTTTTCATCTACCTTAGGTCTTCCTTGATTATTATTTGGATGGACAATCAACATGTTAGACGTGTAAAGAAATTCCGTAGACCTTATAGCAATGCTTTTGAGCAAAACCTGCAGCTATACTGTACCAATCTTATTGTAATAGAAGAGCATTACAATTAAATTGTTTACAACAAGTGTCTAAAATGACTCTTTCACTTTATTGTAGTAGCACAATGCCTAAAGGGTCAATATACCTATAAACAAATGGCTTACCGGAATGCATCAAAAGAAAAGGCTTTGGGCCTTCCGGCTTCGGCTTATATAACCTCTTTAACATTTTAAAAGTGACGACCTGAACTACTTTTTGTTCATAGCCCCAATGAAGGATTTGGAAGAAAGGCAATCCCAGACGAGTAGATTGGTCGGCTCTGCACTCTCCCGATCTTCTGCCAAAATATATATTTCTTTTTAGCAGCAGTCAAGAGAAATAATCGGGTCATCTTCAGGGCATAAATTGCGGTGCTATTCTTGTGGTGTCATATTGGTTTTGTTGTAACAGCACAAAAATAGTATCACACTTATGCCCTCAAGATGACCGGAATAAACGTCAAAACGCCGGCAAAAAAAAAAATGTTTTTCTTTAAACTACCTCATTATTAACCGTTCCTTACGAATCCAATAAATTATTAAACAACCGGTAACTAAACAAACACATTAATAATAGTGCAACAACTTTTGTTTTACAAATTACGGCTTTGTTCTGCCTATTATTTATGAAATACTCACCATAAATTAATAAGTACTAAATGTAAAACAATTAGAGAAATACTCAAAAAACATAGCACATAAATATGTAAATATGCCACTTGTGATATTTGGAGAAGTTCGTTGGTGAAGGAAAAAGGTTCAATTAGGTCGAGACTACAAATGCGAAGGTCACATAAAGAACTGAAGGAAGGCCATTACAATGACACCATTGTCACTTGTCTTGGTTTAATTAACAATTTATCTTCAGTTAGCCAGACCTGACGATCTTTCAAGTTATATTCACCTCTCTCTTTTGTTTATTCTAACATCCACCTACTCTGATCTTAATAGAATATGTACATCTATGCTTTTGAAACGTTAAGGATCAAATGGAAAATATCGTAGAGATATGTACCACTATCTGCAACAACACACGCTAACACATTTAACACTTTACTTTCTCACCCCCCCCCCCCGAGAGTTTCTACAAACTGTCCTCGATTTTAATTACATTATACATCTTTTGGAAAACAAATTATATTCCCTTTTTTCAACATGGCGACATTTCATTTCTTCTATCCTGCTGGTTAATCGCACAGCTTCTTACGAATTGGGGAATAATTTGTCCAGTGAATACCAGATTGGGGTTAGAAAGGGGTAATGCTGTATAATAAATGTTCGACATCTTTATTCTGTTTCATTTAATTAATTTGATATGAACGAAACCTAATCAAAAAGCGTACCGCTTTTTTGTTGATTTCAAATCAAAGAGGGTCACTTAAAATTAAGCAATCTAGAAATCTCAGCGAAATTCCTCTCAGTCTTAAAATCAGTTTTTGATATGACGGTGTCAAGAATAGAGATCAGATAGGATTATCCGAGGTTTTTAAAGTGGAATGTGTTGTTAAGCAGGGTTGCCTCCTAAGTTTTTTATTGTTTGCTTTGTCCTCAGATGACCTTCCCCAGCTTTTAAAATGCGATGTAAAAATAGCAAGCCTCACCATAAAAATTTTTCTTAAAGCGGACGATATTGTAATTCTAGCTGATTCAGTTGCTTGAGCCTTATTGTTAACTTACAATTAATTAAGGTTTTTAGTTGAGACAAAAAAGTCAATGGCACGAGCGGGATTCGAACCCATGATTTTCGGCTAGATACGCCGCTCCTCTACCACTTGAGCTATCGTGACCTCGATCCACTCGGACACCAACTTCCTACCTCAACCCCACCCTTTGAATTTCCCTCCTTTTTGCCATTTTTCAAATGTCGTGTAATCGGATTGGATTCTCGGCGACAAATGAAATGGCCACGGAGAGCTTTAGTGAAGTATACTTCATTTTAATTCATTAAATTCACTAATTTCGTGGTCCGCTTGACCAATTAATATATTACAATTAATTAAGGTTTTTAGTTGAGATAAAAACGTCAATGGCACGAGCGGGATTCGAACCCACGATCTTCGGCTAGATACGCCTCTGCTCTACCTCTTGAGTTATCGTGACCTCGATCCACTCGGACACCAACTTCCTATCTCAACCCTTCCTTCTGAGTTTTCCCTCCTTTTTGGATCGAGGTTTAGATTCTGCAATATTGCTTGACTTTACAACAAAAACTTTTCAATATTGGTATCAAAGGATCAGTTTATAATTTCATTAAATCTTATTTCATAAATAGGAGTCCAAAAACAAAATAAGTCAAAATTTTAGTAAAACTACTTAATTTGATTAAGGTATTCTACTGGGAAATGTTTTAGGGTCTGTTGTATTTTTATTTTACAATAACGATTTACTTGAACTAAAACTTTTAGGTAAATTATTGGGATTAGCTGATGATACTCTTTTTTTCTCGCAAGAATTTTGATGTTACAATAAAAAATAATAATGATGAAATAGTAGTAATTAAAAAAAAAATGGTTGGATTGTAATATCTTACTATTAAATACACTTAAAACTAAAATTTTTAAATTTAGTCTTTCAAATCAAAACAACTTAGGGAAATTCAAAAGGTGGGGTTGAGGTAGGAAGTTGGTGTCCGAGTGGATCGAGGTCACGATAGCTCAAGTGGTAGAGCAGCTTGTATCTAGCCGAAGATAGTGGGTTTGAATCCCGCTCGTTGCCATTGACTTTTTTATCTTAACTAAACACCTTAATTAATTGAAAGATATTACTTGGTCAAACGGACCACGAAACTAGTAAACTTATTGTTAACACTGAACTTAACAGTAGAAAACAACTTTTATTATTTTTACCATGCTTTCTTAATGACACATATACTCAATTAATTATCCACAATTTTTTCGAAATGAAAATTTGTGGATAATTAATTGAGAATTAACAGTAAACCTTATAAAATCAAAAATATTAGTATTTAGGAAAAGTGGCAGAAAAGTGTTCTGACAAATGGTATTTCCAATGGGACCGGATCGACTTCGCCAACGAATATAAATGTTTAGGTGTTAAACTCACTCCCCGACTTGCAATGTCAAAACATTTCAAACCAAACGACTGCAGCTAGATTACCCTTTAATAGGACCTGGGGTTAAGGTCATCAGGGGTTCGATCAATCTTATGACGTTTGGTTGTTAATAAGATTCACTGGGGTGAAGTAAATTACTGTATATAGTCAAGTATTTTCTAGTCTATTAGATTCTAGTCTTCGATGGTTCTTTCATCGACATTTTCTGATTAGACTTAACTAAGCCCATGGTTAGACCAGGGCGCTAATTTCGTGTTGATTCAAAGAATTAAATGGAAATATAATAAACCACATTTTCGTCCACTTTAATCGTTTTATAAACTTTTCTATTAACTTTACTTAAATTAACCTGTATATTCTTGTTAGTTAGATAAAACAAAATATAAAATAAAAAAATATTAATCCTTCTTAAGAATCATATTTAAGAACTCATTTTGTAAATAAACACCTTTTCTCGTCTTTTCTGGTGGTCTCCCAGGCTTTAGCCCGATTCCGCGACTGGACATGCCGATAAGAGGCCTGGTAGTGGATCGCGCTAAGAGAAGACAGAAATATTATCATTGCTGCAAGACAGAACCCTTTCAATAGTGCCGGCCAGATCCTAAATAAAGTACAAGATGTTTTGGCAAGACCTTTATCAACACAAACGATTCGTAATCGGAATGTTGTTACGTTTGCTGATGAGTCGCGTTACTGTTTGTATATTGACAGAAGGCGCCGAAGAGTCTACTGAGAACAGGGGATGAGTACAATGCCCAAGTTCGTGCTCCCTTCAGTAGCCCCTTGGAGGAGGCGGTCTAGGCTGGGATTTACAATGGTAGAAGGCAACCTCACTGCAGTCCGTTATGTTCAAGAAATTATCGAGAAATACATCCCTCAAACCAGGGATCACACTGGCAAGGATTTTCGATTTCTGGATGACAATGCCAGTCCTCATGGAGACAGATGTTCATCAATGTTTAGAAAACCTGCGAATTTCCCATCTGCCCCTTCCCCCATTGCCACCAGACCTCACTCCCATTGAGCACATGTGGGATGCTTTGCAGAGAATGCTTTTCGATCACCATCCATACCCAGTTACCTGCAACATCTGACTGCAGCGTTGCAACATCTAAGGAGTGAAATTCCTTATGAAATTAGTGACGACCTTATTAACAGTACTAAGGTAGGTACACAGAGGTTTTAGCTAACAGAGGGTTGAACACGTTATTAATTGTTTAAAAAAATTATTGTACCCAATCAACAAAATTATATAATTAAAACCTTTAGTTTTGTATTTTTCAAAATCCCTTAATTAAATTTTCCTTCAGCAAAAAACGTCATAAATTCTAATAAGTTTAATGCAATTGTTAATAAAAAATATAAAAATGCTAGGAACAGTAAATACTACAAAATTGGCAACTTCCCTTTTCACTTTTGACCAGTTTATTTAAGATTATAACGTAAAATTGTACAATACCGAACATTATTAAAATAAAAGTGCCTCGAGGTGTTTTTTACTTGTTTATTACTTCCGAGGATTTTATTCTAAGTGGAGGGGTCAAGTGGAACAGACGTCTCAAAAATTAGACGGAAGCAATATTGGCAATGGTATAGAAGCCTATTCATATTTAAAACAGATATAATGAACACTTATGAGGCATTGTCCATTTTGAATTTCCCAGTACCTTTATTATGTGCGACGTTTCTGGGAAAGAAGCCTCTCTTCAGCCTTTCGCCTATTTGCCCTCGTGATATGCCGAAGTCTAATGGGCCAATTTATTCGTTTGCCTTATGCTGTAGAACAACGATTACATATCCCGTTAAATACACGAAAAACAATTGTGTATTGTTCATAAACTCAGAGTAATTATTAATGTGTTTTCTAATATTATCAGGTACATAATAAAGTAGCCAAGCCTGTTGGTTTCGAGACGAGCCTTGACTGACACATACTGCGAGAGTCGGTGCATAGCTGAGACGATTAAGCTGCGGGCAAAAGTAAAATGAAAATTATTTGCTAGTATGCACTGCAAAAATTATATACTAATAACCATAAAACTCTACCTAGTTCATATTTGTACTTATGATTATATGGAGATCGTGAGATGCGGTCTGGTGTGACGTAGGTTTTAGAAAAACATTTTCTTTATCGTGTCAACGTTTCGATCTTCATTGAGATCGTCTTCAGGGCTAAAAGTGTCTGTTTTCCCAGGCCCTGAAGATGATCTCAATAAAAATCGAAAGGTTGACACGATAAAGAAAATGGTTTTATAAAACCTACGTCACACCAGACCACATCTCACGATCTCTTTATAATCATTAAATAACGGTCACTAAACACCACACATTTATGTACATTATTTTATCGTGAATTAACTCTAAAAATACATTTAATAATATTTTGGTATAAATGTGTGTGAAGTGAAGATCGTTCCGTTAAATGCTTGGCTTGAACCCTGATGTCATGGCATAACTGTCCATAGTTCTTCGGATTCCTTATTGATCTCATTGCCACCGTGCTGTCTGGGTGAATAATAATTTTCTTAATAATTTCCAAAATAACGTATATTTACTGCTTAAAATCGAACAAGGAGGTATCTAAGCTGAAGCAGACATACCCCATCAAAGCTGTCTCACTCCATAACGGCCACTCGTCTCCATTTTTGACCAACTGACCAGTAGCGCCGACCTTTTGTAAACCTCTCCAAAGGATTCTATTAGGTGCTTCATCATTTTGCATTTTTTGAGATTTTCATTGGAGGATATTCTAGAGCGTCCAAAGAATACACGAAATGAGCGTTTCGACATTTGAATATCCTCATTCTAATTGTTCAATACTTTTAATACATACATATGATTATTCGGAAATCGTGAGATGCGGTCTGGTGTGACGTAGGTTTCAGAAAAACATTTTTTTTATCGTGCCAACGTTTCGATGTTTATTGAGATCATCTTCAGGGCGCAAAGGGTTTGTTTTCCGTGTACAAAGTGAACAAACACTTTGAGCCCTGAAGATGATCTCAATAATGATCGAAATGTTGGCACGATAAAGAAACTGTTTTTCTGAAACCTACGTCACACCAGACCACACCTCACGATCTCCTTATAATCATTAAATAACGGTTATAATAATAAAGGTCACTAAACACCACACATTTATGTACATTATTTTATCGTGAATATACTCTAAAAATAAATTTAATAACATTTGATATAAATCAATATATAAAGATGAAGTTAAGATCGACCAGTGGAATTATTGGTGAGCGTCTCATCATCGAAGAAAACATCAAAACGTGACGAGCGAGCTTTCGTCATATATTACAACATCGTCAGTACAAGCGTTCTTTACAGGCCCCGAAACGGGGAAAAACATATTTTAAATACAAATGTGTGAAGTCATTAAAAAAGGGTTTTTATAGATGAGTCAAGAGGTTCATAAGGCCATTAACAGTTAGAAACGGTTAACTTAATGCTAAAAAGGGTTAATTTGAAATTTAGAAGTGTTATTTAATGTTAAAAAGGTTTATTTTTAAATAAATGGCTAATTTGAAGTTAAATAGGTTAATTAAAAAAGATTTATTTCAAGTTAAAAAAATGTTAATTTAACATTAAAAGGGTACATTTGAAATTAAACAAAAAGGATAATTTCAAGTTTAAAATATTCAATGTAATTCACTAGTTTTCGTGATCCGCTTGACCAATTAATATTTTTCAATTAACTATGTTTTTTAGTTGAGATTCAAAAAAGTCGGTGTGACGAGCGGGATTCGAACCCACGATCTTCGGCTAGATACGCCGCTCCTCTACCACTTGAGCTATCGTGACCTCGACTCATTCAGACACTAACTTCCCATTTCAACCCCAACCTTTTGAATTTTCTCTCCTTTTTGCGATTTTTCAAATAGATTACACGACATTTGAAAAATGGCAAAAAGGAGGGAAAATCCAAAAGATGGAGTTGAGATGGGAAGTTAGTGTCCGAGTGGATCGAGGTCACGATAGCTCAAGTGGGAGAGCAGCGGCGTATCTAGCCGAAGCTCGTGGGTTCGAATCCCGCTCGTCACACTGACTTTTTTTATCTCAACTAAAAACCTTAATTAATTGAAAATCTGAAAATTTAAAGTATCGTTAAAAAGGGTTAATTAATATTTTAAAAAAGGTAATATAAAATAAAGGTGTTTTCCATTCTCTGACTCATTAAGAATGCTTGTTAATTTCGTCTTTTGTAAATTTCAATCTGGACCATTTCTATCCTGAAGATATAATGTACGACGATAGCTCGGCACGTTTTTGGTGTTTTCTTCGTCCGATGTCCATTTCACTCACATTCACCTCATCCTTAGTCAAATATTATATTACTTCATGTTAAGCATTGTTTTATCATTTACGAGATTAAATCCGCTGCCATTGGGCATAGGCCTACATCAGGTATTGTCTATTTTAGATTTTTTTACACAGATTCTTATAGCAGGTACATCACTATTAATTACAACCTATTAATTATAACCTATTAATTACACTTACATACATTCAACTATTAATTTATTCAATCACTGTGTAGTAGAAAAGAATGTAAATAAAATGGCTATTTTAAGGACCATATCGAAGGGCTGTAGTATTTTCAGGGGTACAGAGCATATCGCCGACTCACGCCGTCTTTTTGTTAAAGCGGTACGTGCGCGTAAGAAGAAAAAATAATTACTTTCCTGTTTCGCTTTGCGACACATGAGATATTCAATTATCAACAAGGAGGTAAGTCGAGACATGGAGAGAGGTGTCCCGGTAGTAAATAACAGCTAAGACCGTACAGGCCGGTGCTAGGCGCTCTGTGGATTCCATCAGGGAGGATTTAACAGGACTTATCTTACTGTTTCAAAAGGACACAACTCGCTCTCCTTTATTTTGGCTTACTGCCCTTATTACCGAGTATTAAAATGAAATAGACAAAAAAAGAATAGAGGAATAAATTTTTTGCTTAAATACTTATTTCAAATGTCCTTGGAAAAATAAATAATCTGTGAGAGTTAAGACTTAATACTTTTGTAGTTGTGCTCAGTTGAATGAATTGCAAAAAAGACGTTAAATGATAAAGACTAATTATCTTCTTCACTGACTAATTATTTTTCGTTTCTGGTTATATAAGACTAAATTGTACATGGTTGTATTGGACAAAGTAATTGTATAATTGAGATTATTTATACTTTTTATGTAGGTCTTGGTTGAAATGAAAAAGCAAGTGTCACGAGCGGGATTCGAACCCACGACCTCCGGCTCAATACGCGAGTTCTGATGTCACTTGAGCTCAAATTGTTAGAACAGCGGCGTATTGAGTCGAAGGTCGGTTGTTCGCATTCCGCTCCTGTCACTTGCCTTTTCATCCCAACAAAGATTTTAGATACAAAGTATAACCAATTTAAATAATTAATATGGTCAATTACGACCACTAAATAAATATATGGGTTAATATAATTGTATAATGTTACATTTTACTCTAGGTACAAAATTAAAAGCGTATTAAAAGCATCGACTTGTTGCGCAGAAGCCAGACAAACGAAATTCACATTTATTTTCCCGCCATCTTTGTGATCGTTTTATTTGACTCCGTTTGATTTTTGACGTTGAGTTTTTAGTTTCGTTGAGTATTTAAATAAATTTCAAATAATCATGTACAAATGGTGAATATTGTAAACAATGAAAAAAAAAATCTAATAGAAGTATGTTTTGACATATCATTGGGCCTGTGAGTAGCTTGCGACACGGCGTTCGGCACAGATTGTTGTTCGGGTACCTCAAGACTACAGGGATTTATAAAAAATGTATAGAGTGTTTATGTGCGTTTGTGTTGTCTGTGTGTTTGTGTTGTCTGTCTGTTTGTATTATCTGTATGTTTGTGTTGTGTCTATATTGACTATACGTTAATTTATTGGAATGAATGTAACTGTAATGAAAGGAAGAGGGTTGCTATAACCTCGCCTCGAGGAATATCGAATACTAAGGAGTGAGTGTGTGTCCTCTGGAGAGTAAAAGTCAATTATTAGCGAGAGGAGAGTGGATTCAACCACACCCCGAGGAATAACCCACTACTCTGGAAGAGTGAATATGACACGACATCTATGTTTGCGGTGATGTAAATGTACGTATTGTATGTTTTGTTTCTCTTCTAAATTTGTCAACCGGAGGCTAGCATGCAAAATCGAGGTAGGATACATTTATAATCAGAAAGTCAGGAACCAGATAGTAACGCTCGATAGCTGCAGTCCAAATCAAATACGCGCGAAAGAACGGAAAAAAGCAAAACACGCATAGGGCCGGCGATGTGTCGCTCCATAAACCTTCTACTTTATATAACCTTCTACTTATATATAAGTAATCATGTATTTATTTTATTATTATAAATTTCAAAGGGTTTGTTTTACTATTGCTATTTATATTATTATTATTATTATTATTATTATTATTATTAATTTTTAAGGGCGTTTTAACGGCTAAGGTCATTTCACGCCCTAACATCCAAACCATTATTATTATTATTATTATTATTATTATGAAGATGTCATTAATTCTCTTTATTTGCTACAAGCTTTTTTCCTTGTTCCGTATAAATAGTTGTAAATAAGAGTTCAACTAGATGTAGAACAAGCTGTCTATAACGTATACATGTTATATTTTTTATGTTTTCTATTTTATTGAAATTGGCGAGTTTATATTCATTTATTAATAGATAAGCCACGTAAAGGGAACACGGAATCAGTCCAGATATCGGATGATAAATTTCGTCATCTGGGATTCCTGTCAACCGAATTCGTCTACATACACGTGAGTTACATGCCAATCGTGCTACGTTCCGATTCGTCCCATCCATTCTTCCGGTTTACCAAACATATATTAAAAATACCCAACGACGATTTTTTTTACACTTTAACGAGTTTTAACAGATTTTTTATTTATTTAACCAATTTAAAGACGCAGTAATAACGTTGAAATATGGTGAGTGCGAGAAACCTGAGCGATCAGCTAATGCAAGCCGATACTAATCTAAATACATGGAATGCTCTATAACAAATCTCAAAGGCATTGTAATTTAGACGCAATAAAATAGCAAACGGGACGTCATAAAATAGTAGGGAATGGGGAGAAATGGAGCCATATTCAGACTAGTCAGCCTGGAGAAACGACATTGCTAGCATGTATTCAAAAAATAAAAATTTAGTTAGATTTTCTCCCATAATTTTCATTACCCATCTACTATGGGTAGGATAGGCAATATGTATCATTTTTTGTTGGTCCTATTTAACCAAATTAATGATTTTAATTGATTTATAATTATTATGTAAAAAGGCCCGCTATTAATTTTTCATCTCAACACTCTTTACATAAAAATTATGTTCACTAGTTTTCGTGGTCCGCTTGACCAATTAATATCTTTCAATTAATTAAGGTGTTGGTTGAGATAAAAAAAGTCAGTGTCCCAAAAAGGAGGGAAAATTCAAAAGGTGGGGTTGAGTTACGAAGGTGAGCTTTACGAAGGAACTAATTTTTTTTCCTTCAAATTCGACTTATACCTACCCTGGGATTATAAATATTTCAATCATATCTACAAAAATATGAGCAACAGCTTTAAAGAAACGTATGATTCCATGTAGGCCTATACAAGAGCTAGTATGAGCCTTGGCAGGCGTGATGGGTAATCAAAACCGATCATAAAAAGGGGCTTATCTGCGCTCAGGAAAACACTGAAATGTTCAAAGGCGGTCTTTCGAGAAACGACTTTTGGCTTTTAGACAGAAAGTTATTACTTTTTCAATGAAATCTATTTCACAGGTCGTTTCATTGAAGCATCACTGTGCCTTATGTTTAATTGAAAAGTGTAAGGAGAAAAAAAAATGTTTGAGGAAGATTTGTTGATGGTGTTTGCTTGTAGCCGAGTTGGGTCGACTATGTCATTAAATCCTGGCGTGTTGTGCAGACTGGAACCCTCTTCACTTTTGGTGTAACGGGCTTTCAGAGACTTCCAGGACCCATGGATGAGGGGACGCCCTAAGAGGATTACGAATTCACTGGCACCCTGGCATCGTTCTGAATGAATCTACACCGATTAAACTACCAATATTATGCTTTTTCTTGCTATTTTACTTCTAATCCCTTCTTTGCAAGTATATCAAAACTGTTGTTAACAATTAAACCAAGAAGACTTTCTCATGTCAAATTTCGAACAGTATGTGTTGTTCCGATTTTAACAGTTAGGGAAATATAAGAATATATTTTTTTAATAATCATTTTCTCTTCATACCGGACCTATCTATTTTTTAATTGTAAATTTAATAAAGTGTGGATTTTAAATTATATTTTTATTTGAAATGTGGAGTACAATGGAATGTAGAATCTTCTTCAGTCATAACTATGTAGTTCGACAGATTTGCAGGGTAAACTCATTTCACTAAACTTATAATATATGACTGCACTTAAATCACAAAATGATGTCTGGGAACGATTATTAAATGAAAACTGAAATTAGAAAACAGTTAGAATTGCTCATTTCATAATTTCGTTCAGTAGCATGTTCAAATTTCCATAACAATATATAAAGAAATGAATTATCTTTCGGAGCCCAGATGCCCAAAATCCGTTCTGTTACTCTTTTAAAATGAAGTCTCAAGAAATGACGAATTTTCATTATTTCTGTTGAAAATAATGTAATATTTTTCCTCGACATAAATTATAAGTTTTAAATAAGACCCCGTTATTGGCCAATGGAGCCCTAAAAGTCAATTATTACTCTATTGTAGGAATACTCTTGATCACGGTATCGTCTTTTATTTATTTCTTTAAGGGCAATAGCCCATTTTATTACAATAATCACAAAAACAAAGAACATTAAAAAAAAAATATATATATATATTTAAATGGTAAAAATTGACAATAATAAAATAATATCTTGGGCCAAAGCCCGCGCAGGTGCTCCTTATGCAGAGAAAGGTTGCTCGATGTGTCCCACATACTGGAAACATGTCATGCCTTGGCTCCCTACAGGGAGCGTGTAGGCATGCCATCCAATCTGAAAATGGTACTCGAGCACTGCAGCGGGTTTCTGGGTCCCCTGTTCCGCTTTTTAGGGGAAACTGTGTTTTTTTTTTAATTGTATATAATGTCTTATGTCTTGTGTGTCTATATGTTTTGTCCGAGTGCATGTATTTATTAGCGGGAATGGCGAGGGGTGATGGTGAAATATAAATCATCATCGCCCCTCCAACTTTGAGAGCGTATGAGTGTGTGTTCAGGGTCGATGGCAGAATATTTATAAAGTACTCCATCGACCCCAATCTAGATTATTTTGAATATAGGTCAGTGGAAGAATATCAAGTACTCCACCGACCAAAGGGAATGAGTGTACTGTATGGATGTGTTTATGTGTATGAATGTATTTATTTGTATGAATGTTGAGTTTCGAGTTTATTTATTAGATACTTTTACATACATTTTGTACAAAGTGAATACAAGAGGAAATGTCTAGGACATTATACATCCTTGTGGCAGAGGGCTTAAGTATATTTACAATATTTGCTGATTTGGCCTAGAGAAATAAAAACAGTGTTGAAAATAATAATCATAACCACTTTCAGAATGTATGAATGTAGTGTTTGAAAGGGTAAATAGAATATAGACTTAGTTGGGGGCTGAAATGACCTAGATGTTGGAAGCCCCAGTCAAAAAATAAATAAATAAATAAAAAATATTTGAATTTGACTAGTAAATAAGAATAATTATACACAATAGTACACAACAACAATCAACCTGCACATCCGGTATACATACACGTAAATATTATATGTACACATTCACCAGACGTTCCAACTGACCGTTGTTTTACAACTTCCTCACAAATTTCTCTTTACTCTGCCTTTAGGTGTATTATTTTATTAATATCTATACTGCTGGATAGCATATTGACCAGATCCGTCATCCTGTATAGGGGAGAGCGATAAGTACGGGAAAACTGATGGTAGAATACACTTTTACTGATGTTGTGGACAGATGGGGTGGGAAAATTGTGGTATGATAGCAATTCTGGGGAGTAATTATTATTAAGAAGGCATTAAGTATTATATCGGGCATATTTCTTCCTGCATACAAGGAAGGGCGCATTTGTTGAAGGGGTCTAATTTCAGGAATTTCGCTTGTATTTTCCTAATATTTGGATGTTTTTGTCGGTATGTGGAGACCAAACAGAACTAGCATACTAGTTCGTACTGAATTTGTCGAACTATTGAAATTTAAAGGCAGATTAAAGGAGTGGTTAATGTTAAGTCAAGGATCTATAAAGCAATCCTAATAGTTTGTACGCCCTTTTGCAGATGGCTTAAATGTGAAGGTTGAATGTTAATTTAGTATCATGCCAGATTCCCGAATCTTTAATGTCGGATAGTCGTGTTGTGTTTTATTATATTAATCACATATTGAAAAGAAACATTTGTAACTTTACGGCAATAAGTGATAATAGATCATTTGTCCAACTTCGAGGAGATGTTATTTTCATAGCGCCATTTGTATAAGTTGTCAAGTGATTGATGAAGAGTAAGATAATCTTCCATTTTAGAGATGGAGTGGAATAATTTTAGATCGTCTGCAAATAGTAATGATATTACAGAATAAAAAATGGAAGGAAGGTCATTGAAGAAGGGAACAAACAAAACTGGACCTAAACAAAACCATCTTAAATGTGTCTACAGATTGACATAATTAAGTTTTTCACAGATAATTTCAATTTTCTTTGAAGTCTGACTCGTCCCAACATCAGTCTATTATTCATTTTTTAAAAATTTAAAAAAAAATGTAAACTATACAATAAGGAAACGAATTATAAAAAAAGTGTTGAATTGAATAAAAAACGTTGCTTACCAAGAAGGTTTACTTTATAATTGATGAAAGTGCAAAGAAATATAATTTGATAATTCCATAGTCCAATGGATTCTGACCGATTATTTAAAAAAAATTACATCTAATCAATAGAAAGGGTAGCAGTTTGAGTCAAGTCTAGCCAGCGGGACCATAAATAGGGAGTAATTTCGTGCATTAACATACAATACAACCCGCTGGGGCCCTTTAAGTCAGCTTTACTGCATCATTGGATTACTGGAGAATTCAATTTATAGTTGCTCAAGTAATTCTCCGCTTGAGAAATATTAAGACCTCCACTTATTCAATTTAAAAGAGAGTACATCCGATTATTTTAAACCTGCTAATGTGAGCTCAAGTCTGAACATTGCCTTAATTTCTTAAAACGTAGGATAATTTTAAATTAAATAAATAAATTCCGAACATCGAGAAATAGAAAATACGAGATAATAACATTGCAATATGTTAAAAAAGCAGCAAAATACTTTTTCACATGGTGTGCAAACTAATCATAAGAGTTTGAAAGAGGTTTTACATCACAGCAATGACAACAGCAAGAAAGTAATCGAATATCTGAAGCAAATAAATGCATATGGTCGCCTTTAATGTTTCTCCACACGTGGTTTCGTTTTCCCTTCCTGAAGTGAGTGTATTTATTGGCGAGAATGTGCGAGTGTATGGGTGGGTAGTGGTCGGAATATCGAGTACACCACAAACCCACCAAACTAGGATAGATATCTCTTTGTGTGTTTTGGGTAGAATGAATGTATTTATTGGCGCGAAAGCGAGTGTGTATGGGTGGGTTGTGCAGGAATATCGAGTACCCCACAGACCCACCGCTTTGGGTTAGTGTTAGGCTATAATATATTTTAGAGTGAATGGGCGGAGGCACTGTTGTAATATTAAATGGGCCAGTGGCTCCGAATTTTTTTTATTTGTAAATACAGAATGATTGGTTACTATTTGAATGAATGTATATATTAGTGCGATAGTAGTGTATGCATGGGTGGGTCTATGGTGGAATATCAAGTACCCCATAAACCAACCAACCTAAGTTAATATTTTAGATTAATTGTAATTTTAATTGTACATAATGCATGGATGTATTTATTAGCGTGAATGAGTGCGAGTCTTCAGAGGAACATCGAACTACCCGCATATAGGCTAGGCTAGTATTGAATGTTAGTGAGTGAGATAGTTTCAGAGCCTTTCCACCACGTGTGGGAGGGCTAAAATGTATAAATAACGTCCCAGAACACAACCAGAAAGATCGCCAGACTTCCTCAGAAAAGCTAACTTAAAATAAATAAATAAAAATAACTAAATTTTTAAAACGTCAGGTGGAAGTAATGTGAGGTGCCGGCAATAGCCCAGGCAGATAGTCAGCCGGAAAAAAATGAAATTAAAATACGCGGCTAGTAGACGCAAAACTACGTAATAAATTGTTAGTTAAATTTTAATTTATCCCATAATGATTATCTGGCGTTTTGGTGAATTTTCTTTCGCACCGTCATAATGAATTAATTTTTATTAAAACATGAACTTTTGTTCTCGTTTAATTTGGTTTACATTAGAATAAGTATGTTGTTCCTAATGTAACGATAAAAATACACATAGTTGAATTAAATAACAAAATACGAGTGTCCGGTTTGAGTGACAAAGTCAAGCGTCTGGGTAAAATTGTTCTACTTATCTACAATTCAACATACTAAAAAAGTTCGACCCATCGAGGTTGATGTTCGACAAAATTAAAAATGAACATAAATGCGATAAACCTATAATTCTCACTTCACAGAAAACCATCACGAACCATCATAAAATTTTTAGAATACTTGTCTTCAATTTTAAACGGATGGGTTGGCCTCCGGTGAGGTATTTGGAAGGTTTAGTCAATGAGGAATTTAAATGAACTGTGGTTCAGACAGTTTTAAATCTTTCCGAAAAGAGTGCTACGAAGGAGAGAATTGTTAGTTTGTGGATGCTTCCCTAGTAATAACACTTTGTAAAAGACAGGGGAGGCATGCAGAAGAGTAAAGTCAAGGGGATCCAAAGGGGGAGAAGAAGGGAATGAAGCGACATTCCAAGAGGAACCTCCGGAATGCTTAAGGCTTTCCCCCTTGGAAGGGCAGGGATTTGGCGCAGTTCATTACATCGAGGCGGGCCTCATGTTATCTTCCATTATCACAAAACTGTAATAAAAATTAAATAAATACATTTTCTCTACTAGTAACGTCGTGTCGTATTCGGAAAAAAATGTTTTAAAGGAATACATTTTACACTCGCGAAATCATGTTTAACGCCAAAAAACAGATATTATTGTATTTTATACCCAGAGCGTAGCTATCCGAAATTAGTTACTCCTGAAATTATACAATGTAGTTTACTTTGATCAAAAACAATTGTAAAATAGAATATCAGAATTAGATCTAGACATTGATTTTAGTTTAAGTTATCTGAATAGTTGGCAAACAAATTTAAAATTTATGGAATTTAAAATAAGATAATCCTTTAGGGAAAAATGTATTTCAAGAGCCTTGAATTCTCCTTCCGGCTGGGTTTATAAAGAATTGAATTTTGACATAAATTGCATAAATGGCAAAATACCAATTAATTACATGTTGGATAATGAAAGCGAGAGGTGATATGCAGGACCTTAATTGTGGTATATTTAGGGGTTATCGTGAAAAAAGGGCCAGAGGCGACGGTGGGAACCGAAACATTATTAGAAAGATACAGCTAACGCCAAGTCGCCAGTAGACTGAATATAAATCACTCTACAATAGGAAGGAATCTTCGGCACTTCAGAGAAACAGGGCTTCACACTAGAAGGCCAGGACAGGGTCTTCCTAGGTCAATAGACAGGAGAGAGATGATAGAATCATCGTCATTAGACTCCATGAAGTGAAATGAGATTAAAAAATCTGATAAGACGGGTCCGAAATGTTTCGATTTTCTCCAAGTCTATAAGAAGAAGGCTCGATGAAAATAACCTCAGGGCTCTGCACCCGGCACGTGGACCACCTCTTACCACTCCTCAGAAAATGGCTAGGCTCAATTGGCTCAGGAACATATGAATTGGGCAGTGGATTTGGGACAAGTTTTCTTTACAGATGAGGCGAGAATTCGCCTCTAACCTTCAGATTGGTGTAATTTCATCTTACGCTCAGGAGATGGCGTACATACGCCATGCTGTATGGTTTCTCAGGTGGCAGGCCGTGGAGGGTCATTGATGTTCTGTGGCGGCATTTCCTTGGACGCCCGCACCGAATCGGTTGTTGTGCTAGGAATAGCTCTAACTCAAAGACATAATCGAAGAACTTGGAGTGCCATTTGCCCCCATATCGGTGAGAGATTCTTAATAATGCCAGTTCCATAGAGCACATATTGTGGTAGGCTTCCTGAATGAGGTTGGAATGGTGTGCTTGGTATATCCAGATCGAAGTCCAGTTATCGAACACATTTAGGACCATCCCAAAAGAGTTGAAAACGGCTTATCTCGATGAATGGGAAAAGATTCCTCTGGATTTTATCAGAATTCCAAAGAACGGAAAGGGGTTTTGGTTTGCGTATTTTGGTATGCAAAATATAAATAAACCTAAATACATTAAAATGTATGGGTTGTGCGTTTATTTTGTCCATCAGTATCGTTATATTCAATTGACATCTGCCTATTATTATACAATTTTCTTTATTATATTACATAATCATTATTGTTATTACCGTCATTAATATCATGTTTTCATTTTTCCTTTCCAATTCCCTTGTATTTATGATATATGTGTATTAAAGTGAATGTCGTGAAGCGTTACCGCTTTTTAGAAAACTGTTTCATTCTTTAAATAACTATAGAAGCTGTAGGTATTTTCTTCGACGAAGAAAAGTCGTTTGATATTGGACGGCCAATCCCCCTCCGGTTGTAAAGTATGAAATATCACTCGTGGTTTGGATTTGGTTCTGGGTGGTTACGTCTTATATCGACCCCGATGTCCGGTTCAGGCTCTTCAGGGTGACTTGTGGAGTCCGGAGTCGGTGGCCGTTGACTGCCTCCACCAGACCCACCCTTTAAATCTCTATCCCTAACCATTGCTCCACTTCTCCTTGTCCATAACCTAACCAATCTCATTTTTTCTCAATCCTCAAAACGCTGTGCTCTTTTTATATTTAAATCTGCAGATTGGAAGTGGTAATACGGATTGATACAGTTTATAGGCTAAACATTTTCATAACGAACATTTACAATTTACCGAAAATATTGCATACATAATCAAAAATATGTGATAACCCGATTTCCAGTAATTTTTTATAGTCATTATTTTTAAATAGCCTTCGACTACTTTGCATGGTTCGATAAATTTTCACATCACCAAGAGAAAAATTTCATATTTGAGACAACAATCCTGTGGTTAAAAAGAGATACGCAAGGTGATAACAGCACTAAAATTTCAAGATATGTATCAAAGTATAAGAGCAAGTTTGGGAACCGAAATCTGTAGCACGTGGATCTCGCTCGAAAATTAGGCGATCTCGTCCAATCACGTCCAGATAATACATATTATGCGTTATGATTGGGGTTTTGAAGCAAGATTTTATTATTATTTTATTGCAGTTTAAATTGTATAAGATATGTGTGGTGATTAGTGAACGTTAGTCGATGATTATTCGGAAATCGTGAGATGCGGTCTGGTGTGATGTAGGTTTCAGAAAAACATTTTCTTTATCGTACCAATGTTTCGATCTTTATTGAGATCATCTTCAGGACCTGGGATTTACAAACATTGTTTAAATTTAACAAATGCATGTAGGATGTGGAAAAAAGTGAATTTATACAATGCAAAAAAAGTATTATATTTTATATAATTATATTTTTTATAATTTATTATATATAATTTATTCCATACTTTGATTGAATATAAAAAATACTTTTTTTGCATTGTATAAATTCACTTTTTTCCACATCCTACATGTATTTGTTAAATTTAAACAATGTTTGTAAATCCCAGGCTCTGAAGATGATCTCTATAAAGATCGAAACATTGGCACGATAAAGAAAATGTTTTTCTGAAACCTACATCACACCAGACCGCATCTCACGATTTCCGAATAATCATGTATAAGATATTTTCAATTATCAATTACAATAACTTCAGTTTATTTATGAATGAAAATGGAAAAAATATATTTAGACGTAAAGAGTTAATGTTCTATTGGTAACATTATTTGATAGGTAAAGAGTTTGCGGTGATCTGAAAGCATAAATCACCGTTTATCTAAAATCCAAATCAAAAAGTGACCAAGCATTGGGTAATTAGGGTTATTGTGTTAGTATAACTTCAAAAGATTTATAAAAAAAAGGTGACAATATTATAGATAGTTCTTGGCAGTTGGTTCTTTCTCTAGATATCTACCGCTGGACAGTTTTGAGAATGTTATTTTATTATGTTTCTTCTTGTTTAGATTCATAAAAATATTCCAGGTGTCCCAGAACTTCTCTAACTTATTGTTAGGCATCTTGCGTTGCAGATCCCGTAGATTCTTAGCGATATCCAAATGTTATACTCTTCAGAAACATCTTAATACCTCTCTCAGTTTAGTTTAAGTGCTAAAGGGGGATCCCTACGACTCAAAATCAGAAAAGGAGGAAAAGGTACTTTCTCATGACTCACGAGAACTGCCCTTTCCTCTCACCCACTAAATCGTTAATACAAAGCGCAAACAAAGAAGGACCGAAAAAACACCGTTGTATAACTCCTCTAGATATTCCTGCGTTTCAGATAGTTTAAGGCGTCACGTTAAACGTTAAAGCAACAACCTTCCTCGAGTTTGTAAGAACGCTGAAAGTAGTCTAAGAAAAAGTGGTAGTCCCGAAAAATAAAAACAAAATTCGTTGTTAAATTCCATAACAAAAAACCAATCTACATTTATTTCAAGTTTATCCAAACATAAGATTGCCATTATAGCTTTAAAAAATGTACTCACTTAAATATTACCATAACACACATACAAACTTACTGCTGCCATGGACAATATTTATGTTAAAATTGAAAAAAAAAAGTTATGCGCTTTGTTAAGAATGGCCTTCCTGGTGCCAAAAATGTTCAGCCGTATACCGAATGTAGCATAATCGGACCTTTTCTGAAAAATGCCTTCCCTCCAGATATACAGTAAGCAATAGCAGATTCGCGTACCATACGGCGGCACACGTCGCGCACTAAAAACAGCAGTTTTGAACGAAACTTAGACTGTGCTTGCTTTAAGTACAAAAGAAGTTTAGTTTTCCTCTTTCCAAAATGCGCAGTGAAAGATTGCTATCAAAAACCCATGAAATCACTAAATGGTTCAACTCGCTAAAAACTGACGTGAAGTTACATAGTTGGACAGTTATGACACCGAGTTTAAATTTTGAAGCCAATTAAAAATGATCGAAAATGGAAAGCTATTAATTAAGTTTATGGTAAAAGTGTTTTTTTCGGATTACTTAATTTTGCAAATGAAATTTTAGTCTTGCTTTATTTATAGAAAAAAATTTTATAATTATTTATTTGTACAACTGATGAACATAATATATTATCGAAATAGACGTTTCTTTCCAAGCTTATCTACACATCTATTACAAAGAATACTGTACTTAAATAAGTTATAACATACCTGTGTTAAGGTGATTATTACAATGCGGTAATTGGTTGAATTAGCAGAATATAGATTGGATAATAATTTTAAGAATGCTATCACTGGATAAGATTGTATAAAGTCGGAGCAGTAAAGTTTTATAGGAACCATGAACACATCGCATTCTTTTAATTAAACCGAACAAATATTGTTAAAGACATCCGAGGCCAGCAGTTCTAGGAAATTGTCAACCGCTTTCGATGAGAAACTAAGTACGACTCTTTTCTAAGCTCATTCGGATCTGAGTTAACAAGTCTCGTCATTACATATGTTTTGACTTTATTAAAAAAAATTCAAGTAGGTAATAAAAGCATTTAATTAATTTTAAGTTTATTATTTGAAGACTAGACCAATCCTGAACAACAAAATATACTTCAACATTCAATTTTATCAATGTTGAAAAATAAATTTTTGAGTTATATTAGGCCCAGTAACATTTATTGATTATTTTTTATTGTTTTTGTTTCACATCCCATACATGATGTTAATGCAGTCCAGGACATTTTTTCTCATGCATCATTTACAGCATACAAAACACTATCGCAATTCAAATAACTAAGGACAAAGATCTTAAAATCACTCGAAGCAAAAAGTTGAGGAAAAAATAAGTGTACGAGCGGGATTCCAACTCACGAACTTCGCATTCAGCCGAAGGTCATGGGTTCGAATCCCGCTCGTGCCAATAATTCTTCTTCTCAACCGGCCTTGCTTAAAAATTGGGAATAATAATTAATAATAAACAGATAACTAATTATATAAAAGGAAAAGAACGCCGACACATTCACTCCACCACCTTGAATGAACCACGACCTTATAAAAGTCTTGACTTCTCGTCATAAAGACCCAACACTGAAGACGGCGAAACCTGGCTGACAGGCAGGAATACAGCGAGGATATGCACACCATATTGACCGCTAACTACAAAATTACAAGTTCATCACTCAGTTATGATGAAGCTATTAATCCAGCAGACCGCGCAGTGAAATCTTACAATTTCTTTATGATTGTAGTGATTTAGAACAAGAAGTAATTTTAGACCAATTTAAATAGAAAAGGACATAAAGCATTGATCCCCTCAATAATGTAAAAAACAATAAATAATAATAATTAAAATGCAATTCCTGTCATTCAGGTGGGCTTAACGTCCAACTACCGGTTGGGCGTCGCGGGCGAGGTAAAATGTATTGTAAATCACTTTACAATACATTTTTCACACCATAATATTCAGAATTAAAAGCAATAAACCCAGGAGTGCTACAAGGTAGCATATTAGGTCTACTACATAACTTGTTATACACCAGTGATTTTCCGAAAATAGATGGAGTAAAAATTACGTTTGCAGATACAGCGGTAATACCAGTACACCGACCATCAACCATTCAACAAGCTTGTACTAAGATGACAAAAAATGGAGAATCAAACTCACTCAGAATAAAACAGTATACATAAATTTTACAAACAAATAAATGGACCATGTTCCGTCTCTCACAATCGACGGAACTGTTATATCATACAGCGATACAGCCAAATACCTGGGAATGATCTTAGTTGCCAAGGTGAGGTGGAAAGAGTACGTGAAGAAAAAAGGACAAAAATAGGTTTAAGGTTTGGTACAGACGAGGGGCCATTTGTTTTTTGATTGCGAGCTACAGGAAAGAACCAGGAACAGGCTTTGGAGGGAAGTACTACTGCAAGAGTCCGGTACAGCATAGAGTGTTAGTGGAACGGCACCTGAGTGCATTCTTAACTTTTGCAAATAATTTAAATTTTGATACATTCTACATTGATAGCGTCTAGGGAAAAAATGTTGTCTTTATATAGTTAACGTAATATGCAATTACATGGATATGTATGTTAAATTCGTGCAAACAAATTGGTGGCACATAGTTATGAATAAACTCCCTGGCTAGAGTATTACTGTGACCAGGGGAAAAAAGCCTCTATTGACATATGGTATTCAACTATGGAGTGGTGTGTTTGGTACAGCAATATTAAAATGATGCAAACATTCTCAAATAAAATCTTCGCAACATGGCCAATGCACTTGGTACGTGAGTTTTGGTACTTACATAGGGATCTTAAGATCTCTGAAGTCACGAACTACAAAGATCTGCCGCCAAACACCAGTCTCGCGTTTACTTGAAACCGTTGTTTGTTTGGCTCCGGCTCGCCAAACGCCAAAAACGCTTGATCACATAAATGCACTCATTGCCTCGGGTTACCAGACAAAGCTATATGGGACAAAGTTTCCAACATTTCTGATAACTATTCGGAAATCGTGAGATGCGGTCTGGTGTGATGTAGGTTCCAGAAAAACATTTTCTTTACCGTGCCAACGTTTCGATCTTTATTGAGATCATCTTCAGGGCTCAAATTGTTTGTTTTCTGCGTAATTGTGCCATTATTGCGTGTCGTGTTGAGAGTGCCCACCATCACATCAGACCGCATCTCTCGATTTCCGATTAATCATCGACTAACGGTCCCTAATCACCACACATTTCTGATAACTTTATAAATAAGTTTGAACCAATTTTTTGGTGCTGCAAGAATACATAAGTAGTAGCTTTAGGTACCCGCCACATTATGGCTTAATCCTACCCTCTATTCCCATTCCTGAGGGACATATTATTCGCTCCTTTAGAATAACCAGACAGAAGTAGCGATTCGAATATTGCTATCGGGCGTAAGTAAAACAACCTTACTAGAGTCTGTCCAACAACTGATCTCGGCAAATCCTCAGTATTCCATTTTGATTTCTAAGATTTTCAAACATACCACTCACAATATTTTAATTCTCATTTTAAACTTTCATTGAACCCATCACCAATTTAGTTTTCTTACAGCAGATACATAAGTAATCCATTATTATTTTTTAGCCTTTTCGTACTGCTAAAGTCTTCAATAACCCTAAAATGTTTGAGGAGTCTTATAATTTCATTTCGTACTTCCACAATAACGTTTTAAATATACACATACGAATTTCAGAGATTGGTACATTTGCTACATGAAGTAATTCGGGAGGGTAGTGACTTGCGGCGGGACTTAAAGAATAATATAAAACGAGCTTACAAAAGCTTACGAAAGCCTACAACGGATTGAAGGCTGAATTGATCGCTGGAAAGACATCGGCCCAGCCAAGCCTCCTGTAGCACTAGCCTTAACGGCGCAACCAAAAAAGGTATTTAATTCCAATGCCGTCATAGAAAGTTATTGTTCGCCTTGTAATGGAAAGGATATAACGACTCAGGATGTAAAGAGAATAATAAAGAAAAACATAGACCCAATGACGCAGAAAATTGGAGTTAAGAAAGGTCTGTCGATATCAAATAACCGAGTTAATTCAACTAAATTCGAAAGCTCTGAAATCATCCGCCTAGAAGTAACAAAAATTGTGTAAATAAAATACAGGCTGAGATTCGTACTAAATACAAACTGCGACTTATTATTTACAATATACAACAAAAGGGTGTTACCCGTTTGGATGTACAAATAACGCCCATTTGGTCGTACTTATTTCGAGTACATTACGATCCGTTTGGACACCAGTTTCCCTAATCACGGCCCGTTTCGATGTACCTCGTAAATGAGAAACAGAATTGAGACATAGAACATCACACTTAAAACAATTAACTAACTGTAATTAGTACTAAATTTACACAAATGGGTACACATTACGATATTGTGTTTAGAAGATTTTAATAAAAAATCGGTGACAATTAGGAAACCAACTTTAACTAACTGTTTAGATAAAAAAATATTCAATTTAATTAATTCAGGTAAAAGTCATACAAGGGAAATCATAAGCCATATCCAATACCAAATTATGAATTGCCTTACCTAAAAAATATGTATCCTATTTCTGATAATGTATTATGTGTATGTCTTATCATTTATGATAAGAGCAAAATTTCGGTTATAAAAGGCGTATCATCAAAAATCAACTAATATTTTTTTAAACAATTATACATTCACTTCGGCGTAAGAAACTGTAGTCAACTTTCTCGTTCATAATTTTATCGTGGTACAGAACAAAATAAACCATCGACGTATTTAACCACCCAGGAGTGAACAAAGGAGTTGTGATATATTGAAAACAAATTTACAAGTTCATTTCCCCAAGAAGCCCAGCATCAGTAAATAAAAATAAACATAACACGAAAAAAAATAAAAATAACAGAATAATAATTAAGTAAACGTTGAGCAGAATGTTAGGGTTTGGAATTTTACGACGTGCGTCCAAACGGGTATTGATTTACCAAAAAACAATATTACTTTATTATCGAAATAATGAATTATTTCAAGAGAAATGCTACTCGAATACTACAACGATAATAACAATAAGAAAGGGGGCGTCGGTGGCCGCAACGGTTTAGGCGTTGACATGGCGCTCATCACTGTAAGGTAAAGGTCCCGGGTTCGAATCCAGCAGTCCTGCATTCAAACCCGACATACTTACAAATGGGCATTTTTTTAAAAACACCGGCACCCTGAGGGTTTATATAACCTCTGCTGTTGCGAACCCTCGTATAAAAAATTAAAAAAAAAACAGTAAGAAAGACAATCAAGAGAAGAGAGAAACAAAACACGCTGTGATCGAGGTCGACCCTACCTAGAGGAAGGCTTTACTTAATAATAAATTGAAATTGCTTTGGTCATATAAAATGTGGAAGACTATTTGTTCGTCAGTAAATGCTTTCACGGAGGACAGATGCACGAACAACTAACGCGTCCGCAATTCACCGGCAAACATGAAATTAGGCGTTGTGATCAAAATCATTGCGAAACCTGTATTCAAGAAAAAATGTAAACAAAGTTAAAACCAACCGTATATTTATTTTAGCGTCAAGTAGCGAATTACCTTATTTAGGCCTAGTACGCACTGGGATTCTTTGAGTCGACTCTTTGAATCTCCGGAGAGTCTCGGCTGCGACTAGTCTTAGTCCGGGCTGCCCCGACTCATTGTTCCGTTGAATCTGGTGTGTTGCGGGCTAACATTTTCGGACTCTTTTGAATCCCATAAGCCTATACGCACTGAGAGAAAAATTCTAAGTGGTTAACGACATTTCTAGATGTTTATGGCGCATTGATGCTGCCCCTTGGTGAACAATATTTCGGCTTTTATCCGTTTTGGAGGACCTCAAACCTTTTTAGACTGTCAATGGGTAAATTTCTCACCGTTCTGCGACACTGCACATACACTCTTTCTAAGCTACTGAATTCCAGAAAAAGGATACCCTCAAGGCTTATGCTGCGGCCCAGAATACTAGACTGTAGATTTCGATTCTATATTGCAGCTTCCTAATCCTGGAATGTGGAGTTTTACGTATTGTATACAACTTTCTCACTGTTCTGTCGGGTAGCGTAAAATTAAAACTGTAATTATTAGGGGATAAAATGCTTAAGGGTAATTAAAAATTGACAAGAGGAAAACAACATAACCGTTAGCTGTGATAAATCCGAGGTCCATCTCCAAGTGGAGTCAGAACAATAAGATCGGGCTGTACGTGAAAGGAAAACCGACAAAATTTACGGGGAAATGAAGTACTTAGCGTAATATTCGAAGGGACAATCATTTGGACCATACAAGCCGTCAATCATTGCATGTACTTGCCCGTTCTGCTGGTGTATATTCGAGAATGGGATCAGACGCCTAAAGTATAATGTACGAGGTACTACTTATCCCTCCTGCTTGGGCGACATCTTCAGAAAAATATATAATTATTAAACAACGAAGAAGCGCCGTCCATCAATGTATTGTCAACAAAATCGGCCTACTCTACGAAAGCTATCATGCAGGAAAAAAAAGAGGAAAAGTGCCAAAGACGTGCCAAAGGATCTGCATTGATGGAGACAAAATTGATGAACAAGTGTGGTGTAATGCAGTTATATATAAGCATAAAAACACGTTTTCTTAACTTACAAGATTGGAATTGAAAGCTTTGTAACTGGTGTTAAGAGAACCAAGCGGAATATCTAATCAAGGCAAAACACTGACTGCAACTGCAAGATCCAGTACTAATTGAATTGCACGTGGATGCAAGTAAATCGTTAAATAATACCACAAATTTTGTTAATACAACCAGTTTCAGTTAGTAAGATTATTTTCAAACCTTTTATTATATCGTATTATATAATATCGTTATCATGCAGGAATATGTTAAGGAAATAGTTACCCGCTTTAAATTACTCTTTTAATTTCTCAGAATAAAGGTTTAGGCAAGTTTTCCATAATATATAACGTGAAGAGATGTGATAAAAGGTCAGGGACAAAGAAAGGATGCGAAACGCTTGCTCCGTCACTTTGCTCCCTCAGAAAAGACCCTACCTCTCGGGACCCAGACTTTTGTTTCGAACAAGCTAAAGCAGAGAAAATCTTGGCTAAGTGTAATTTTTACTGGGGACAATAATGTTAAGGCTCACCGCCTTGGGTGATATACGGGTCCCCAACCCATGTATTGTGTGTGAAGGAAGCTCTTCTGTCCTCTGTTCGAGCACTGCCTGTGTTTGGCCGAAAACTTAATGTGAACCCCTTCATTGCTCAACTAAACCTTGCCTTAGACCGAAGTGTCGTTATGCAGGTTAAATAAGATTTTCAACGTGTGTTGACGAATAAGCTTTTGTCTATTTCAAAAAAACAAACAAAGAGCCCAGCCCGATGTTAGATTACAATAAATTCAATTTAACATAGAAAGCAAAATTGCTTCTTTTTTAATTGTTGATTTTGTGATCTCACTTTTCGACCTCTTTTTATCCTTAATTGTTATTTAAAATTAGATGTCCTATCAGTCTTTAAGATGAGCTTCACTCGGCCTTCATTGATCGATGACGCTTAATTATTTGTAAATCTCTAATTAATGGAATATAATCCGGAAATCGTATATTAACAGGCATGTATTACCTGTCATAGCAGGTTCAAATACAAGCCGCCATATTAAATAACTACGGAATATCAGCACAAGATCCTAATCATTTGTGTTGTTCAGATTGGTTGAGTAACTGTGGAGTTTTGAACCATGCGGTCAGGTCTGTATATTATACAAATTTAAAATACGATGTTCTTTTTATATTGAATTTCAAACATTTACCAGTCCAAGGGAGAGAGAGAGAGAGAGAGAGAGAGAGAGAGAGAGAGAGAGTGAGAGAGCGAGAGAGAAAGAGAGAGAGTGAGTGAGTGAGGAGAGAGATAGAGAGAGAGGAAGAGAGAGATAGAGAGAGAGGAAGAGAGAGAGAGAGACAGAGAGAGAGAGAGGGAGAGAGAGAGACAGAGAGGGAGGGAGAGAGGGAGAGAGAGAGAGAGAGAGAGAGAGAGAGAGAGAGAGAGAGAGAGAGAGAGAGAGAGAGTGAGGAAGAGGCAGGGAGCGGGAGAGGGTGAGGGGGAGAGAGGGAGGGAGGGAGAGAGAGAGAGATAGAGAGAGAGAGAAGAGAGAGAGTGAGTGAGGAGATAGATAGATAGATAGAGATAGAGAGAGAGAGAGAGAGAGAGAGAGAGAGAGAGAGAGAGTGAGTGTGAGTGAGTGAGTGAGGAGAGAGAGAGGGGGGAGAGAGAGAGGAAGAGTGGAGATAGAGAGAGAGAGAGAGGTAGGAAGAGGCAGGGAGAGGGAGAGTGATAGAGAGGAAGAGAGAGAGAGAGAGACAGAGAAGAGAGAGAGTGAGTGAGTGAGTAGATAGATAGATAGATAGATAGATAGATAGATAGATAGATAGAGAGAGAGAGAGAGAGAGTGAGAGAGCGAGAGAGAAAGAGAGAGAGTGAGTGAGTGGAGAGATAGAGAGAGAGGAAGAGAGAGAGAGAGAGAGAGAGAGAGAGACAGAGAAGAGAGAGAGACAGAGAAGAGAGAGAGTGAGTGAGGAGATAGATAGATAGAAAGAGAGAGAGTGAGTGAGTGGAGAGATAGAGAGAGAGGAAGAGAGAGAGAGAGAGAGAGAGAGAGACAGAGAAGAGAGAGAGACAGAGAAGAGAGAGAGTGAGTGAGGAGATAGATAGATAGATAGATAGATAGAGAGAGAAAGAGAGAGAGAGAGAGAGAGAGAGAGAGAGAGAGAGAGAGAGAGAGAGGGAGAGAGTGAGTGTGAGTGTGAGTGAGTGAGGAGAGAGAGAGGGGGGAGAGAGAGAGGAAGTGTGGAGATAGAGAGAGAGAGAGGTAGGAAGAGGCAGGGAGAGGGAGAGTGATAGAGAGAGAGAGAGAAAGGAGAGAGAGAGAGGGGGAGAGGGAAGGGGTGAGAGAAAAGGAGGGAGAGAGAGGGGGTGATAGAGAGAGAGGGAGAGGCAATGAGAGGGAGTGAGAGAGGAGAGAGAGAGTGGAGAGGGGGGGGGAGAAAGAGTGAGGAGGGTGAGAGGGGCGAGAAAGGGGATGAGAGGGAGAGGCAATGAGAGGGAGTGAGAGAGAGGAGAGAGTGTGAGTGAGGGGGGAGAGAGAGGGAGGGGATATTATAATGATCAGAGCAATAATAAAAATTAGCAATGTGAATGAACTAACTTTCATTAACTATCATTTTATGGGCTTGTATATATGCATTCTATATTAATTATAGACGAATATAACTATTTTATTAAATAAATAAGGTGATGACAATGCTAGGATGCAGGTGTTGCTCCTAGAAATGTCATCAGCACTCTCTCCCACTCCAAAGAGTTTATATTCATTTTTATTAACCAACTAGATAGTCTTAAGTTAGATTTTCCCGAAGGCATATCGGAGAAATTCGATTTAGAATGGTAAATTAAGAAACTGAACCAGTACTATTTTGTAATTTCTTGAATAAAAATTTTTAAAAACGGATTCAGCAAACGAAATTATTTAACTTATATATATGCATTTTCATTGCTGCTAGAAAACTGTATTAATTTTTGCTACGGCAACCGTACAATTAATAGATAATTAATTTCTTGAATTTGTAGTCTAAACAAATGCAAAAATGTGTGTACTACCAGTAATTATCTCGTTAATAAAGTATTTCTTATAAATAAAAGAGGTTAAGCATTTGGTGAGAATTTATATCTTCCGGTAATGCAGTTTCCAAAATCTCGATCAAAAACATAGCGAAGTGATGAATGTCTTTAAGGTTGAGAGGTCCCTGCGTCACTATCAAAACTAGAAAAGTGGAAAGTCAGTTACTGATATAGCCGCTAAGTGGAGCTCTTACCCTGGCGAACAGGTATAACTGATAACCTCGGTCATAAAATCACCCTCTGTCACAGGCATCTGCTTTCCACTCGAGGTTCGCCACCCCCTTCATGACCGATGTCCACTTTGTTCCGCGGTGTGCTCCGCATTTCAAAATAGCAACAGTCGCACTGGTCGAACCGACCAACACCATTCTTCACAAAGAATGAAAGTGTATGCGCAGTTTGTATATATGTGCTATATATGTAATGTAATATATATAATATATTATATAATATTATGTATATATTATATATAATACATACATACTATAACATAATATATATTTAATATACAAGGTGTCTTTTTTCTCACGGACCAGCCACTTTTATTGTAAACAAAGCTCTATATAAAAAAAGTTAAATTGTAAACCCTCATTATTTTTGAAAGGTATGAATTTAATAAAATTTAAGAAAAACCAATATTTACTATCGCAGAGATATACGGTACACAATGAACTTTTGTTTTTCAAGTAAGACCTATTTTATTTCGTGCATATTGTTAAATTAGAAAGTTTTTGTTTAAGAAAAATGAATTTTATTTAATCGAATACAAGAATTTCAGGATACCATTTTTTTTTAAATAATACTTCAGATTCTTTTTGGCTTTTACCTTCCTACACCTCTAAACTTGGGACTTATGGCGGAGCGAAAAAAATAAACTTAAAAACAAAACTACATTTACATAATTAACATAAACAAACAAATCGGAGAAAATTGTCTGGTGGTACTTCTAATACGTAACATGGCGTCATTTTCTTGCGAACAAGTACGGAAATTCAACTTCTCCATACCATTTTTCGTGAACTTAAATTCATTAGTCTACAAATAAAAGAATAAAATGTTCAGTATCTCCAACGCGTTTGTAATCGTTAAAAAGTAAAGTAAAATAATTTCTGTAACAACAATTTTTTATGATCAATTCAAAAACCGTGGCTTATGCCGGGATTCGAACCCAGAACCGATAGCGTGGCAGAGTCAAGAGGGCTACTCGTAATTATTCAGAAATCGTGAGATGCTGTCTAGTGTGATTGTAGGTTTCAGAAAAAAACATTTTCTTTATCGGGCCAACGTTTCGATCTTTATTGAGATCATAGTTTTTTTTTTTTTTTTNCTCAATAAAGATCGAAACGTTGGCACGATAAAGAAAATGTTTTTCTGAAACCTACATCACACCAGACCGCATCTCACGATTTCTGAATAATCATCGACAAACGGGCACTAATCACCACACATTGCTACTCGTTATAGTAAACCCATTGAGCGATAGTGATAACTAACAACTCAAGCGACATCGGTTAAGGCATAACATTTATTTTTCCTTTGTAACAATTAAGAGGATTATATAAAAGTGCTATTATTTGAAAATCTTTCTCTTCAAGTAACAAAAAATATTTTAGGTTTGGTCGTTCCCGATCACATCCTCGCTTGTCAGCGATTTTTCCTCGGATAAGCAGCATCCATCCCATATAATCGGAGGCTTTCGAACTAAATATCCATCACATCGCACTGTCTTTTTCACAGTGTGTCTGTGTAATTCAGTTAATTCGTTCTTCAGATTAGCTCTTGATATTTCTAAAAATAATTTTTCTTTACGCTCTAATAAAAGCATTATATACAAAAACGTTAAATGAAATTATTCTCAAGGGGTTATTCCGTTCCGGGAGAAGAAAGGAATCTAGGCGTTATTTTGAGGCTTAAATATGTCGTAAACCGGGGCCTTAGCTTTTCTCAAGCTCATTCCTACTTTTATCGGCCTTTTCAGTCTCATTCAATATACTCCATTAGGTTCTCACTTAAAACAGAACTCTCAAGGCTATATGTACAACAATTCATACCATTTTAATTAGATGGAGAAATGAAACAAGGGAGGAGAAAAATACGATTTTTTATAAGAAGTGAAGCACACCGCCAACCGAATGGAACTTTTTGATGAAAAAACTCAAGCGACAAAAAGAGTTCCTAACGGTCAATGGCATATGAAGTAAATGACCATTCATTTAATTATTCGACAATAATTTTTAACCCTTTCTTACCCTTGCACGCATAAAAAAATATTTATAATAATAATAATAGCAAAAATAATATAGTGTCTTGATTTATATCATTGTCAAAAAAACTTGCAAACTTGCAAAAAGAGCTACCTGACGCTTCCACATAATTGAATGTACGACTTCAAAACTTCCCACACAGGGCAAAGAACCCAAAGCTTTACTGCCACTATGTACAGCGGTATATAACGGTGTATAAAAAGAGAAAATATACTGCCTTCATCATATCACAAGATCGATTAGTCCTATTGGCTTAAAGTTGTTTTATTCGAACAAGTACATTAGTTCCATTATTTTCAGTTAGGACAATTTATATACTGTAAGGTTTTTTCCGTAAAAGAAACATCGTCGTAATGCGCTTCGATTCACAACCAGGCCTCCTATAGGCACTTCTCGGAATCGGGCAAAAGATGGCAGACCACGCCGTGAGAAACACCAACTGCCTCTTGCCGGTGACCTCGATGACACATTCTCACAATAATATTGTATTTATCCATATCAATTTAAAGGTTTTTTAAGGATCGGTGAGGTGGTTCCAACGTAAGGTGGATCGAGGTCAGTCAGGGATATGGAAAGATGTAGACAAAACATTTACTTCATTCTTTGACGTTTTGGGACTTTACTGATTTTATTTTTAAAAATAAGGAAGATTGTATTTTATAAAAAATTAAAAAAATTGAAAAATAAAATAGCCTACCTTCAAATATAAGCCAAAAAGTTATAATTTCAACTGTGAATAACCAATAATAGAAAGTTGAAAACGTACATCATTGCCGAATATAAGCTAAATACATTTTTATAAAATTTGTGTATAAAAAGGTCTATACAGATACATTCGCAGCAACATTCACATTTATTTAACCACTATTGACAAATTAGTTAAATGTCTTTTAATTCTATGTGCCTATACATTCTGTGAGAACGTTAGAAATCGCATTTTTCATAATGGTTAGATATCTGTCTGAGGGGAAATGAACATATGCTGAAACGTGATTGAGTATTTAATGTTTTTCGTAGAATTTAAGATAGAATTCATTTCAAGTTCAAAAGCTTGTGTTTTATGTAAGTATAGACATATTTTGTGTTATTACTATAAGCAGCATAATGCTATCAAAATTGTTTAAAAATATAAACTCAAAAATGTATATATGTAATATGTATATAATATTGCTCTTCCCATCTATCTTCGTTGTTTTGGTTTGTGGGACGCCCGTAAAACAGTATTTCATATGTTAACAGATTCTCAGATTATCCTTCTAATTTCATTTGGTTGTGATTCCAAAATATTTGATGTTTGAAAAGTCGGCACAATTGCATACAAATTTTCATTATTTTTCGACGTGTATTCATCAATGAACATCTTCCACTTCGGAAAAGTTGCATCACGAAAAATGAGTACTTTCGAGAGGCTCGTACATCTAAAGTTTAAAAGTAAACGGCGATTATCTAAAAATCACTCATACTCACCGCCTTCACTTCACCTGTACCTGTACCGCGCGCACACTCTTACATGGAATAGTGCCCAAACCAGTCGATGGATTTGGACGAAATAAACTTTATTAAGCAGTATTAACTAACGTTTAATAGTAGAAATAATAGATCTGAATTATAAATACAAACTTTACATCGCCGGGAAGGTACACGCCGAGTTCGAACGATATATCGAAAATCTCTTTCGGATACTCGTCTATATCGATTGAGGAAAAACGAAGCTAAAGAAAATGTAACCAGCTCGGCCAAATTGATCAGCGGCAATGATAAAATTTTATGGAGCTACTTCACAGCTCTCTACATCGGCGTAGTCTCTGGGCTTACTTTACTTAACATACCTACACATGACCACATATTTTCCAATGCAATAGAAGTTCTCAATTAAAATGGATCATAAGCCAAAGTAACCTTCTGATCTTCCTAGTTCCTAACGACCCAATAGTCTCCTTTCTATCCTTGCCAAAATTCTAGAAAAAATAATTCGACTATTATTGCTTTGAAAATTTCAATATGATTTCAGATCATCAGTTTGAATTTCACTCATTTCACCAGACAACTCAAAAATTGTATCGTGTTGCTGAAAATATCGCCTATTCTCTTGAAGAAAAACAGCAATGATTTTGGATGCCTTTCTCAATTTAGAACAGGCCTTTGACTGAGTCTGGTACTCGGGCTTACTTTAGAAACTGACGAACATACCTCAAGCGTACTCAATCGGAGATATTATCTGACGGACCGATATTTCCAAGTCCGGTCCGGCAACCGAATTCTCACTTAATACACATCGGGGCGGGTTCCTCAGGGAAACATCCTTGCCCCATTTCAATTGTCAATATGAACTGCAAATTTTTCTACACGCGTTAACATTTCAACACATGAATTCGCTCATGATACACCGTTTCTTACTCGTAATTTGAACCCCTCAATTAACACTCAACAGTTACAACAACACCTGAATAGAATAGAATAAATTTTTATTTGTACATGTGCATAAAAATATATACAATAATTTTAGAATGTAGGGAAAGTGACATTTCTCTATGGCTTCCTACTATTTACACTAATAATTTTTTTTACACAAATCGGTAAGAGAAATTCCATAACAGTTTAAACAATAGGAACAACTAACAGTGGGGAAAAGAATTTATGTCAACAAAAAACCACATGCAGAGGGATGAAATCTATTTATAAATTAAATAAATGCATATAAAAAGTGTAGATGAGAAGTGAATAAATAAATAAATTAAGTAAATAATTAAATACATAAATGGGTATATAAATATTCTTATTACTATAAATTTGATAACTATTATAAGTTTATAAGCCAGGTACATTGTGTTTTATCCTCTTACGTTTCCAATTTGCATTTCTTGGATAGTCACCTATGGATCTTCAAATGGGATTTGAGGAGACACTCATACGCCTAAAGAATTTGCAGACTGCATCGTAAATTTCCTCCTCTACACATTTCATGTTAACAACACCTGAATGATTTAACACTAAGGTTCACAAATGAGAATGAAGACAAACTTAACAAAAAGCGTACTGATAAATTTTACCATACGTAAAATACCTGTCCTGCAGTGAGTATAACGAACCTCATTGCCAACAACTGACCTTGTGCGTTATCTTAGACTTTTCATGGATAAAAGACTGCGTTGGAAGCCCAACTCAAGACTGAAAAGACAAGAAAAAACTTACACTATGATTAAAAATACTACTTGACTCACGATCAAAATTGGACATTGAAACCAAACTTTTAACTTAAAAGGCAATGATAAGACCTCTGGGCGTAAGGTTGCGAAGTGTGGAGCTCAACCAAGCATTCCAGTTCTCAACGTCTCCTCAATATGTGGTGTTTAGTGACCATTAATTAATGATTATTTGGAGATCTTGAGATGCGGCTGGTGTGACGTAGGTTTAGAAAATATTTTCTTTATCGTGCCAACGTTTCGATCTTTATTGAGATCATCTTCAGGGCCTGGGATTTATAAACATTGTTTAAATTATACGAATACTTGTAAGATGTGAAAAAGTAAATTTATACAATGATAGAAATTAATTTTTTTCACATCTTACATGTATTCGTATAATTTAAACCAGGCCCTGAGGATGATTTCAATAAAGGTCGAAACGTGACACGGCAAAGAAAATGTTTTTCTACACCTACTCACACCAGACTGAATCTCACGATCTCCAAATACTCAATAATTTCAATCTAAAATCTTCGTCAAATTATAAATGTTCCTTTTTATGTTTCAAATATTATTCGTAACGACCTACACATCCCGTTTGTACATCAAAACCCGCAATAAAAAGGTAATCAATCACTGAAAATACATAATAATCTATTAATATAACATTAATATAACACTTTCAATCCTACCCGAAAATCTTCCAAGACGATTGAAGCGAAAGTGGCCCCGAATCATTCTCATTGAGGGAAGATATGAAGGTTTCAGTGTCAAGGAATGTTGCCACTGGGCAAATTCTCCTACAAGAGACTCAAATGACAAATTCAACGTATATGAACATATTTACTTAATACTAAATTTGTAGTTGTAAATATCAAATAAATGTAATAAAAAAGTAAATGTTTTAAGATCACACTCAGTACAGCCTTGACTTAATTACCTATGTACGAAAAACCCCATTTAAACCTACCCAAATAGTATCTTCTAAACTAAACAGTAAAGATGTCGATGTTCATATTAGAACATTAAAAGGTCTGTGGGACATTTTGAATTAATCCGAAGTTCTGTAGTTACCGATCGACCTTGTCCGTCAATCTTTATAGAGTAGGCCATGAGAGATTTTCGGCATGTCGCATAATGTGACGGAAACGATGAAACTTTGGACAAATAAAAAAATTTGACACACTCCTAGAGTTCTGAATTCCTATCTCTTATCAACACCAAAGAGATTTATGGGCCTTCCTTTAACTCAGCATACATAATTTCACGGTTTCTCGGCGGAAGCAAACACATATTTCTGCCTCTCAGCGTCACTAAATAGATTTTTATAAAAATATAAATAAAAAAATGTAAATATATTCAACTTACAAGTTATCAGTTATTACATAATTTACTTTGAATACAAAGAAATCAATTAAAAAATCGTAAACATTTGTTCTAGTATTAAATATTTTAAAGTTTTCTTTCGTCCTTTTGTAACGTTTTTACATTTATTTGTAGTTTAATTACACAACGAAGACGGGTAAAAATAAATAAGCCGCAGTTCATGGTGGTAACGCGCCCCGTTTGGAAATCGAGGCGGATAGGGCTGAAAGGGACAGCTCACCGCCACTTGCATTCATAATTTCCTACAAGCATCCCCCAATGTTTGCTGCTCATGTCAGCCACCACCATTCCACCAACTCCCTATTTTTACAGTATTTCACCGTTTCATACTTTTGTTTCTTTCTTCTCCCTCCCATTGCTCCACACGATCCACACTGCCGAGAAAACATTTTTTGCGACGTGATTTATAGGGACGAGCCCACGAACTGGCTTTGTGGCCTTTTAATTAAAACAGTTTCCTACATTTAACTCCACTTTTCTACTTTCTTTATGGTTTTATTTTTAACAGTTTCTTCCTTTCTGTTCTTAGTAATTTTCAAAGGCGCGATAGCGATTTCTGTTTGCTATGCTATAAAAACCATTGCTGCGCATTTCTAATCGGTTCATCGATATTAATCAAGGGTTATTTAAAAGAACCGAATCTAATACCTTTTCCCATTGACTTCAGGTTTTTGATTCACAAATTAAATGTTATTTTATTTGCAAAATTGACCTCTCAAAATATCAAAAAGTTTGTAACAACGTCCCGTTGACATGATCGCTCCGCGCGATTGTAATGGCCACGTATCGTGGAGGCAGCATCAGACAACGGCATGAAGTTTTATCAGAAAGAGTTAATAATATTAAATAGTAAACGAGGGAATTTTATAATGAATTTACGAATTTATAGTGAAATTATAATGAATTTATAAAATCGATTCATTTTCAGTTAGACTTTGTATATAAGCATAATATTGTATACCTTAAAGGAATTCTGTAAAGAAATTAAGTTTTTCAGGAATACATTGGTTTTGTCATTGTCTAAATCCAGCACATTATAAATCCGTTTTAATTTCCAAGATGCCAACCCTAAAATTATGAGTTCACCTCGGGGGCCGCGGTAGCCGAGTGGTTAAGGCGTCAGGCTGTCGGCTAGTATTGGGTTGTCCGGAAAATAATGCAGGATTTTAAGTTTTCATTAAAAAAAATCTATATAAAATATTCTGTTTACGTTTACAGGATTACTCATTNGTATGGGAAATTATTTTGATTAAAGAACATTGCTTTAAAGTAACTAGTTTCTTTTTTTTTGTTTAATACCAAAATCCTGCATTATTTTCCGGACAACCCAATAGATCCCGCGGTCGTGGGTTCGATCCCCATCGTCGCCTTTGGACTATTTTCTAACGCCTAAGGGGACCGGTGGCCGCAATTGAAAGAAATTGACACGGCACTCATCAATGGAAGGGGCGGTATCAGATCAGACAAACATGAATTTCTTCAATGGAAGAACACCGTCACACAGGGGGCTCAAATACACACTCGTGAATTTCACAGTCACACACACGCGCACACGCACACGCACAGTATTTATATCTTAAAAAAGTTATACAGTCGATTCACGAAGGTGAACTCTATAGTCAAATTAAACAAAAAAAGGAAGTATCGTGAAGTTAGTCAGACAATTACTTGAAGTACTAACATTATCAGAAAGAGTTAATAATATTAAATAATGAACGAGTGTAAATAAAGGACTTACTAAATCGATTCATTTTCAGATAAGTTTAGTATGTGAGCGACATAAGCATACTATTGTTGATTACGTTGATTTTGTCCTTATTTAAATCCAATGACATTATAAGTACATTTCCCAGCAAAAGATATATATATATATATATATATATATATATGTGTGTGTGTGTGTGTGTGTGTGTTTGTGTGTGTGTGTGTGTGTGTGTGTGTGTGTGTGTGTGTGTGTGTTTTAACTGTGTTTGGTAAATGCACTGATGCGAAACCAAATTATTTACAAAATATTTTTTATATTGCCATCAAACCATTGTGTTTTACACTTCTCTTAAAAATAGATAATGATTGCACTAAATGCACGTATATAACATAAAATTATCGTAATATGCATCGGTTTCTCAACATATCCTTCCTTGTGAGTACAACCAACGATAAAAATCAATCGGCCACTGACTACCCAAACCACAATATTCTAAAAATTCCACAATTTTCTTCAAAAATTTTAATTTTATAATCAGTTAAAAAATAAATTTACAAGAAATATAAACGTAGAATGTCTGCCTGTTAGTGATTTTTGTATCATGTACGTTTAATTACATACATTCACGAACAGAGATAATTTCGACCATTATTCAAAGAAAAAATACGGCCCTTCCGACATACGCTTTGATAATTAATTCTGGTACGAAATGTAATTTTAAAAAAATCGTGTGTGAGTCGTTTGACGTTTGACAGATCAATATATGCGTCTAAACTATGGCAGAATGTAACCGTTTGAATATTTATAAAAGCGAGTTGTTTAGGTTACGAGTGTAGACGAAAAAGCTCACTCCTCTAACCCTCTTTTCGTGAAAATGTTTTGGACATATATTTATGAAAACTCTCCTTCTCTAAAACGATAATGCACAAATTATTTCTCACAGTCAATGACAAAAGCAGGAGGCACGTTTTATATTTAAAAAAACTAATTCATAATATTGTCTAGAGAAGAAAAGCAATAAGGGTTTGGCGACAGCTCTTGATATAAATTCTACTGCAAAATTAAGGATTCCTCCGGCACTTCTTTTTGAACGGGATGTGGCGTCGGTAGGGAGGTCTGGTTGAAGTGGAGTACGAGCATCGGTGGGATGAGGAAGGACGGTAGACAGTCTATGTAGATCCGTCACACGAAAGGCTTCCAATTGTCTATCCCGTCCGTTGGGGGGTTGGCACTAAATTGCCATCAATAGTCCCCTCTTTCCCTTTTTCAGACACTCCTGACAACTCCACTCCAAATAAGAGTTTATTCCATAAAGCTAGTTGCCAAATATTCTCACTCAAATTAATATCTGCCTTCAATATTGTAATTTTACATTAATAATCGTGGATAAGGCTAATTTGAAAGGAAACATTCAGTTTCTTCGTTGAGCTTTCATCCAGGCTTAAAAATTATCGTTAATAATTTAAAAAGTTAAAAAAATGAGCATCCATTTAAAATATTGGTTTTTGAGTTTAAAAAAATTGGTTTCAAGGTTTCAAAGAAATTATGAATTAAATTTAGAGTATCGGCTGCACACAAACGACCGGGTCAAAATGACTCCATTGGTTACCCAACACCCAAGGGAGAATTCGGGGCTACCAGGCGGACCGGGTTTCTCTGGCAACGAAGCGTTGGAGCGACCAGGCCTGCCGGATGATTTTGGGGTAAGAAAGTAGAAGGGCTGAAGTGCTAATAGACAGAAGGTAGTATTTTTTACGTCCATGGCATCCTTTCTGAGGGCTCTTCCCAATGCGTGGTGTTTAGAGTTTAAAAAACCATTTCTAGAAAGTTAGTTAAGTTAGAAATGGTTCACATCAACAGAGATAAACACAGCATCAATTACAGAACGGACACATGTAAACTCAGTCGCAGCTACGCCAATATCTATAATCAAATTCAATATCGATAACGTAGATAGATCACATCACACAAAACATATAATATAACATATAAAATAATCATCACATTCCACACATCAAACATTTCTACATAGTCTAATTTTTCAACAATTTGGCCTTCCTTTCCCTAATTATCCCCGTCTATATAATCCTGAACGGCCTAACCCACGTTATTCCCCATTGTCGGCTCCTTTCGCCTCAAAGAAACCGACTCCTCATATAAAAATGTTTATGTATCCCTACTTCCTTCCCCACTCCTTCAAAATCCAACGTATATATATGTAAACACAAAACATCAATATTTCACGGGCACTCTCAACACGACACACAATAATGACATACCTATCCAGAAAACAAACACTTTGAGTTTGATCAAGTCTAAAATTTCTAGCATTGCATAAATTCTTTTTTTCACATCCTGCATGTATTTGTAAAATTTAAACAATGTTTACAAATCTCAGGCCCTGAAGATGATCTCAATAAAGACCGACAAAAAAACAAAATGTTTTTCTAAACATACGTCACACAAGACCGCACCTTACGATCTCCAAATAATCAGCTTTTACCAATATCAGACGAATGTTGATCCCGGTTCCCTTGCAGGGGAGTCCTCGGCGTAAAAGACAATTCTTGCATCGAGTAAGTCAAGCTGGTCAAGAGATTTTGCCTTGATGTTAGTTAAGCCAGAGGGTCCATAGGAGTATTCTTCTTCTCTCAAGATTTCGGGAGTTATAAGTTGTCCTTCGTCAAATGACCCTACCTTTCAACATCGGAAATAAAATCTCCAGCCGGTTATCCTATACAATACGGATAATAGATACCGTATACACCTGGCATATAATCAATTAACTAATAGTGATAAAAATTACAATAAATCACTTTTTTAATAGCCTTATGAAATTTGCATATTAGCCAAGGAACGTTATATCTCATGTGCGATGCGGGTTTTTTAGTGAGGGGGAGGGGTTGCGTGAAGTAATGGCCAGAGGTGACAGCAGGACTCGAACCCACGACCGCCGTCTAGAACCGAGAATCTATCACGTGGACCAATCGACTACCGCGGTCCCCCAACAAATAACGTTTTTAATGACAATTTTTTTTTGACAATACGCTCTACTGTTAAACATTGCGAAAATTAGGGGGAATGTTTTCAATTTCTTACAAAAATGAAAAAAATGATTTTTTGTTATTCAAATCGTAACCTTCATTTTCATTTATAATCCATCAAGTCCATTCCAATTGATGAAAATTGGCAAAAACCCTTTCATAATCAAGCTGGTTCAATCAAAGGGTGCCCGCAAGGAGGGGTACTATCAACACTACTGTGGAGCCTAACTGTTAATGAACTTGAAACTCTTGTCCATAGAGGGATAGTGCCAGGGCTATACGGCCACCCTGATTGCCAAAGGAAAATTAGAAGAATCTCTGTGTTAGCATAATCCAAGAAAGGCTAAAAGTTACAGGTGAATGGTGTAAAACCGCTGAACTAGGGATTAACCCAACCATAGTCGCTTTTACACGCAAAAGAAAAATGAATCTCACGAGGGAGATAAAATTCAATAATAGTATGATAGAAATGAAAAAGAAGCCAAATATCTAGGTGTCACTAGACAAAACACTTCCATTAAGGAACATACCGGTACAACTTTCAGAAAAATGACACGAGCATTGATGCTAGCAGAATAAAAGTAGGAAAGAACTGGAATTGCAGACCAAGAACTCTGCTCTGGATGTACACCATGATGAGACCTATCTTCACATAAGGCCAAATAGTCTTGCCCGATAAAGTAGAAAAGAGAACAAAACAGAGAGAACTCACGAAAATACAAAGACTCGCATGCGTTTGTATAACGGAAGCGATGAGAACATGGCCCACAACTGGTATGGAGAAAATGTTGGGATCAACCTCCCTCCACCGTATGGTAATGAGGACAGCACAGAAAACTAATAAATAAAAGAAAACTAATAGAAAACTAATCAAAGATAATCCTCCAACAGGACTAAAGCAATGGAGGCGTAGAAACAACATTACGAAAGAACATCCGATACTGGCTCTAAGAGACGATATTTGAATTCAAACAAAATTTCCAAACAAACTTAAGTACCAAAAAAATAATGGAAAAGATAGAGAAACCCCTCCTTAACAATAGCAAGGACTGCTGGACTGCCAACAATGCTGGTACACTGCTGGATCCGAGATAAAAGAAGGAGTATTCGGTCTTGGAACCAAATATTCAGAACCCATGAAAAAATACACTAGTAACTTCCAGTCTGAAATCCATGTAGCCTGTTCAATTTGAACAAAGGGTAGAAAAACGAGAATATAGCTATCATGTCAAAAGTCAAGCAGCCATCAAAGCCCTAAGCTCAAACATCGTTAGCTCAAAGATAGAGCTGAATTGCAAAACTAAACTAAACAGAAAAAACTACTTGCAAGACTGCGTCAGTCACCTTCTGCTGGGGAGATATGGGAGAAGAGGGCAACGAAAGAGCAGATGGCCTTGCAAGAAAACGGGCTGTTGTACATTGATAATCAGGCTTGGGGCGTTTTATTACATAGGAATCCCCTATCAATGAGTACCTTAGACCAAATGGACAAAATGAAAATGAGGTAACAGTGGAATTCACTCATTGGACACAAACGATCCAAGAACCTTCTTCCAAATTTTGGAAAGAAAGAAAACATAGAATGCACCAAAGGAGGAAGGAAAAATCTGCGAATCATAATTGGATTCTTAACAGGTCACCCGATTAATACTTCGACATCTACATCCAGGACAGTATAATTATTAGATAGAAATAAACACATGATTTACTGTATTGTCGCTCTTGAAATTAATTAATAATTACGTTATATTTACATTTTATATTTACAAACATTGTTGTCAAGGCAGCTAAGTTAGGAATGAGCAGCTGAATGCTTTCGAACTTAGTCACAGGTTATTGGTAAGAATGGCCAAAAAACGATAAAGGTGGTGGTGGTGGTGGTGAACAAAGGGCAGTCAGCAATGCGTCTTGTCAGAAACTGTGGTTGAAGTAGATACTCACGTATCTGCTGGATTTCATTTTTAAAATTGTGTTAAGTAATAATCTTAAGTAATGTTAATTTGCGTTTTGTTTTATTTTCATTATCCGTGATTTTCCATTGTTTAAATCGTGTGCTGTTTGTGGATAACTTCCGTCATCTAATGTTTAAATTATTTAAAAGAGTAAACGTTTTTGTTAAAATGAACAGCCCTATTAGAAATATGGCTGACCTCATCTCTAATTTGAGATTTGCCACACATTTAACAATAACAGCTCAGATATTTTCGTCAGTTTTACAATGACGAGTTAAAATTACACAGTTTCATCATTTTAAGGATTTCTCTTAAAACTGTAAAACTTTGTCGAATGTTGTAAAACTTACGAGCCAACTATTCTTTTGTAGAGTGACACGCTCACTACAAGGAACATCGTAAAACCACAAAATTGTATTTTTTGTTGTTAACGAAATAAAGCGTAATAAAAATCCAGTTTTATTAGCATAGCTTGAAAGTCTGTTGTCCTTTGTGGGTCGGGCTACGTTCCCGAGAGAGATTCCTCACGTTTCTGCACCCCGTCCGCGGTAGGACCCCTTTCCCAACACAGCCCCCTGCGTTTCCCCCAGCCGGGAGGTGCTCCAGGAATCTCGTCTTCAGCGCCTTCCCCAAGTAGTCACTTGAAATATGCAGTGTTGTAGCTCACGTTTCACCCACCGTCCCCGCATATCATAATTACCTCAGAATACTGGGGTCGGGGCAAACACCTTAGTTCAAAACCACCCCCACCCGGTTAACCTTCCCGATCATGTTATTATGTCGCGTCTGGGCCAAAATCAGAGGGAGGGTGGAGGAATTTATACACTTTGACGCATCCAATATTGGCATCCTTTAATCCGTAACCGTACACAAGGGTTTGAACTAAATACTTGGCTAATATGAGACAATACGGTATTTAGGCAAAAATTTAATTATTTTAACCGAATAAACATTTGGTTGCGATATGTTAATATTTTCTATTTGATAATAATTCCATCGCTATTAATGTAATACTCATATGAAATTTTAACACAAGTTCGAGAACGCTTCACAGCCAGGTAGTCCGCATGCGGACAAGTGCAACATCCGATTTTAAAAATATCTTTTCTTTGTAATAGAGAAATAATATTGGGTTGTCCGGAAAATAATGCAGGATTTTGGTATTAAACAAAAAAAAAGAAACTAGTTACTTTAAAGCAATGTTCTTTAATCAAAATAATTTCCCNCATACAAATGAGTAATCCTGTAAACGTAAACAGAATATTTTATATAGATTTTTTTTAATGAAAACTTAAAATCCTGCATTATTTTCCGGACAACCCGATAATTTGCAGATGGTCAATTTTCTTATCGACTCACCTACATATTCCATATCTAAAACAAATAAAAATCAAAAATCCAAAACTAATTGGCTGACACACTCTCGGATTACAATAAAATACAAATTTTTTAAGGTATTAAACATTGTTGTCATCCTACAAAGTGTCTTAGATTGCGTTATAAAAAGTTTAAAAAATGTTTCACACACCACTTTTCAGCCAGTGAAATCCTGCAGACCGGTTTATCTCGTTGCTCGTACCATATCGACCACTTAAGAGTTAAATATTTGAATGAACACCGGGTCATCAGTCAATGTTTGTTTGGATGTCAGCTAGCGACAACAAAAGACAAAGGAGCTTGCTTGAATCGAGCAAGAGCGGCAAAGCCTGACGAATGTCTTCCAGTTAGCGAGTAACTCCGATTGCAGGAATTACAATGAACTACACGTGTTTGATTTAGTACCATCCATCTAAACTGCGTCTGAAAAAGATGCGCCGAGTCGTGAGTGTCCCCTCACCCCACGCTCGTTTTACAAAGCAACGGGCGCCAACTCCTGAATCGCAAAGTTTGTTTTAGGCGAAGTACTTAAGCCACCACAAGTGTCTGTTAGCATTCCTTCCGCCTACTGTGCGTGGCTGTACAAATCTTGAAAGTGTCTCGATACACAACACATTGAGGAAATTAATTAGGTTCACAAACGCCAGGACGATGTTTTCGGACTGAATGTTGTCAATACGATATCTTAGCGGTGGCTTGGATTTTCATTATTATAGGTACTATTTTATTATTATTCGTTCATTAGAATTATACGTACAATTTTAGATTCCTTAGGTACCGCCATAACGTGTAGTAATTTAAGGGAAGAGAACTGTGCCCAGTAGGATTTTTCTTAATATATGCTGGGCATATCATTTCATCCATTACACCATTGATTCCATTTCTAACATTTGTCCCATATCGTAAATTAAATTGTATTCAATTAAAAAACTATCCACACATCCACATTTTTGCAGAAAGCCCTTTATTACTGTCCGGATCTGCATTTTTCAAATTAATTCAGGTTTTTTGTTTTGCTTTCAATGTGATTACAAAACATTTTTCATATCTTTCAATTAATTAAGGTTTTTAGTTGAGATAAAAAAGTCCGCGCTCTACCACTTGAGCTATCGTGACCTCGATCCACTCGGACACCAACTCCCCATCTGAACCCCACCTTTTGAATTTTCCCTCCTTTTTGCCATTTTTCAAATGTCGTGTAATATATTTGATTCACAGCGACAAACTAAAGCTCTCCGTGGCCATTTCATTTATCGCCGAGAATCAAATATCTATCGCAGCGGCGTATCTAGCCGTAGATCGTGGGTTCGAATCCCGCTCGTGACCCTGACTTTTTTATCTCAACTGAAAACCTTAATTAATTGAAAGATATCAATTGGTCAAGCGGACCACGAAGCTAGTGAATTTTTCATATCGTCACACCAGTAACACTAATGCCAGCGCTGCACCCTAGGACATATGCCATGAGAGCCTGGCACTAGCAATGTGAGGGATTAAGGGGCAAGGAGGTCCCTAGGCCATCATCGATTAAGGCGAAGTGGCGGATTCTCGGGATGTAGAGAGGATGTAGAAGCCCTTGTGAAGAGAGGGTGGTTCCTGCAGTACGGTTACGCTGGATGTGGTGTGAAACTTGGAATCGGGAACGAATCAGTTCGTTGAAAGAAAGAAATATTGAGGTCGTTGTAGATAGTGAGTTTATTGATGTAATAAAGAGCTTTGTCAATTTGTCAGAGGACTTTTGATTTGAAGTATTGGATATTAGATTGCTTGGCAGAACCCTATAGTTTCACTCCATAAGCCCAAAGTCGTCGCAGTAAAGTCTTTTATAAGGTTAGGATGGTTTTGACGGTGAAGTCAGATTTTGGTCCTAGATTCTTCCTATTTGTTCAAGTCTTCTCTTGAGTTGTTGTCCCTTTAAATCTTCTGTGGGATTCCACGTCAATCGGCTGTCTAGGTACAATCGTAAGTATTTGACTTGAATCGTAGTCGGTCTCTCTGAATCTATTAGTCGTTGATACAATGGAGGGCAAGAATATTTTTTTAATATAAACGTGCACTGAGTACATTATTCTTCATTCAGTCTTATCCTCCACTTTTTGCACCAGTCTTCAATAAGTTCAAGGTGCTCTTGGATGTTGGAGATAGCTTGGATAAGATTCGAGTAGAGTGGGAAAATAGCGGAGTCGTCCGCGTAGGTGGTGATGATGGTATTAAGGTTTTAAAGCCTCTCGTTCTCTAGTTTCTCTTCATTTAAATTTTTCTAAATCTCGTAAAAATTTTAAAAATCCTGTTTCTGTTGTATAAATTTTTTATCAACAATGTACCACTCTGAATATCACGCAATGATAATATACTTCGGGAACTTTGTAAATTTTTTTACCAAACCTGTTTGCATGTCTTAAATTAAGTTATGAATAAATAAAATCTCGGAAAACTTTTGGCTTATTATACTTTGAATTATAGCTAAATATTCGTGTCAAACATTGGTAGTTTCCTCATTTTTTTAAACTTCATTTTCTACTTGATTTTTATTCAGGAAACTCGGCACTAGAGATGGGGTGGAGTTTTTGGTTCAGCGGTTGTTAATTCTACAGTACAGAAACACATAATTTTTACGGTTTTCAGTACAAATGTGTAGTCAAAGGTAAATAGAAAGCCTACAATTCGTCTGTCAATTAGAAAAGAAAGCATTTATGTTAATATTAAAAAAATTTGCACGTTCGATATAATAGGGACTTTTATACAGAAGGATGTTTATAAAAGGTACAAGAGAATTATTAGATAGATTAGACAGTGCATTTTTTGATGAAGGGAAGCCGTTGAATGGTCACGGCCAAGATAAGGAGGTCGACATGGCAGAGATGAAAAGAGCCTGACCCTCCCCTCAGAGAAGGAAAGCCGTAGTATCCACTCATTAGTTTTGAAAAGCCTCTCTCAAACACTCCATTGGACTCCTTAGAAGCCTCCTGTTCCTTTTCAAATCGGATCTCTTTGAATATTCACAGACGATTCATCACAAACTGGTTCATACCAGGCGCTGGTCTTCTGTCCTCAATGACCCTAGGTTTTTAAGAAACGTTGACGCATGTAGTGTCGTAAAAACGTGTTAGGTAGTTTCTTCGTGTAATGGAATTTGTGCTAAAAAATATTAGTCACATTTTTTTGCAGAGTTGCCGTCTTCTTGAAATCGACGTTTGATTCCAGCTCCTCCTTACGCTAGAACCAGTAGTTGCATTATATTGCCTCAGATTACCACGCTATGTGGCGCGTTTATGGCACTTGTCGGCATTTGAGATAACTTTATCAATCCGTTTAAACCAATCGTCAGATGGCTTACCCATGTGGGTACTTGCAACGCCGTGGTCCAATCTTACCCCGCTACTCCCAGACAGGAAGAGCATGTCGGTCCTTTAAATAGACAAACATAGTAGTGAGGTTCAGTTCGAATTTCGGTTCAAGTTACGGTGGTACGCAGTAGTTGACTCCCATCTGAGGTATAACAGTCAATTGGAAATATTTGTCAGCTTCTTTTAAGGAAGCGTTAATAGGATTTGTGTATTTTGTAGCAATGCAGCCTTGTGACCGGCGTGCCATGTTCAGCTCAGCTCAGATTAGTCGTTAGGTTTCAGGTTAATGGACAGATCTTTATTTATTTTATTTATAATATACATAATATACATTGAGCAAATAGTTTAGTTATAACAAAACTGACAGACCTGTCATACCAGGAGGCAGTGGGGAGAGAAACCAACCAGTGCTGGAACCCTCTTTTATTTAATGGGGGGGGGTTAAGTTAATTCGGTGGGTTAGATAGAAGGTCACGAGGCCATCGTCGTTTTAAACGGCGCGGAGGATTGTAAATGTGAGATGTTGAGGAAAGAGTTAGGGCTAGTGGGTAGGGTGGAGGGATAGTTTAGAGTGGAAAGTGAAGAATCTTTCGGATAAGATCTTTCACGAAAGGGATTTTAAGATCTTTATGATCAGTGACAAAGAAGGGAGTATTGAGGATACGGTGGAGAACTTTAGATTGAAAAAATTGAATTCGTTGGATATTGGATGATTTGGCCGAGCCTCCAGCTCGACTCCGTAGGTCCACATAGGTCTTGTAACGGCCAAGCTACTGACAAAAAATATTTTAAAAAATATATTTCAAAAGAACTTAGTTTTGTAAAAATGTCTTGAGATTCTTTGCATTAGAACATCTTTTTAAAAAATACTAAGAAGAAAGTAGAAACTCAAGAATTTGACCTGTCTAGATTTAAGAAAAACAAGTGTAGTATGGATACAATAATAATGTATTTGAAGATTTATATATTTATCACTTATTAATCATTTATCATTTATTTAAAATTATATATATTATATTTAAAAATAACTTTGTTGTACTTGAGTTCCACATTAAGGTTATATTTTTCCTAGAAAGATATCCATTTAAGCAATGTGAACCGGTCCAACAGATCATAGACCGTATAGAAATTTCCGTATCTATGTATATCAGTTTCTTTTTTCTTGCTATTTATTAAATTATCGTAGTTAATATTATTTCAAAAGAGTATTTCACGAATGGATTTTTTGTGTGCAAATTTATCAATATTCGATTAATTTAAAGGTGTTATGGATAAAACGGGATTTGGAAAAATACCTCAGATCTCCTATTATAGAAATATTTTTCGCTTGACTAACTCAAAAACCCCTGCAGGCATTCAAAAAATATATTCCCGAAGGAATGTTCACAAAGTTAAAACTCCACTCCAATTGCAAGAATTTAAACCCCGTAAACATTTCAAACATATTTATTTCACGAGGTGGAAATTCTTGGGGCATCCCTCCTCCATGGAGTGAATGGGTGGAAAGAGTAAAAATATAGAGCGCTTACCAGGGACGAGCTGGAAATGTTTAGACCATTAGCCTCCGGGCAGGGGGTGGTCTATGGTTTAATCATTAGTCGAGTCGACAACTCAATCTGGGAGCATTCTTGCCTCAGTCGTGGGCTCCCCTAACTCCTCCAATCTACATAAACAATTATCTGAGGCGAGCCACTCAAGTCTCTCCGCTCAACCCCCTTCTCTAACATTCCAAAACTAATTATCACTAACGCATCTCTCATTGTCGCCTTCTCGTGAATATAAGAATTTTAACAACAGAGAGTTATTTGTATATAACTGGAAATACGAGGAAGTAAATCTAACTTGTCATCTAGTTCGAAATTTTTGTACTCAAGAGACCGAGAGAAAACTGTAGAAATCGCAGATTCAAAGTAGGTATTTTTCCCTATCATCTTTTGTTAACGGAAAGTTGTAACATTGCAACAACCATATTTCAAAAACAAACAAATTTCTAACGGTATTGAGACATTATAAAGACCGGCTTCAAAGTCACTATGACCGAGATAGGGTGAAAGTAGTGTAAATCTGGCTCCCTTGAGTGGCTTGAGTTGTTTAAAAATTCTGGGAGACTGAAATTAAAATCTTTCAATTAATTAAGGTTTTTTTAGTTGAGATAAAAAAGTCAGTGTCACGAGCGGGATTCGAACCCACGATCTTCGGCTAAATACGCCGCTGCTCTACCACTTGAGCTGAAGTGAAGATCGTGAAGATAAACTTCATTTAACTTAATAAATTCACTAGTTTTCGTGGTACGCTTGACCAAATAATATCATCAATTAATCAATATTTATAAAAGGTATTGGTTGAGATAAAAACGTCAGTGTCACGAGCAGGCTATTTCAACTAAAAAACCTTAATTAATTGAAAGATATAATTATAAGCGGACCAGGAAAACTAGTGAGTTTTAATAAGTTAAAATGAAGTATACCTTCACTAAAGCTCTCCGTGGCCATTTCATTTGTCGCCGAGAATCAAATAGATTACACGACATTTGAAAACAAAAAGGAGGGAAAATTCAAAAGGTGGGGTTCAGATGGGGAGTTGGTGTCCGAGTGGATCGAGGTCACGATAGCTCAAGTGGTAGAGCAGCGGCGTATCTAGCCGAAGATCGTGGGTTCGAATCCCGCTCGTGCCACTGGCTTTTTATCTCAACTAAAAAAACCTTAATTAATTGAAAGATATTAATTAGTCAAGCGGACCACGAAAACTATTGAATTTGAAATTAAACTTGGCGGTTTCCTATCATTTTGGACTGCCTTGCGGTTTTCGTCACCATTGAACGCAATATTACCAAAATCTGTTTGGACAATATGTATTGTAAAAATGGGGGGAGACAAACGAAATCCAACAAATACAAAAAACCAAATTCACTCTCCCCTCACTTGAATTTCACCAACTCTATGATGTTAAACCGGCAGAACGAAATGACGGTAAACGACCAAGTATACCTCACGAAATCTTATAATTAAAAGTGAAGTTATACATTCCAAACAATGACTCTGAACATATTAACTTGGTGGACCGCAGTAGCCGAATGGTTAGCGTGATTGATTCTCAGCGTGATACATCCATCATGGGCTCGATTCCACCGTCGCCCCTGGCCTTTTTTTAACGGTACCCCCCCCATTACATTGAAACAATCAACTATGTACTTTGCCTAATACGCGTTCATAAGGCCAAAATAAACAATAATAGATAAAAAGTTTCGTACCAAGCTGATATTTCAAATCAACTTATATCCCGATAACCAACTCCGTCGGTTTAAGTGCCGGCAGTGGTTGGTTTCCCTTAACAGATGTCCTCCAAGTGCAGTGCTGGCCACAGTGTCAGTACTATGATTGGAAGAAAAAAATCCACTATGAACGTAAAAATGACGTGAAGTGACAAATTAAGGCAGATGGAACAGCACTCGTTTGTACAACTGATATAGACATTTTGTAGGTTACGATTGCTGGAGTACCAGGTCTTATTGTTCTGGATGTATCAAGAAAACTCGATTTTTGAGCTACCCGAATCAAGCCCGCCGATATACACAGTGCCCTAGAGGCCTCGACTAGAGGCCCATACTGCTAAATGAATAATTTTGGCAACGTTATCGTGTCTTTTGAGGTAAATTGTAGGGGGCTATTACCGAACATCCTCCCGTGTGGTGCTGAATACTTTATTGCACATTATACAATTTTCTGACAGTTCCTCCTCTAAGACAAATTTATTTCCCTTAAGTCCTAGGGGACCTTGTGTCTTGGATTGCCTGCCGAAACCCTGTTTCATGGTGCAATTTTCCTAGACGAAGTCAGCCTCGGAATCTCCAGTTCACTGTCGTCATTGTTGAGCTTGGTATCTGCCAGGCAACTGCTTTCTTTTGGCCTCAGTCAGCCTGTAGAACATTATAAGCTGCCACCTCTTCTACAGAGCCTCTGTTCTATCTAGGCTTCTTATCTAGACTGCTCATCGCTTGTGAATGTGGTATCTCAAAGCTCTAGGAAGTTTTTTTTTTTTTTAATTTAGCGTTGACGCTAACGAGTCAGTAAATCTACCAGCTTCAATTACCTTACAAAACAGAGAATAATAGTAAAACAACAATGTTTAACAACATAAAATCATTTCTACTAAAATGTTTGTGATATAAATGCACGTGATTTATAAAAACGATTATATCCTCCGTAATTGGTTGAGAAATGACAACAATGTAATATTGAGAAATTACTACCTGCCCATTGCTGTTGGTTAAAAAAAATTCCATTCTGTGATTCATGGAGGTAAAAAAGTATTGAAACAGGCAGGGGGACAGGGACCAACGTGATTCCATCTCAAACGGAAGTCGGCAGGACAGGAAGGTGCTCGGCATTAATCAGTTCTGTATCATCACAACTACCCACACTGACCAGACACCCTTCCCCGCCATAAAATTTCACGTCACACTCAGCACAAACAAGTAGGAAAACGAGTAAACTATGTACAATGGATAATAGTATTTCAGTACTTTCCCCTTTTGTCAACCATTGTTCTTTCTTAATAATAATAAAGTGTTTATTGAAATATAGTTCAAAGTTTAACAATTCGATTCAGAGACACTAATACATGACAGAGTGGATCTGCATAAGTTAGCTTGTAGCCATTAAGTTACATACATTCATACATATTTATAAGAAGTGATGAGATCCATAACTAAACTTTCCACTAAAAATCTCTATTTGCCAGCTTGAACGTGATAGCTGTACTTCCAAGCAGAACCGTTTAAGAGTTCAACCAATTCCTTTTTTTCCAAAGTATTTTTGCCAAACCATCTGTCCCCGAACTCTCGTAAGATAGGGCACACCGCACATAATAGTACAAGTCAATAGAAATGATGAATGATGGAGTGAGTGCGGTGTTAAATCCTTTTTTTAAAAAGATAGTTCCTACACACAGTAAGTTGTTTTCCAACGATCCGAATTACGAGCCCTTAGCTCATCGTCAGGTTGAAGGATTTCGAAGTAGTAGTAGTAGTAGTAGTAGTCACTTTTGCAATTCATGTCGAGAGACGTGGTTGTAGAAATCCTTCCTCAATCCAAAAGGTTGAAGGATTTCTACAACCACGTCTCTCGACATGAATTGCAAAAGTGACAACTACTACTACTTCGAAATCCTTCAACCTGATGATGAGCTAAGGGCTCGAAATCCGGATCGTTGGAAAATAACTTAGTATGAGTAGGAACTATCTTTTTTTAAAAAGGATTGTACAATTCTTCTATTTCTTTTCTATTACATATAAAGCATAAATGTCTTTCTTCAGAACGGTTGACATAATTCAAACACTCTTAAAAAGTTTAAAAATGGCACTCATAAAATTAAAACGATTGTTATCAGAAATATGATTGTTCCCTAGTTCTGAATTCAGATCCCAGTACAAATTATGGAAAAGAGAATGTTGCGCTTTTTGCCTCTGTCTATTTTTAAATTCTTGCTCACAAATTTTTCCAATAACAATTTGATTTTTCTTTATTTAATAATCAAAAGCGCCAAGCGGCAAACGATCACAAGTACTCATGAGCTCTTTCTACCACAGTTTATTCTTTCGAATTACCTCTTCGGCTAAAATGTTTGCAATCTAAAATCCGGTAATGATAATTTTTTTCAATGTACTTACAGTACAAGCGGAGAGCATAAACAAAGATCGGAGCTAAGCCTGTTTCTAAATATATAACATAATTTGGAGTATTATATATGAGGTGCAATATTCTTTTAATGAAAAATAATAACACCTTATCTAGTGCATCAAAACGTAAAAAAACCCAAACCTGGGCTGCATAGCAATTTATAGATGTTGAAACTGGGTAAAACATTACTAATTTAACCGAGAAAGAAATATTATTTTTTATTCAAATATTTTTAAAAGTAGACATAATGCCAAACTTTGCTAAGTTCAACTTGTACTCAAAATGGGAATTGAATGGAAGTTTGGGTGTTAAAATTCCCCCAGATATTTATATTTATTTACAATATTAAAAGCGACGCCATTACGCTTCCAATGTTTAGACCTGGCATGTGTAAGGTTCCACAGTTGGCAATACTCAGCTAACTTATTAATCGTTGACAGTAACACAGTCGAGTGGTCTGCAGTCATACGTAAAGAGTAGAAGTAAGAACGGATTCTGGATCAGCAATTGTAATAAAGAATCGATCGACATTTTGTTTTAACATGCCAGAAATAGTTGCTTGGGCTTAATTGAACGATTATTGCGATGACTCATATTTACGAGCAGAGACGTCATATCGCTGACATTTAAACACAAGTCACACCACATACCAAACGAATATATCTATATGTGTCTAGAAATAACACCTGACCTCGACCTGAGCTGGATCAAAAGTTATGTTAAAGGTTTGGAGTTTAAACCCCAAAATGACCCTCTGATTTTGTACTAGTGCATAGAGGCGATGATAAGGTACTGGACGAATATGAGATAGGAAATAACTCTACAGCCAGGAATAGATAAGCTCACAACTAGTACCCAAATAATGGACCATAGAGAGATGTCAATAATTTACCACCTCTAAAAATCTTCATCCAAAGCAGTGTTTCCCAACCTTTCTTGTGCCATGTCCCACTTACGATTTTTTCAAATCCCTTCTAAACCCTAAACCTCAACGGACTTTATGTGTAATGTTAAAATACTCACTGAAAATAGTTAAAAATTATTGGTAAAATCACTATACAATAATTGATAATAACACAGTAAGCATTTTTTTTTTAAACCGCGTCTAGGGCAAAGAATATGAGAGTTAATCAATTATTTCAATTAATTAATCTTTATGTAAGGTATTGGTTGAGATAAAAAGTCAGTGTCACGAGCGGGATTCGTACCCGCGACCTTCGGCTACATACGCCGCTGCTCTACCACTTGAGCTATCGTGACTTCGATCCACTCGGACATCAACTTCCCATCTCAGAGAGGTTGAGATTAGTTGACGTTTCGTACTTTAACAGGCGCATCGTTGGAAAATATTTGCCAGACCTTAATTAATATCCAGCAAAGTAAAAAAATCAGTCGCTTTAAGTCAAATTCGTAGATCCTTATTTTACTGAAAAGAGAAAAACTCCCATAGATTTGGTTGAAATTGCCAAATTTAACAAAATATCAGATAAAATGCAGTTTTCCTCATGTAAATTATAATCTTAGAAAGTAAGTAATACGATTCTCGGAATGTATTTCATTCCATCTATTTTCTTCACCTGGTAAATCAGATATAATAATAATAACAAAAGCCCGCAATAACAAAATACTAATAATTATTTCATGTAAAATATTGCGATGTTTTGTTCAGCATGAAATCATCAGAATCACTTGCATTGATCTCGATTATCAAGTTTTGTCCGATTAAAAAGGTTTGTTTCTTAAATTATAGAACTCGGGCTCATGAATTTCATTTAACATTATGAATCAAAAAGATACGGATTATAAATTGTACTGTATTGTTCGTACATAACATCGAAACGCCACATCTTATTTTCATTGCTTTCAATTCATTGCTCAATAGATTTGGAGTAAACTACAAGTGTTGATATGCAAAAGTCAGTATTGGAAACAAATTACAACGTAATACTATAAGATTACATTTATGGTGTTATTTTTTATTTATTGAAACTTTAGTTTTAAATTTTTTCCCTTTTCAAAAAACGCGAATAACTCGTATCTAACTGCATATTAATGTTAAAGCTAATTTACCGGAAGATTATAAAAAACATTCGTTTGTCATTATTCTAGATTAGTAATTGACCAAATTACTTATTTCAATTAATTAACCTCTCTCTCTTTTTTTTTTTTTTTGAAAATGTCGGTTGGAATGTAGGGCCGCAGCATTCGAACCCGGGACCTTTACCTTACAGTGATGAGCTCCGTGTCAAAGACTAAACCTTGCGGCCACCGACGCCCCATAATTAACCTCTTTATGTAAGGTCATGGTTGAGATTGGTGCCATTGGTGTCCGGATCTAAGTGCAGCGGCGAATTGAGCCAAGGGTCATGGGTTCATCTCAACCAAGACCTTACATAAAAAGAATAATTAATTGAAATATTTAAAGACTAAATTCATATAACTTGTCAGTTTAATGTACATGTATTTATTTTACATTTCAATAAAATATACTGAATTATGAAAAAGCGAGACTTTACAACGATTTAACGAACAATAATTTAAATTACTGCAGTGATACCGACAGTAATTATTACGGGATATTGAAAAATAGTTCGAAATGCTTAAGGATGGGAATAGCCCGAGGTCCGACAAATGAATTCAGCTATTTCATGGCTGATCAAGGGACAAGATTGTGCACAACTGAAAGCTGACTCCATGATGGCAAATAACTAGTAGTTGGCGAGGAACTTCAAAAAGATACAATATTGGGCATGACTTTAGACGTCAAAAAAAAGAGTATATGAGAAAGTTCCACTAACTTTGACTATGTAGTACAGGATGACTGAAAATTCCCACAGGGCACTGGAATATGGCATTTCTGAAAGAAAAAGCCCATTTTTGTATCCCATAAATTCCCTGGGTTTACAATTTGGCTTTGGTTAAGGAGATTAGAGGGATGGTCTAGAAAGTAAGAAGATAATATCTACCCTGATAGCCAAGCTGCGCTCAAAGCACTCGCCTTAACTGCAGTAAGATTAAGAACAGTTCATTGCTGCGAGAGTGTACAGGGAAAATAGGAGCAAAAACACATCATCTCCCGTCTGGGTCCCAGAGTATACTATACAGAAGGGTAGTTCAGAGATTGATAGTTCTAGAAAGATTTCTCAGCAATACAGCATACACTTGCCAACATTTCAAAGAGTCATAAAAGAAGAGTAATTGGATCGAATTCAAAAACCAAAACCTGGTGGATAAATAATGTATACATACTAACTGGTGGATTAACATTCCTGCTGCAACAAGACTGGAAAATCATAGGATTATTGCATTTTTTATACTACTCAAATTTTTTGATTATTTTCTTTTATTTCTTTTTTTTCTGTTGTGGATCTATAAGAATGTTTTTTATTTTGACTTTTTTTTTTCAAATAAGCGATAGAACACCGCGCCCATTCACATGCACAGCCTTAAAATGTATTGCAACTACATTGTCAAACCGCTTACAATGAATGTAACAGGTAAATAAATATTGTTGCGAGACAATGTTTAAAGATGAAGACGGGATGGTTCAGAGAGACCATGCACATCTCATAGGATGATGGGAATCCTCTATATAGCAATCTATAATCTTCTTTTTGTAAACAGGGAAAACGCATGGGCAAAATGAGTTAAAATAGTAAAATATTTCCGCTTTATAAAAATTAGAGTACCACTTATGAATCAACAAATATTTACATAATAATAATACTAAAATTGAAGGAATAAGAATGATTAACGTTAGAGCTGATATGCTAGAGTAGATCTCGCTTTAAAGGTAACAGTATATTAACAGTATCTACGAAACCGAATGCCTATTTCACTTTTTGCAGTCTGTACTGGATGTTACAAGTAGTCATGTACAAGTTGTATGTTTCTCACAATTAAATTTTAATTGCTCCAAAAGAAGGGATACGCCCAGCCTAGATTTTTAAAAGATATCCAGGTTTCAAGAGGACATCCCTTGGTCGGTCTGACTATAATTTTAAGAATTATAAAATTGATATTTTTGACTAGGTTAAAGTTTAAAGAAATTCAACTGTTGAATTTATAAAAAAAAGAATTTTATGTTTTATTTGTATAAGTATTTATTTTATTGATTTTACAAAATACAAAATGAAAGAATGTAACTTTTACTAATAATAATAAACAAAAGAAAAGAAAATTTTACTTTAAACAACTGAAAATTTTCTTATTTGAGATCTAACTTGTTAATGGACAGATCAAAGGGAATATTTTTTTGAGATTGTATTCAGAGGGTCAGTAATACCATGATGTGACAAGCATAGACATTTTACTCGCATATGACATGCCAAATGCCTATTAAGCACTTCAATTACATTTCAAGAACAAATGCGTTAATAAATTTATTGTTCCTAAAGTGAACACTTCCATGCATTATAACAATGCATATAATTTCCCATTAAAATACACATATCAAAACAAAATTGATATTTCTTTTCCTCTTATGATACATTTAATTTTTTTAAACTATACAATTGGAGAAGAGAAATGTTCAAAAGTAATATATTAATGTAATAATTATTTAAAAAAATTCATACATGACAATAGTCAAATAAATTGAATGTATACTGCTACCACTAAAGGGTATAAATCTGTTTTTGTTATTTATTTTTTTAATGATATAATTATTTGAGAACTCACAACAGCTCTCAAGCACAAGTTAAACTTACTGAGAGCAGGCTGTTCATTTAACATTATTTCGTTCTAAATTAGGATTTAATTTTTTCTCAAAACAATGTATTATGCACAGTAAATAAATTCATTTTTATCTTGTATTAATAGCATGAAGTAAGGAGCGTCAACATCTTACTAGGTAGAGGTTTGATTCAAATTGTTCTAATCTGTTTTTAACCTGAAGTCCAACGGGTACAACTCGGGTAAATTTGTCTCACGTAAGATCACATATGTCCAATAAATTATATATTTTCTTCAAACCAGTTTAAAAATTTGATTCTCTCCAAAAATAAAAAAATAAATAAATTGTAAATTAGAAATGATAAAAATAGAAAGAAAGAAATCTAACTAGTCAAAATAATGATATTTTTATATTGAGATAACTATTGCTCAAAAAAGATAAAACTAGCTAAAAATTATGAGATTTCCTCCTGCGGTCTGCTGAAAAACTGGCCTACTTATCCCCGCTGAATTTGTGATTTCTGCATTTCGCCATCTTCAGTATTTGGGCGATTTCAAAAATCTGAAAGATGGCGATATGCCGAAACGCGTTTCAATTAGCAAAAATCAGCGAAGATAGGCAGACTATAAACTATAAAACAATACTTAAAAATTGTATAAACAGTTCAAAGATAGTAGGCGCCACCTGTTTGCTTATAGTGTCTGCCTGGGTAGGAAGCTTTTTATGAACGCAATAACTTCATTGTTTAACGCCATTGATTCGTAAGTGTAGAGTGAAAATTAGTTATGAACAGAAAACGCTTGCATTTTTCTGTTAAAAAATTGTGACCAACGGCGGTTCAATAATAGTCATATTCTTCAGTTTATTTAAATTTCATTATTAGCAAAGGCCTTTTAATTAAACCCTGTTATCATTTATTTCATAAGTTTCATGTGAACGAATTACGCACAAGGAACGATACAAAATCGATTTAAAAAAATTCCTTATCAAAATGTGTATCATCATTTACTTAAGAAATCTATATTTAAACGTTTTCTTATTCATATCAGCTGGAACAGCTATTTCTTTTCTATGTCATCCTATTTACAATTGTGTTTTTTACAAGAATTAAAATCATAAAGTCAAAAACCACATACAGAACTACTGTCGTGGTTCACCTGATTGGCAGTTGCTATAATAGTACATTAGTTTATTGTTTCAACTCCGCTAAAAAATTCTTTTGGTGCTATTTGTTTGAATTTACGTTGTACATTGTAGTCCTGTTGAAGGCATCAAATACGCCGAAAGCTTGACTACGATTTTGTGTTTTTATTTGTTAACTTATTCATACATTTATTGTTTAGATATAATTTTTTAAAATATATTATTTTTAAGTTTTATTTTATTTTTAATTTAATTTTTTTAAATATATTATTTTTATTTTTCAATATCGGGATGTTGTAAGGAAATACTTTAACAAATTTTTTTTAATTCTTGCGCAAATAGCAAATTGATAATGACTCAACGTGAGACTGATTTAATGCAATTTCGTCCGAAGAAAACAATAAAACATCATACGAAGATATGACAAGAAGAATACAATTTAATCATTTTGTAATGATTGAAAAACATCAACATTATTAAACAAATAAAAAAATTATTCCCACAAGAGAAGTTTGTTAGCGAATACATTTACATCACATCATATAGTATACATGTACATTGACTTACATTATTTATATGTAAGTAGTAAATATAAGTCGAGAGCATTGCGTTAAAAAAGGCAATTTTTTATTTGGTATAATTATCACAATATAATACACAAATATTAGTTAATTATATATTCATAATCAACAAAATTAGACGTCATAGGAAATACGGATTTTATTTTAATACTCAATCGTCGGCTAATATCAAAAGATAAAAGCTTAATTTAAAAAAAACTCTACTTTTTCTCAATTGGAAAGTTGTTATGGAGTCGATCTGATTTGACTCACATCAGTTCTATATTTTTGTTATTATTTTTTCACAGTACTGTTTCATTTTTTAATTTTCAGGATACACACAATATCCTATACCCCATTCAGTAAGGCGGCCAGCATAAAGATGGTTCATTTATAATAGCAGATTGATTTGTATTATAAACAAATATCTTGTAATCCTTTTTATAATTCCATTACACTACATTGAACGTAAATTCTTCATTTAAAGACATTATTAGTACGTTATACATTTATCTACAGACTGAGTTATTTTTATAAATGTTAGAAGGTATTTTAAATAAACTTATATACAGTACTTAATCCGAAATGAGCGATAAATATCATGTGTTGGTTCTGTTCGGTTCTTGTGATAATTTCTTTCAACACAACCCACCTAAAAACTGGAATTGAAACGTATTTATATGGACTCCACTAGCAAAATATTCCCTTTATTTGTAACTATAATTAAGTGGATTTAAAAGAATTATATGGACTAAATAACGTGATAAAATTGATTAAAAATTGCTAAAAGTCCTGACTTTGGTGACTACTTGAGGGGAACAACTCTTAGAAAATTAATTGCTATCTAAATAATATTTTTGCAATACTTACGTGAATAGTTGAAAAGAGCGGGAAGAAGAAAAGCGCCTTATCGGAGTTCGAAAGCGAAGTGGCTGTTGTAAGGGTTGGACGCACCCCTGTTGCGCCTCCCCACTGCGATAGCGGGTTTGTGGCGGGGGCCACGGAGCAGTGGGGGTGAACCGTCTTCAGGGGTGGCGGAACCTCAAAAGGACCTACGTCCGATCGGCAAACCAATTATCCAATCCACCAAATCACTAAACTATACTAAGAGAAACAAATGAATAATTTCAAATTACTTACAAAACATGTTGAACCGTGGATAGCGGCTTTTTTAGGATATGAATATATAATCGATTTAAAAAAAAAAAAAGCAGGTACGGAAAAGATCGATTACACATTTATTAGGCTTAAAAGAAAATCCGTATGACCGTCAAAGGATACTGACTGTTTCGGCCAACTGCCGTTGTTTTGTACTTAGTTAATTCTTTCATTCATTACTCTTTTTTTCTTCTTGTACATGTAGGGGTTCTTTTATGACCTTTTTATTATAAAAAAATGGCTTTGAATGTTTGATAGGTTTTTTATTTTATTTTTTCCTCTCTGTTCACTTTTCCTGTTTCTTGAATTCTACGTATCAAATGTATAGGCCATACACCCACAATTGAAGTGGTGAAATGCTAAACGCGTTTCACATTTAAAAACAGGTAGGATGAGCAATCAAACTTAAATGATCGGACACTATAACACTGATCTTTGCCTGGCTTCCTGCTGACGTTAAATCGTTAACTTTTATAAATCGTGACGGGAGGTTCAAATCCATTTTTAATAAATAAAGTAGGTGACGGAGGTTTTGTATTATCCTTGGCCGAGGTGATTATGGGAATTTGGAAACTAAATCGAGTTTGTTTAGAACTCGAAGTGTCGTGACATCTTTTGATAAAACCAAACCTATGTAATAGTATTAAATTATGACGCTTCATTATTCTTAGAAAGTTAGAAAGGGCCATTAACAAAAATATAACAAATAATTAGCAATAGAAATTATGAATGATGGAGTGGGCGTGGCGTTCAATCCTTTTTAAAAAGATGGTTTCTACTCACAGTAAGTTGTTTCGCAACAATCCGGATTTCGAGCCCTTTAGCTCATCATCAGTTGAAGGGTTTCTACAAACATGTCTCTCGGCATGAATAATTAGCAATTCACTAAATGCAAAAACACAAAATCTATTCGTAACTATTGACCCAAAAATAAAGCCATCATAAGGAGAAAAAATAAATGGATCTGTAATTTCGAGCTGCTCTCGTGACATTTCGAAGTCCTACACACAGTTGGTGAAATTCACCGCACTTTTTCTTTCTTCTTCTCATTTATTTCGGGCGTCATGAGATTGGGAAAATCGAATGTGAAAGGTCGCCGAAAGCGCGATGGGTTATGGCAAATATGAGCAATGTTATCTTCAACGCGATAAGCTCGAAAGGCTGTGTGTTTAGTAGGGATGAACATCGAAAAAAAACACATCGATGGTCAGCATGTATGGCATATAATGGTAGACACCTTCTCTTATGCTCCCAAAATTTCTACCAAATGTATGCTGTACACGTTCATGTGAATGGATTCCACATTCCTGTGTTTTCCGCCTTTCTTCCTGGAAAAACCAAAGAGTTGTACGTTACATTCTGGTTGAACGTGAAGACTTTGAAATTGGGACTCGTCAAAATTTCAGGTGTTAAAAATTTCACGTGGAATTCGAGAAAGCGGATCATATTGCAATAATGGAATAATTCCCAGATGCCAAGATTTATGCCTGCACATCCCATTTATGACAAGCCTGGTATCGCAAGATAAAAGAAAACAAACAACTGCGCACCCACTTCCGTAAATGGGACACAGTAGGCATATGGTTCAATAATGTTTTTGCGTTATGCTTTCTCCCACTGGCCCTAGTTTACAACGCCTTTACCAGTTTGATGATGGATGCGCCCTTAATTACCAATGAATTCACCTACTACGTGTTAACCACTTACATCGAAGACAGCTGTTATTTCCCACCTCGCCTCTGGGCTTCTTCACTCCACGAGAATTTGCCTGGTCTGTAGACCCACTAGTCTAATTCGTAATGTTTAATTCCAGTAACCGTAAATCCGCTGAGAAAGAACAGTAGAGAAAGACTGGATGAGGTGTGGACAATTTACCTATCAGATAAAGACATTTTGAAATACCTCGAAAAAGCCAGCGATACAACCCCGGATTTGAAGAGGACGATGAATAACACTTGCAAGTTGAGGTGCAACGGGGTTGAGGTGGGAAGTTAGTGTCCGAGTGGATCGAGGTCACGATAGCTCAAGTGGTTGAGCAGCGGCGTACATAGCTGAAGATCGTGAGTTCGAATCCCGCTCGTGCCATTGACGTTTTTATCTCAACTAAAAACGTTAATTAATTGTAAAATCAGAAGCCCCAAAAAGTGCATCTTCTGCAGATTTGCATGATTGAAATTCATATTGGTTTGGGGCAATTATTTTGTTATCAGAAAGAGAATCCATAATTTTTTCAAAAAATTTACTTAGTGATAATCCATTAGAGTTCGTGGTCCGATTCACCAATTAACTTTTTTCAATTAATTAATCTTTATGAAAAGTATTGGTTGAGATAAAAAAGTCAGTGTCACGAACGGATTCGAACCCACGACCTTCGGCTCAACACGCCGCTGCTCTAGTGTTGAGCCGAAGGTCGTGGGTTCCAATCCCGCTCGTGACACTGACTTTTTATCACAACCAATACCTTAGTGATAATCTGAAGGAGATAGATAAGCATCACTTATGGGCCCGAATTATGAAATAGAATTAGAAAGAAAATAGATTATTTAGAAATAGATCTAGAAATAAAGATCTAAATCTAGATAAAAAGATCTAGAAATAGATTTTTTTTTTTTAATTCAGTGGGAAAATCTTTAAGTTTAAAAGATAAATTATAAATATGGATTAAAGGAAGACATATAGAAGATTTTTGTTTTAATACAAAATTTGACGAATTGTACTCAAAGCAGGACTTTTAATCAATTTAACATAGGTAGAGAAAAATTAACAACAAAAACAAAGGAACTCGATATCCTTAACACCCATTACATTACATTTCTGTAAATTACATACCGTACAAACCTAAATTTAATCTTGAAATTTAATTTGTCAATTCCTTCAATTATTTATTCTTTAGATTTTCGTTTCTCAATAATACGATAAAGAAAGTGGCAATGAGATATTGACCATTGACAAGTAATATAAAATAAATCTGTCAGCTACTCTTAAAGACTAAGACTGTCCGCGAAGGCCCAGGGCATGGGGAAATACTAGGATTAGACGTACTTTACGTCCCGCCGCGCCGTCTGCTAAAGGTGTACTTCGTGTATCCGGATCTAGCCTGTTAAAATAACACTCCATTTTTTCTTCTTTTTTTTAAGAATTTTACTTTGGCATTGTGAACAAGTGTATATATAAAAAAATTTAACTGTTCATAATGTTTCACCACCATTAACTTTATGAACAACATTAATTGAACTACGCAGAAAGGTGTGTAAAATCGAAAAGAAGATTCGACTTTTTTGTTGCTATTCGATGTTTATGCTAGGATTAGACGTACTTTACGTCCAGCCGCGCCGTCTGCTAAAGGTGTACTTACACACACTTGGTTTAGTTATATAAATTTATTCGATTATTACTTTTAATAATTTTTTGTAACATTTTGCTAAACACGTTATTTATATAGATTGTGGTAGAGGGCAACTAATATGGTCATAACTAGTTAAATATATAAACTAATTGATTTTCTATTTAATAAGACTATTGTCATGAATTGTATATATTTATTTATTAACAAAATAGTAATTATTAAAAAAATAATAACAATAAAGTTATCTTTGAGTTAAAAGTGTACAAACCAATTGTAGAATACGATCACCACAGAATTCACCAATGAGTACTTCACACCGTCCGGGAATTAGTGTTAAAATGACAAGCATCGTTTAGCTTTAAGTGGTTCAGGCTGACGTAGGAATCGAAGGGAAACTAAAGAGCTGATTCGATAGCTCTGGAGGCAGCTAGCAGCTGGAATTTACACGGAAGCGTATGCAAAGTATCAAGCATATCTGCTAAGATTTGTAATTTCATCAAGTGCAGCGTGTGATGTTAGACAAGACTAAACTGTAGGCCGCTTACTATTCCACTGCCCCAACTTGGAATCAAATAGAACTCCCCGAATTCAACATGTGGTTGTCCTGGGACAACTTCGGCCACCTGGACGCATTACCATTCTACAGGATGAGACTATGTGCTCAATTTAAAGCATTTGCCAACCGTATCGATTTTAAGAACCTGTAATTTGTATTTAGTACATTTTTACAAGTTTCGAAAGGTGTTGCAAATTGCATTTATTATGATTTTAAATTTTAATTTATTTAAAATAATTGTATTAATTATCTGGATAAAATTTTAGACTTTATGTATTTTAATGACACCTTACAATGTAATAATTCTAAAGAAAACAAATTATACATGATTATTCAGAAATCGTGAGATTCGGTCTGGTGTGATGTAGATTTTAGAAAAACATTTTCTTTATCGGCCAAAATTTCGATCTTCATTGAGATCATCTTCAGGGCCTAGGATTCACAAGCATTGTTTAAATTTAACAAAAACATGTAGGATGTGGAAAAAAGTGAATTTATACAATGCAAATAAATTTTTTTTTTTATATTCAATCAAAGCATTTCTACTCACTCAAAAGTGTTTGTATTTACGCAGAAAACACTCCTCTTTCCGGTCTTTCTCGCGTATTTTGTATTGAACTGCAGCCATTTGAGCATCTCGATCTGGTTTCTGACTCTCTGCTTTTACTTGTATATTACGTCGTTATTTTAAAATACATAACATATATATCGCCACAAACATAGACGTCTGGTCACATTCACTCCCCCAGAGTACTCGATATTCCTCGGGGCGGGGCCGAACCCACTCCATTCGCGCTAATAACTTACTTTTGCCTCCCAGACATCACACTCTCACCCCAGAGTACTCGATATTCCTCGGGGCGGGGCCGAACCCACTCCATTCGCGCTAATAACTTACTTTTGCTTCCCAGATATCACACACTCACCCCAGAGTACTTGATATTCCTCGGTGCGGGGTAAATAACCCCTTCCTTTCACGATAATAAATTACATTCACCCTAATATATTAACATAAACACCACAGAAACACGACACAAACACTTCACACACAACACAAGTACAGCACAAACACATATAAACTATATACATTTGAAAATCCCTACAGCCCTGAGGTACCGGTGCAGCGATTTGTGCCCGCTGCCACGCCCCAAGACTACACACAGGTCCGATGATATTCCAAAATATTTCCTATAAACGTCGAGCCTTCTACAATTGAAAAGGTGCTCGACTGTTACTCTATCCTTGCATAATGGGCACCTATGCGGTCGCTTTTCTGCTAGAAGGTGCCCGTGCGTAATTCTTGTATGACTTATGCGTAGTCTTGTCAGTATGACTATAGTCAAATTATGTGCTAACCTCGTTTTTTAAATGGAAATAATAGTCTGATTTTCATGTTTAATAGAGTTATAAAATCCACTTGACAATTTTTTTAAACGTATTATCAACCATGAAAATCGTCCACTAGGTTTTGGGAAAAATGATGTAGTTATGCCAGTTATGCGTCGAAATTATCAGTCAAAAATTAATTTACATAGATTTCCGCAAAAGTCGTTATCCGAGAGTTTTATAACTCTAAAATCAATACAATTAGGTCAAATTAAAGTTTAGACCGTTTTTTGACCCACTTGGCTTACAGAATGTTTGTTCAAATTTGCAAAAAAGTATTTTGTTCAATTAACTTTTTAAATCATACCAAATGAGAACATTCTGTTTATATAGAACATTTTTGTTTTTATATTAACCAACAATGAAATTAATGCAACAAAAAAAATATTTTTAAATCTTTAAATAACGATTTATGCTCCTTTAATTAAAGACTAAAATTAGATTTTGAAAAAAGCTTCATTGACCCGATTAAGACGATTTAATAAGGATTCTCTTAAGTCTGTTTATAATTAACACGTTGTTATTTGAAAAGTGGGGTATTTATGAAATTCCTTATTCTCACTTGTCAACAGACTCCACTTTTCCTATTTTAGAGTGTAGAATCATCAAAAAAGGTATTGTCCAAATCCGCGACCCACCAACCTGGTCGTCCCCCTTGTAGGTGTATAGTGGTATCGGATAACCTCTTATTTTCTCCCACTGCCTGCCATTAATCTCAATCAAGCACACAATTAATCTACTTCACTAAACTACAAAATTAAAAAGTGTTCAAAGTCTAGTGAAAACGTCATTGAAGAAAGTACTCCAAAATTAATGTCTGATTTAAAAGAATTTTATTCGTTTGATTGCACGGATGCTTTATATGTCTTTCATTAAGCGTAGAAAAGAAATAAGAGAAAGCTGAAACTTCTGTTCCCACGCCAATTTTTGACCAAAACTGATTTCCCTTGTACGTCCATATGTACTAGAAATGTAAGAAACATCCTAAATATTATAGAGCGGGAGTGGAGTCAGAGGAAATCTAGTTTGTTTGCGGTTCTATCCAGTTTGAAAAGAGAAAGTCGTGTCTGCCCGTCATCGGCCCCGCTGGACAGCACGAGACCCTCCAAGGTAACGAAGTTAATGCCAAGAAGGAGTTGGATGAACTCCTATTCAATCGGACAAACGCTCTGATTCGTGAAAACTGGACTTGCTACTTTTGACACTAGTGCGTTCAATATAACCTTCAGCTCATTTCCGAATGTCTATTCTATTCTCTAATATCGATATGTCCACATATTGCATACAATCAAATCCATGAAGGTGGTAGTTATTATTCTACCACCCTCATGGATTCGATTGTATGCAATCTATGGGCAAATCAATATTAGAAAATATAACTAATAAATAAACTATATATAAATTAATAACTTAAAAATAATCTTTTTATCATTATAAAACTGTTGTGTAGCGTCTCCTGAACCTCCTGATAGTTTGTTATTGTTTCTGCCCTTTATACGAAAACAGACACACACTTCACACACCAACTATTTTTTTTTTTTTCATAATAAATTACGAGATCACACTGACTTACAAATACGATTACTCGATGGATAAGAGACCTCTTGAATGATTAATATCATATTATTAATCCAAGGCGGCTGCCAGTGGGAAGCTTTATTTATAACGCTCTTAATGTCACAATCAAAAATTAAAATCAATCCGCTGATTGTATATAATATATTAAGTACATTTCAGTTAATTACGGTTTTTAGTTGAGAAAAAAGTCAGGGTCACGAGCTGGATTCGAACCCACGATCTTCGGCTATATACACCGCTGTTCTACCACTTGAGCTATCGTGACCTCGATCCGCTCGGACACTTCCCATCTCAACCCCACCATTTGAATTTCCCTCGTTTTTGCCATTTTTCAAATGTCGTGTAATCTATTTGATTCTCGACAAATGAAATGGCCACGGAGAGGTTTAGTGAAGGTATACTTCATTTTAACTTATTAAATTCACTAGTTTTCATTCAGAGGCCATTTGCACTCCCCAGGCACTGCATCCTTCTGGCTTATTGTACCTTCCTAGTTCCTTAGATCAGTGTAATAGACTCAATCCTTCTCCTTTGAAGTATCAGGTCATTGACCGTCGCTGCTGGAATTTGATTCCCTAAGTTTTTTTTCCGTACGTTAGGTTAAATCTCCATTTAGCTGTTACTTCGCATTCGAAGATGATATGAGTGACTGCTTCCTCCTCCTCATTACATAATCTGCAAATGGAATCATCGCTGTATATACCCATGTTGTGTAGATGTTTTCTCAGATACCAGTGACCGGTTAGTAGTCCTACCTCTTCTCGAGTTTGGCCCTCTCCAATTGCAGCAGTGCTTTTGCCAGTCTTGGTGAGGGTTGTTTCATCATAAGTTTACTATGTCTAGCACCGCTAGAGTTTATCCACTTCTCCTTTCGTTTTGTTTGTATCCATTCTGCGATGGAGGATTCTATATTTGTTTTTGTTATCCTAAGAATAGGTTCGGGGCCTATGGTCTTGCAGATCCTCCTCTGACCAGACTATCTGCTTTCTCATTACTGAAAATTGTGGCCTGGCAACCAAAATATCATCAGGTTGTTCTGTTTCCCCAGGTTTTGGAGATTTTGGGTGCATTCACTGACTGATTTTGATGTGATCCTTTAACATGCTAATGCTTTAATGGCTGCTCGGCTAACTGATCTTATGAGGATTTTTTTGTCGGTGTAACCTCTTTTAAGATTTTCCGGGACACAAGCATTGATGGCATGGCGCTTGAAAGACAGAAGTGTGCTTCCCTAATGAGTTTGATTGCTCATGTTTTGGGCTTGTACAGAAAACGCCTGATCTGGTTCCTTCGTTTGTTTTGGAGCCATCTGTATACCATATCACTGTGTCTGATGCTCTCCTGTGTTCTTCCTCTCCTTTATATTCCGTTGAGACATTATAGGAAGTTGTGAAGATTGTTTCCGGGATCATAAAATAAACTAGTAGGAAGTTGGACAATTTTATTATTTGAGTTGAAAGTATGAAATGTAATTTTGTCAGTTAAGTCACTGCTATCTATAAATGAACGGAAGGAAAACTAAATAAATAGAATTCTATATTTCACTACTGTTGTTGAATCTTTAAATAAATATATAATAAGAACGGCTTTTATGTTTAGTATTTATCTTTTTTCTCTTAACGTTAAATAAACCCGCTAGCAACCGAAATTATTCTGTTATTGAAAATCGATGGTGTTGTTAGTGGTCAAATGCATTGGGTCGTAACAAACGCCACGAACCGTTTCATTAAGCATCTTATCATCGACTGCTTTTCGGATCACTTGACATGATACGAATCAGATGGATATCAATGTAGTGCTTCCACTACATGTTCTTAATCAACCTGCGACTCGTAGATATCGCGTCGGAGTAGGATCGGGATCTAAGACTTCCGCTATAAGCATAATATCCTTCGGTTCGTTTCAAAGAGATTACCGGCCAAGATTATTGCAATTCTACCGTAATGTTACGCATTAAACTGGTTAATGTTACAGTAACACATCAAGGATAAGAAAACCCTCGATTATTTCGTCAAGATTTTGAAGAATATATTTATTCCATTTATCAGGACTTTGAAATTATTATTAGTAATTTGCAATTATAACAAATATGAACATCTACTTACATTAAGTATTGAAATATGTGGTGATTAGTAACCGTTAGTCGATGATTATTCAGAAATCGTGAGATTCGGTCTGGTGTGATGGAGGTTTCAAAAAAACATTTTCTTTATCGTGCCAATGTTTCGATCTTTATTGAGATCATCTTCACGGCTCAGGGCATGTTTCGTGGCGTTTGTTACGATCCAATGCATTTGACCACTAATAAAACCATCGATTTTCAATAACAGAATAATTTCGGTTGCTAGCGGGTTTATTTAACGTTAAGAGAAAAAAGATAAACACTAAACATAAAAGCCGTTCTTATTATATATTTATTTAAAGATTTAACAACAGTAGTGAAATAGAGAATTCTATTTATTTAGTTTTCCTTCCGTTCATTTATAGATAGCAGTGACTTAACTGACAAAATTACATTTCATACTTTCAACTCAAATAGTAAAATTGACCAACTTCCTACTAGTTTATTTTATGATCCCGGAAACAATCTTCACAACTTCCTATAATGTCTCAACGGATTATAAAGGAGAGGAAGAACACAGGAGAGCATCAGGCACAATGATGTGGTATACAAAACAAACGAAGGAACCGGATCAGGCGTTTTCTGTACAAGCCCAAAACATGAGCAATCAAACTCATTAGGGAAGTACACTTCGGTCTTTTATGCAGAAATACATGCCATCAATCCTTTTAATTTAAAAGAATCATATTTAAAAGAATCACATCAAAATTAGTCAGTGAATGCACCCAAAATCTCCAAAACCTGGGAAAACAACAACCTGATGATATTTGGGTGCCAGGTCACAGGGGAATTTTGGATAACGAGAAAGCAGACAATCTGGCCAGAGGTATGGTCTGCAAGACCATACATAGGCCCCGTACCTATTCTTTGGATAACAAAAACAAATATAGAATCCTCTATCGCAGAATGGATCCAAACAAAACAAAAGGAGAAGTGGATAAACTCTAGCGGTGCTAGACATAGTAAACTTATGTCATATACAACGATGATCCCATTGGCAGATTATGTAATGAGGAGGAGGAAACAGCCACTCATATCATTTTCGAATGCGAAGTAACAGCTCAATGGAGATTTAACCTAACGTACTGAAAAAACTTAGGGAATCAAATTGCAGCAGCGACAGTCAATGACCTGATACTTCTAAGGAGAAGGATTGAGTCTATTGACTGAACTAAGGAACTAGGAAGGTACAATAAGCCAGAAGGATGCAGTGCCTGGGGAGTGCAAATGGCCACTGAATGAAAACTAGTGAATTTAATAAGTTAAAATGAAGTATACTTTCACTAAACCTCTCCGTGGCCATTTCATTTGTCGAGAATCAAATAGATTACACGACATTTGAAAAATGGCAAAAACAAGGAAAATTCAAAAGGTGGGGTTGAGATGGGAAGTTAGTGTCCGAGCGGATCGAGGTCACGATAGCTCAAGTGGTAGAACAGCGGTGTATCTAGCCGAAGATCGTCGGTTCGAATCCCGCTCGTGACCCTGACATTCTTGCGTATCGTGTTGAGAGGACACAATTACCCAGAAAACAAACATTTTGAGCCCTGAAGATGATCTCAATAAAGATCGAAACGTTGGTACGATAAAGAAAATGTTTTTCTGAAACCTACATCACACCAGACCGCATCTCACGATTTCTGAATAATAATTAAGTATTGAACTTTTGATTTTAAGCGTAAACATTATAAATTATTGGTAATTTGAAAAATGGCAAAAAGGAGAGAAAATTCGAAAGGTGGGGTTGAGATGGGAAGTTAGTGTTCGAGTGAACCGAAGTCACGACAGCTCAAGTGGTAGAGCAGCGGCATATCTAGCCGAAGGTCGTGGGTTCGAATCCCGCTCGTGACACTGACTTTTTTATCTCAACTAAAAAACCTTAATTAATTGAAAGATATTAATTGGTCAAGCGGACCACGAAAATTAGTGAATTATAAATTATTGGTAATATTTCAAAATCCTTAAGAAGAGATTGTATTTATCCTCACAAGCTCAAGGAAGGAACTGAATATTTTCTTTCAAATTGGCCTTTATAATATATAATTGATATTAATGGAAGTTTTTATTTATTTATTTTTTTAACGAGGTTCGCAACAGCAGAGGTTATATAAACCCTCGGGGTGTCTGTATTTGATATAATGGAAGTTTGATATTAATTTTAAAGAAGATTAAAATGATTGTTTATCAATTTAACTACCTCCTGTCTTTTACATTCGTACCCCGGTGATTATTATTGTTATTGAAAGTCGAATCTGCTCGACTTTCAATAACAACATAAGTGAAAAACTTTAATACATTAATTTAGTTTAATAATTAGTAAGTAGTACTAATAATAATTAGTAGTATAAGATTAGTTTAATAATTTATTGAAAAAATGCAAAAAAATTGGAAGTGAGAGTACACCAAAGACTCTTCCGCTTAACCGGGGCAAAGGCATGTTTATGAACAGGCTAGGAGGTGTCTTGCTTTTAGGAGAGAGTGTCATTGTCTAGTTTCCGAGGCAACGACGGCAGGGACAAAGCACTTTTACTTACACATCTACAGCACCCTTGAAGACAATAAGGGCCATCTTTACTCCGAAGGACCGGTATAAATGCCTGGTAATTTAGTCTAAACGGACAACGACATACTAAATAAAAACTTGGCTCATGTTTTGGGTGTTTTTTTTTAAAAATAAAAACGGCTAATGTACACAAAAGTACGTTTAACTGTTCAATAACATATGATAAATATGAGCTAATGCTTAATGTTTCTCACAATATTTGTCAAATAATTACATTTTTATTTACATTTATTGAATAAACGTATACCTACAATTGTAATTCATGATGCATTAAATTGTGATTCGATTTGAGATAGTTTTGACGTTTTGGACATCCTTCAATTCCAGGCACTGGCTAATTAACCGTGCGTCGTACAACGGCTGGAATCATGTGGCCTGCGAGGATAAAGTAGCCGGGTGGGACTGGGCTTGAGAACGATATCGATTTTAGGTATCCCCAGATCTCCCGAATCCCGAATATTCGAATTTCTTACACAGAACGCTTGTTGCCAGTCGCAATAGCTATTTTGTTCGGTCCGGACATTATGTGACTACACGCTGCTGAACCCATATTCTGCATTTGCATTGCCATATAGGCTACATAAAAGTCGTTTTAGCAAGTATGGTGCGGTTGTCGGCCTTACTTAGAGAATGCGTCAAGGACGCCTTCAATGTATTGACGCTAAGACGGTCTGATGTCTGAAGTAAGATCACGATAGCGAGTCCACCTGAGGCACAATCTTGTCATTTATGGATGGGATGCAGCTCCATATCCTTTCCACAAGTGAGCAGGACGAGATTTAATTTTTCATCATCAGTGAAAACGCTCCACTTATTATACCAACTTAGCAACTTTTACAGATCGGATTAGGGCTCTTAGTGTGTATATCCATTCTTGAATGTGGATGTCGAATTGGTACTATTATCAAAGTACTGATGTATGCGGACGATATTGTAACTTTAGACTATCCCCCCGAAGTTGCTCTTTGTTTTGCGAATAGGTTATTGGAGGTTGTCCCTGCATTATCCTATGAATTGTGGCTCTGGCCTTTCACGGATAAAGATATGTTAGTGATAGTAGGTTCAGAAGGGCAGAGTGAAGTTCTCTTTTAGTTTCCTTACTCTTTTTCTTTTTTTTTCTTCAAAATTTTCATCTACTTGTTAGGGTATTTTATTTTCTTCAATGATCATCTTTTTACTAATTTCCATGTATATTAAGATTAATAGGTTATATCTTACAACCCTTTGAACTTTTTCTGATTTTTTTGTTTGTTTGTTATAAGTACGTCAAATTTCATATTTACTAATTATTTGGAGATCATGAGATGCGGTTTGGTGTGACGTAGGTTTAGAAAAACATTTTCTTTATCGTACCAACGTTTCGATCTTTATTGAGGTCATCTTCAGGGCCTGTGATTTATAAACATTGTTTAAATTATACAAATACATGTAGGAGGTGAAAAAATGTTTATAAATCCCAGCCCCTGAAGAGGATCTCAATAAAGATCGAAACGTTGGCACGATAAAGGAAATGTTTTTCTAAAACCTACGTCACACCAGTCCGTATCTCACGATCACCAAATAATCATTAACTAATGGTCAATAAACACGACACATTTCATATTTAGTTTATTTTTTATTTATTAATATTTGTATATTATATAGCCGAAGTGTATCTTTAGTTCTAACAATCTCCGACGGTCAGATCACATATTAAGTACTGGTCATAGTGTATTTTATCTTGAACCCATGCTCAGGTCTGTAAAAACGTCTTTACTATGTAAGTGGTGACCAGACGGTTTGATTTGGGGGAGGCTGAAATATGAATGAGGTAAAGAAAGAGTACTAAAACGTTGCCTTGTGTTATTTCTGTTTTTGCGTCATGACGTATAAGAATTGCCACATTTGGAGGAAAGTCTGTTTAGTCCTGGTGAGAGCGGCAGTCGGCCCTTGGGGAGTAGCGGGCACTCGAGAGGGAGTCTGTGAAAGCCTGGGGATCCGGTCGCCCACCTGGAGCTCACCATTGTGGAGAATGAATACGTGAGAGTGAACAATCCCAATCCGAACTGTGGGCCGTAAGGCCATGCAGTCTCGGCTTCGCCCACTCGAAATGACTGGTCGGGATGGAGCCGATTCGTTCGGCTTTTGAACGGCCATCTCATCTCATCCACCAAGGGAGTCGTGGCCTACTTAATGTGGATCTACGACGACGTTAAGTCTCGGGGCCCAAGAAAGGTGTACCTCGTGTCCTCATCCACGTCCCTTTCTCACTCCAGGTTCCTTCATTGTTTCCTGTGACCCCTCCCAACCCTAGGTTACAAGGGGGGTGTCCGGGCGCAAAATAATGGTGTAGCCCTGAGGGCTTGGCAGCCTCTCTAAAGCACAAGCTGTACTTGTGTTGGCCTCGCGTCGGCATGGGGCGGCGGGTGCCTTATCAGAGGCACACGAGGGTTAGGGCACCAGATCCTGTCTGCACAGACGGGGGAGGGTGCATAAGCATCTGTACTACGGGGTAACAGAAATGCTCCAAGGTTCAGCCCCTGTTACAATAGGATTGGTCGTAGTTGTATACGAGTGTGAATTTGAGCTCCCGGTATGCCTTTGTTCTTCCATCGATGAAACTCAAGTTTGAAGCGAGTTGGGACCAAATTCAGGATCACTGAGATCTGATCCCGCCCCTTCCATTGATGAGTTTCGTGCCAATTTCTTTCAATTGCGGCCACAGAAAAACGCCCAGAAGCGACGGTGGGGATCGAACCCACGACCGCGGGATCTACGAGAGTCTGACGCCTTAACCACTCGGCTACCGCAGCCCCCTAAATTATTGTTAGTCATAATTATTTATCCACTGATAAGCTTTAGATCAACCCTGTCCGCTTTAAAATTTATTATAAATAATCAACCACGTATTAATACATCTTTATTGACATATTGAAATTTCGAACAAAACAAACAAAACATTATCATGGCCTTTCACGACCTTCAGAGAGATCAACTACTTAATAACGCATTATGGGGACTCTTGTTTATGGCTCAATAAATTTGTGAAAATCACTTCATTAATTATTTTTATAACGTGTAAAGATATTTTAATATGCCCTCTATTTAGTTTTACTGTTTATAACAATAACAAAATCTGAGAGTACTGCTTTTCTTTAGTTCCTCTACTCAGTTTTTTATGTTACTAATAAATAAACAAACAATAGATTATTGAATAACAGGAAGAGATGAGGGAAGCACCTAACATCTCTCTTCAGACTTGGTCAAAGCCACAAAGCGACTGCCGCGTCTCTTCAAATACTACAATGCTTCAGATCTACCGGCAAACATCCCGGGAGCCGACATCAGAGTATACTCTCGGGTTGTAAAGTCAAACACTCCTCAATATATTTTTCGCCCCTTCAGAGAGGGAGAACGTCTGTTTGAGTGGCTTCAACTCCTCCGGCGATACGCACAACTCCGGTCCGCAACTAATACCCCTCCCCCGGCTTTCCTTTAACAACCGATTGCGCCATTAATACTTAAATTAATGCAACAGTACCCACGAACCGCAATCATTCGAAACGACTTCTCTGTGAGAGAAACCTTCACCCAAATATTGTTTTGTTACAATTATAATTGGAATAAAAAAGGCTAATTGGAATAACAAGTAAAACTTGTACCATTGTAGTATCAGATTGAATGATTATGGCAGCCTCAAGAAGACTTTCAAGGGCAATTTGTAAGCTTCAATCGATTTTTTAATTACAAATGACAATTGCAATATGGTTCCTGGACTTTGCCTGTGCAATATTTTAGAACAATATATACTAAATGCAGAATCTCCGAAATTTAAGTCACATCAACGAAATGTCAACCGGACACGTTCAACACTACGCAGACGTCAATATGAGCCAGACTTCCGTCACGTTCACTATCGTTTCGTATGTATACAGACGGGTGGTGCAAATCATATTTTCGGTTGTCCGTTCGTTCACTTCCGTTCTGCCAGAAATACCGTTCGGAATTAATAGTTCTACGATATATTTTTGTAAGGGAACGCTCCGATAAAATGAAGCATAATTCCCAATTGGTTTGTTCACGTTTTTTAAATTAAATTGACTAAATCAAAACTCTCACAAATAATTCTCGATGAAATAGTAACGTATATAATTGTTGGGTTGTCCGGTAAATAATGCAGGTTTTCCTTTTTTCTGTTAATTACTCCTCTATACAATAAATTGTCTACGTTTGGTGGATTATTCTTTTGTACGAATGTCAACATTTTTTTATCTTCTTCCAAACAAAAATGTTATTTACCTCAGTAGCATTTCATAACTTGGGAATAATTCAAACTTTACGAAGATGCGAACGAGTTAATTTCGCGTCATTTCATTTTACGAGTTTAAACTCCGTCGGAACGGTGCCCAAACGGCCAGAAACATTAATGAAATCTGCGACGATTGAAGTGTGAGTAGAGCCACAGTTCAGAGATGGTTTAAAAAATTTCGAGAGAGACTTGAAGACAAAGAAGGTCGTGGAAGGATTTCTCCCAAAGATGGTGAGGTTATGCGAGCTTTGGTCAAAGAAAATCCCGGTTCCAGAACTTGCTGAACAAGCTCGAAAGTCGGGTTCCTCATGCACTAAAATGCATCATCGTTATGAAAATTGCGCAACACTTTTTTGCCGAAACAGAAACGAACGTTTTCATGAATAGAATTGTTACATGTGATGGAAACTGTATTCTCTACGATAACAGCGGACGTTCTGGACAGTGGCTCGACAAAGGAGAAGCAGTGACACTTTTCCAAGCCCCACTCATGAATAAAAGGTGAAGATGACTCTTTGGTGGGCCTTATTTGGACTGATTTACTACAGTTTTGAATCCTGGCGAAACAATCAATGCCGAAATGTATTGCTCTCAAATTGTAGCACCCATCTTTGTTTTACATGACCACACGAAAACTGTTGGATCTTGATTATGAGGTTCTACCTAAGCCGCTATATTCTAAGACCTTTCGCCTACCGACTACCATTTTTTCAGACACCTAGACATTGTTTTACTACGTAAAAACTTTATTGATCAAAGTCGATAGAAAATGCGTTTATCGGATTTGTTTTTCATAAAGAGATTTAATAATAGAGAAGTTTCCACCACGTTGGGAGAAGTGTATTGAGAGTGATGGAGGGTGTTTTAATTAATAAAAAATGTTTAAAATTATTTATTTAGGGTTTTTATTTTGTAACCATAAACCTGCATTATTTTCCGGACAACCCAATAATTGCTTGAATACTTGTAATGAAATTAACGTTTAGTGTAGTAGTGAATTGTGAGACTCCACCTTCCTCAACCGCCGGCAAGATATTCCCTCCTAATCTCAACATTTCAGTACCGCGGATTCCCAAAGGTCTCGTCATAGTTCGTAGGAACGAATACATATCTTGGTGAGGGTTACGTAAAACTGAAGGAAATAGGGGATGGAAAGGCTTAAACCAAAGTCTAGCAACAAATCTAAGAATTGCCTCCTCCCTGAAAAGATCCGGAGGAACGACACCGGCATCATTGCAGAGACTATGTAAAGTTAGAAGGGCTTGTTCTAAACGCCCCTGTTGCAATCGTGATACCTTGGTAATAAATTCTATCTAGCGGTTTTAAAGTTGATATTCGCGCTGAAGAGTAGTAACCTGCTGCTCCGTATCGAAACTTTGCTCCTAAGTACATGCTGAATATTCTTAAAGGAATGTCTCTATTCGCTCCCAAATTATAATTAGCGAGGAATCTCATCAGGCCTAGTATTTTCCTTCCTGAATTAGACAATTGGGCTATTTGAGGTTTCCATCGAAGAGCTTTGTCGAAAGAAACACCCAAATATTTGACAGCATCGACTTCATTTATTTCAACGCCAGAAAGGAAAAGCCGAGATGTTTCATGATGTTTTCTTATTTTACAAAATTGTACAAATACCGTTTTGGACAAAGAGAATTTGAAACCGACATCGTCTGCTTTTCGTGACAATGTGTCAAAGGCGTTTTGTAAAGTCCTTCCCACATTTTGAAGATTTTTTCCAGACAAGCAAAAGCAAAGATCATTGACATATAAAGGCCTGACTATACGATCATCTATATTATCAGCCAGACCGTTTACCGCAATAGCGAATAAAGTGACACTGAGAACTGAACCCTGAGGAATCCCGTTTTCTTGAATTGACGTACTAGGTAAAGCGGTACCTAATCTCACCCGGAATCTCCTCATTTTTAGAAATTTAGCTATGTTCCCTCTTAAATGTAATATTTTCATTAAAATATTAAATATTTTGAGGAATAAGGCCAAGGTTTCTCTTGACAGTTTTTATTGTTTTATATAGTTTGCCATTACCAGACTTGAATTTTGAGAGTTTATTTTCCCATAGAATATTGCGTTACGTCGGTAATAACGAGTCAGTTTTATAATTTATTTTATAATGTTACTATTTATAAGACTGGATTGTGCAATAGTTTCTAAATTTAATTTAATTATTCTTTTTGTAGAAAATGAAAAATATTTTCCAATTGTATAAATATTTTCTTATAGATGTGGAGATCATATACGAGTTGTTCAATAATTGACAAAGAATCACTCTCTTTGTTAAACAGACAGATTTAATTTCTAGCTCAAAACGTCTATTTCCACATAGCGCACGTACGATAGCGTTTTGAGCGGAATTATTATTCGCGTGGCATAACTAACAACGAAATGGTTACAAAAAGCTAAACTTTTCTTCTCCATATCACTGACCGCACAAAATATAATCGTGTTCCGATTGCTGGAGAAGGAATTAACTTTCAGTGAGAAGAGTTTATTTGACAACGGGCGCCCTGCTAGGGGTGGGTGGTAAACGCTAAGCAACCCTTTTGAATAATTACATGGGTTTGGCGTGGAGCTAAACAGAGGCAACTGGGCGATATAAAATAACGGCTCGATTTTTCAAACGGACAGGCGGTCGACTCGCCGTTGAATTTTCCACTTGGCTTTAAAATCGTACTTTGAAAAAGTTACAGTGAAAAATTCGCTTAGGTGCTGTTGAAAAATGCGAGCTGTCGCTTGGGGAAAATCAAAGAAAGGGTCATTTTCAAAGTATAGTTGTAAACCTTATTTTTGTAAGCTCGATATTAGCACAATCCAAAGCCACACTCAACCGGCATTCGAAATCAACGTTACGGTTTGCATTACAATTTTGACGTCGGGCGTCACCAGCATAAAAATTGTAAGCCTTCGATACTCAAATAGTATAAATGAAAAAGTGCCTCCCTTCGTACGATTCGGGTGCGAAGCCGAATTCATATTCCTCCCTTCACTTAAAGGAAAAATTTTCGTTTATTGATTTGAAGAAAAAAAATGTTACATCGTATTTTTCAAATATGAACGGATATTTAAAATGTGTCTACTCTTCAAACCGTTGATTTAGTCTCTATCTCTCTCCCTCTCCCTCCCTCTCTCTCCTCCGTCTCTCTCTCTCTCTCTCTCTCTCTCTCTCTCTCTCTCTCTCTCTCTCTCTCTCTCTCTCTCTCTCTCTTCTCTCTCTCTCTCTCTCTCTCTCTCTCCTCCGTCTCTCTCTCTCCTCCTTCTCTCTCTCTCTCTCTCTCTTTCTCCTCTCGCTCTCTCTTTCTCTTTCTCTCTCTCCTCTCTCTCAACTCTTTCTCTCTCCTCTTTCTCTCTCCTCCCTCTCCCTCCTCCCTCCTCCCTCTCCCTCCTCTCTCTCTCCTTCTCACTCTCTCTCTCCTCTCCCCCTCTCTCTCTTTCCCGGCCGTCTCACTAAACGATGTTGTTCGCAGATGATTTAGATATCTACATCGAAACTGAAATTAAAATACTAATACTGCTAAAATTAATAATGAATTAAAAAATTTAACCAACTGTGGCGTACATGATCTAAAAATTAACCTCTCAAAATTGAACGCTATTATAATTTGTCACTCTCAGCAAATTAACAGAATAAAGCTTATCCTGTGTTACTTTTGGCAGTATAAACTTTCCTTTTGAAATTTATGATATTTAAAACATTAAAAATTAATGACCGATAATTCAATTCAATAGCAACCTTTGTATACAAAATACAACGAACTAAAAATCCTTCATACATTTTTTATAATTGTAAATTTCAATGCAATATCCTATATAACATTAATGTAGGGAATTAAAGGTCTCCCACAAATAAAAAGATAAAGATTTAAAGTTTATTGGTAAAGAACACATAAACAAAAGTAAAAGGATAACTAGTTAACATTAAAATACATTAGCGTAAAAAGAAACGTGTTCGTAGGACAGCGTGGTGGTAACAACTAAAACTGTCAGCTGGGGTCCAGATAGAGGGGAGAGACAGAGTTCCCGCCATGAAGGGCCTCCGTTGACGTAGTGGCGGTGAACATCCTACATTAATATCAGATCACCGGCTACTTAATTCATCACAGAACAAAAATACTCAGCAATTCATTTAAAATAAAAACTTCAAAAATCTTTAACTCAACACTGAAACATAGTCAAATAAAAAACATAAAATCATTCAAAATTAAACTTAAAGAATACTTATTAAGTAAACATTTGTTGAATATAATATTATAAATTAGCATTTACCTTATTTAATATTTACAACATTATCATTTTATTAGTATTTTCTTTCATTTTTAAATCATAAATCTAAAAAATCTATTTCTAATTTTGTTTATAACTTGTAGTATTATAAAATAATAGAGTTATTCGGGGGGGGGGGGGGCAACGGTTTANGCGCTCACCACTGTAAGGTAAAGGTCCCGGGTTCGAATCCAGCGGCCCTACATTCCAACCGACATACGTACAAATGGACTTTTTTTCAAAAACACCGGCACCCCGAGGGTTGATATATAAATATATAAAAATGTATATATAAATGTAATAATAATAAAATAAATAAATAAATAAATATATATATATATATATATATGTATTTAAAAGTAATACATAATTATTTTTTCACAGAGCGATGTAGTATAGTAGGTTAAAATATTCAGTCTCATCAGAAAACGTTTCATTCAAATCTCCGTCTTCACTTGTAACTAAAAAGTAATATATTTTAAAATAAAGCAGAAAGAAGTAGTGCAATCTCGGCTCCCATCACACGTAAGGACAAAGAGGTCACAGGATATTTGTGCCGGAGTGCAAAAGGGGAGATGGTCATCGAAGCAAATGTAGTGGATACTCTCCGCCGGCCACTGTGCAAGCCCTTCGATATCTACAAGATTATCTTTAAACTTGCCTCGGCGTGCGGGTTTCACAAACCTCGACGCGACTCAGACATTTACATTATCAGGTTATCCATTTTACACGAGCCAGTTCGATTGCTCGTACATTGTAATTACCATGGGACAACGTTAGAAATTTCTACAAAATAATATCATTTTTCTCACCATAAGGTTAGAAATTGGGATTCGAAAATAGGTGAGTAGTTCACCGACAGGGTGATAAATAAAAATCGTATTACATTTTGATCTAAATGTCTTAAGTTGAATATGAATTTAGTGTATTTTTTATGCGGGTGTGCTTGTTAATATTGGCTTAGTAGAAATCAGTATTATAAATTCATAAGTTTTATTAGGGGCGTCGGTGGCCGCAACGGTTTATGCGTTGACACGGCGCACATCACTGTAAGGTAAAGGTCCCGGGTTCGAACCCGACATACTGACAAATGGGCTTTTATTCAAAAACACCGGCACCCCGAGGGTTGATATAACCTCTGCTGTTGCGAACCCTCGTAAAAAAATATTTAAAAAAAAGTTTTATTATAAAATAATCGTATTTTTGATGAATTCATAGTCACTTTTTTCCACAATACATACTTACATTTTTACACAGTTCAACTATTATAGTTGCATTAACGAAGATGGAACGGGATTTGGTATAAGGATTCATTTTTTTAAATTTCATCTTATCCTTTCCATCAGGATCGAAACAAGAAAGGAATCACGAGGAAGCTTACAGAAAGTAGAAAAATGGCCGAAAAACTGAAGGAAAAGGGCTAAAACAATTTTTTTTTCTCTCCTGTTTTTAATCTGTAATACGGCCAGGTCTTCTTCATACATGTATGTATGAGCATAGACTCATTCGAAAAAGAATTTAATTCTGTTTAATAAAAACCCTGGCTTAAGTAAATGGAATAAAAAAAAGTTACTTTAATCCCTATGGTTAAAAAACACGATTCGCCATACGAAAGTGCTGTTCCGTCATACTCTTCGTAAATCCTCAAAATAACTTACAACCGAAGTATGCGATTTGTTCAGAATGTTTGTGAGGAAAGAAATAGTTTTAAACAATGAACAGTATTACAGTAACACAATATGGAACAGTAACACAAGTATTGAAGAAAAATGGAGAAAATGAGTGTTAAAAATATGTAGATTTATTAAATGTTTATGTTTTAACCGCTTTTAAACAATAACATAACAATTAAGAAGAGTTGTACTTTTTAAAGAACATTAAGTTATATTTGGCGTTGTCTTCTTGTTCTACCATGTTTATTTGTCAAAATTTTCAATTTACACGCAGTTCTTCTGCTCTTTTCTACACACGATTTTCTGCAAGTTAGTTGCAGATTTCTTTACTCATGGTCATCTGATAATACTTTGATGTGTTTCAAATCTCTTTTCTTCTTAAATTGATATGCTAAAGCCTAAATCAATGCTAGATTACAGTTAGATAATATTTCAAGGCTCAATTGCGTCGTGTCAACGCGTCTCAATATGCAACTTGTCTGTCTAGAATACTACAGCTGCATAGAACACAACAGGTTTTCGGGTTGACAGGGCGACGGCTACAAGGTCGGTTTACAACAGTAACTTCACAGTGCCGTGATCGGCACTTTGTTCCGCCGGCGTGTTTGAACGTAAATTTCTTCTTAGAAACTGAACAGCTTTTCTTGCTTTTTTTGTTGTATATGGATGAGAATCTGTATTATAAAAACTTTGTTAGCTTTGCCAACTTTTTATTTTTTATGCAGATGCATTTCGAGGCTCTTTCCGCCCTTTCCTCAGTTCATTTTTGTTTTGAGTGTCAACAGACGACTTAGTCGCTGGCGGAAAGAGCCTCGAAATGCATCTTCGTAAAAAATAAAAAGAGGGAAAAGTTTACGAAGTTTTTGTAATCCTGAATGGCTTTGTTCACATTCGCCCGGCGAGCGATTATGGCCGTGCCGGCAGTGCTGCCGTAGTCACCGGACCGTGAGCGTCGGATTTCTTGTTGACGATATTATACAGTTGGCCGTACAAATCATAAATGATGAAAAATTCATTGAGCTGGTGTGAAATAATCGTGCTGTTTGTTCAGGCAAATTCAAAGTCCATGGATTCAGATTTCAAGAATACTTTCAGGAGGAAAATAAGAGCATAAATGAAAACAGATGGTGAGGAAAGTACGTTCATGTTTCAGTAGTGTTGACATAATAGCAACGGGGCATAATAAATTATGAACCACGATTAGAACTTTTTTTACGGTTTTGGATGCTTGATAATTTCGGGAGAGATTCAGATTCAGAATTGAAATAATCAGTGAACATTTCTCGTTCATGAAATCCATCTGTCATTCCGTTCCCTCCCTGTAAATGAAAATTTTGTAAACTTTCACTCCTCGAATCCACTTGGGAAGTAACGTAATTATAAGTATGTCGTGTTTTCTAATGAAGGTTTCCAGCAATGGCCAAAATTATATAATGTATATATTTGGACAAGGCCTTCGAAATTTTTGAGCCAAAATCCCGTGTTTTCTGGTGTTCTGCATGGTACTACTTATAATTTAAGAGATGCTCCGGCCATCCAACTTATCCTCTGGATACGATCGCATCAAGTGCTTTTTCAGAGGAAATGCTTCACCAGCTGCAATAACATATGAAATATCTGTGTTCGATATGGTAGACCTTGTTGGTTGGCGCCATCAATGTTGCTGCAGTGGTTTTCCTAATTTTGAATTTGCAAAACTCCCCCATTGCTAGTCTCCCATAAGCCCCTACATCAACAGCAATAAATTTACAATGAGCGTCTACAAGAGCTAATAAAACTACAGAGAATGTCTTTTGAAATTGAAGAACATAGATCAGGTGATAGGAGGAGAAGAATAACAATGTATTTCCCATACAGTTAGCTCCTATACAGTTAGGAAAATTCCATTGTTGATGAAAATCAGTGGCAATATTTAATTGAAAACTCCATATTTCCTCTGTCGGAGTAGGCATCAATTCTTCCATCACATTTTCATTAATAATCTAACAGTTAAAAACCTCATTACAACGAATTATAAAAATGTATTCCTCACTACGAATAAAGCTCGTTGAAATGATTTGTTTGTTTAAATTACAGGGTCTGTCGGTAAAACTAGTTAGAACAATATTAGGGGCAACTTCACAAAATCTTCGCATAAACAAAAAACTAAGAGCGGTCAAAAAGCAAAAAATATGATATAATCAAAAGTTCATTTTCTGAAAACATTGCCATTTTGGCCACTCAATTTCATTGCTAGGCATGGATGAAACACTAACGAGTGTGAATAGAGAGCCCCGTATACTGGCCGGGAATACGGGCCGGTCAAGACACTGTCACGTCACTGATGCGAGTGAATCATCTTAAAGCTGTTCGCCATTACCCCTTTGGCCAACAGTCTCACGTCTCTCTCTCTCTCTCTCTCTCTCTCTCTCTCTCTCTCTCTCTCTCTCTCTCACTCAGGTTTTGGATTCGGGTCTGAATTCCTTCATCCAGCCCGCGCGTCGTAAGATCCGGAGCCAGAAGGAAAAGTCCTCTCACATTCTTCCGTTACATTTCTTTCTTCGCATTTAATGGCATTCATTCATTCCTTTTTTGATTATTTTAGTTTTAATCTTTCATGTTTTATTTTTTAAATATTTTTATTATTCAATTTCATTAATTTTAAAAAAAATCACATTCATTCCGCGAAATCCCCTACTCTCAAGTATGGAATATTTACATTTTATTGAAACGATAAAATGCATTTATTTTTTATTTAGCATTATGATTTCATATAGTATTATAATTGTTGGCCCAATTTTCGATAGTTTATATTGCACATAAAAATAAACTATTGGATGTTCAGTTATTCCAATGAGAGAATGTTAGCCTCATACTCTGATAACTGGAAGATCGGACAGTGGTCGAGAAGGGTGAATCTCCTATCAGGGATGGGGAGGTCAAACCCTCTGCCTCCCCCGAACTCTACTCCAACCCGTCAAACACTCGTGAGGATTACTTGCACGAGTGCTTCACTTGAGACTACTTATAGTTTTAACAGCACATCCCCGTTTGTCGATCCTCCCAGAGTGGCTCAACTCACTCGCACATTCACAACAAGCTTAGCCGCTCTATTCTACTAAATTATGGTATTGACTTTATTTTTGTCAATCCGAACTTTTGATTTCAAATGTATCTATGCAAAATCGGGTAGAGATATTTCATTTCCATCAAGCATCCATCTGAAGGGTCGTCGGTGACCGGAACGGTTTAAGCGTTGGCACGGCGCTCATCGCTGTAAAGGTTCCGGGTTCCAGGGCCCTGGGTTCGAACCCAACATACAAATCAGCTTTTTGCAAAAACACCGCCAAAACAAATTCACCTTTGTCTTTGACGCGAAGCAGCAATTAGGGTAGAGATATAAATCGCTCAGTGCACATAGAGTCGCAACGCAGCGCAACAATGTTACTAAAATGTTGCCCGTTTAATTAATACTTGTGTGATTATTATTCTTAAATCGTGAGATGCGGTCTGTTGTGACGTAGGTTTCAAAAAAAATTTTCTTTATCGTGCCAACGTTATTGAGATCATCTTCAGGGCCTGGGAAATACAAACATTGTTTAAATTTAACAAATACATGTAGGATGTGGAAAAAAGTGAATTTATACAATGCAAAAATTTTTTTGTGTGTGTGATTATCACTTTCACTATCATCACCTTTACTTCCTAGGAGACCTCTTCAATCGGCGAGGGTTAGAGGGAAATCGTCGGGATGCGGGATTTACGGTGGTTGGCAAGGTTTTGTGAAATTTGCGGTAACGGGAACGATTTCATCTTGTACGAAAGGGATATTTAAGTCTGTATGTGTAGTTAGGTTCGATGCATAAAACAGAGTATCTAGTATTTTTCGTAGAATTGCAATTAGAAGAATTGGGCAGTTTGGGTGCGGCGGACGTTGGAATGTTTTGCTGAACCCCACACTCCCAGTCTGCAAGTCCATCCACTAAAAAGCAGACTTTTGTTTTTGAGAAGCAAATCAGAACGTTTGTCCAGAAATCCTGCGAGAGCTCTGTATCATGGAGATCTAGGTCTAAATTTTGGTGTAAGAATTTTTCGATAGTGATCCGAAATTATATTAAACAAATACAAATATTCATTTTTATGTTCAAAAGCGGTATAAAATAATTCAATGAACTATTCAAAAAATAAAATAGGGATTTTATTTACAGAATATAGAAAATAAAGAAATAACGCTAAAATAAATAAATTAATCTTTAAAAATATAACGTTTCATAATAAATTGTTTTTATAATAACACAAAAAGAAAGATTAAAAGAGTGTATAATTGTTTGGATAATAATATGAAAATAGGACTGAATGCAAATTTAACACCATATGATTCCAGTTCCAAAAATGAAAAAAAAATTTTTTACTTCATTTATTTGTATCTACAACAGTACATTTATTATATACAACCAGCAGATTGCGTAATTTGTATTAGTGGCATTACGGGCATTATAGAGAAAGCTACCCATTGGCAGCCGCCCTGGATTAATGAAATGATATTAATAATTTAAGAGGTCTCTTATCCAAATTCTTTTCAGACGTTTATGTGGTAATTGTGGGGAATGGAGTAATCGTAGTAATTGTGTGTTAGTGTGATTTACTATGAAAACGTCTGTAATATATTTTAATGGATGAAAAAAATTTTGGCATTTGAAGATCTCTGTGAAATGTGTTATTGTTTACGTAAAAGGTGCAGAAACAATTAGTCTTAAAATTTTGGATTGAAAACTTTGTAATCTTTGAATATTGGAACACTTGCTGTCGATAAAGATGTAACGATATTTAGAAACTTCAGAAAGAAGATCTTTATACTTGCGAGATACATGCTCATAGTGCCTTTGACTATATGCTTGATCAGGTTTTAATGCAGGATTAGGCCCCCAATAAGACAGGCTATATCTCTTGCCTCATTCCAAGTGCGCATATTAATTGAATCTCCTTTCCAGTCTTGAACAGCTAGAAGTCCTGCTTCAAAATCAAGACAAAGTGTTGTTGACTCATCGAGAGTTTTAAGTAAACTAGTTTTGCCGATTCCATAAGGACCAAAGATTACTATCTTCACACCTGTTAACATTTTTACTCTTTCTTCGCTGTTTATTATTTTCATGCACGCCAGATACGTGAGTTTTTTTGTCATTTAATCTGTACAGAGAAGATAAATAAATAGCTTCAGTGTTTATGATAAGGGGGTTGGCGGAGTTTGTCAAGGAAGTTTTTTCGTTTCCGTGAGCTACCTGCTAACCGACAGCTAATATTAACTACCAATATCGTATCTGAAGAAGCCCCCTGGCCATTCTAAAAAATTTAACGCTGAGTACACCTTACTTTTGGCTTCCTCTATAGTGCTCCTTTCTGCTACTATATTTAGCACTCTTCCGCCATCTGAAACCCAATTACCACTCTCATCTAATTTAGTACCAGCGTGAAATACCAATATACCAGGAATGCTTTCAATTTTATCTAATCCCTTAATTACTTCTCCCTTTACCCGGATAGCCTTTACTTGCAACTACACAAACTGTATATTTGTTGGTAAGTTCCACCATTTTAACATTTAACTTTCCTTCTGCAACTGACAACATCAATTTTAACAAATCGCAATTTGAATCAAATCTTGGTAATATAGATCACGTTTCTGGATCACCGAATGTAACGTTATACTCGAGAAGTTTTGGGCCATCTCTGCAAATCATTAAACCAGCAAAGAGTACTCCATTATAAGGCGTACCCATGTTAACCAATGCTTGAGCTGTAGGGTACATTATTTTTTGGATTATTTTTTGCCCCATGTCCTTACGTATAATTGAAGGTGATGAGTACGATCCCATACCCCCAGTCTTTTGGCCTTCATTATTTTCATTCACTCTCTTATAATCTTTTGTGCACCCAAGAGTTACTTTTTTCAACCCATCAACAAGAGCAAAAAAGCTTACTTCTTCTCCCATTAAAAATTCTTCTATGATTATTTCTTCACCTGATTCACCAAATTCTTTCTCCACTTGCATTGAATCTATTGCTGAAAATCGTTTTCTGCGCAACATATCATCACGCCTTTCCCTGCCGCAATTCCATTTGCTTTCACTACAAGTGGAAACTTTATTTTATTGCTACGTACAAAATCTTTAGCTAATCCTTCATCAACAAAACACTCGTACTTGGCAGTTGGTATGCCATATCGCTTGCATAGTCCTTTGGTCAAAGACTTTGATCCCTCAGGTTTTGCAGTTGCTTGACTCGGAGCAAAAACGTTTATTCCCTCTGCAACTAAATCATCAGCAAGCCCATCAATTATTGGTTGTTCTGGACCAATAATAACAAACTATATATTTTCTCTCTTGCAAAATTGTGTAACATCCACTGAATTTTGAATATTTACATCCACAAGAGTCCCAAGATCTTTCATAGCTTGGCGACCAGGAGTTACATATAATTCAGTCAAGATAGAAGATTTTTCCATATACTTGGCACCCGTACATCCAAATAGGTTTGAGTAGGTATGTGTATGTCGAAAGTTTTGATTTTAATGGTAATTTTGGTTGTCGGTTGAGTAGGTAATAAAGCACTTTAAATCGTTTGTTCAGTGTCTGTTTTTTTAATCGTGTGCGTGGATTCCAAGTTATTCTTATATCAAATGTAAGACCTCAATAGTTAACTTTGTCGGATTGAGGAACAGGTTCATTGTTTAAGTATATGCTAGGACAAGTCTCACGACGGAGTGTAAAGATGATATGTTGTGACTTCGAGTGATTAAACTTTATTTTTCAAAGATTGCTCCATTTTTCAATTGTTGATATGTATTTTTGTAACATGAGTGAAGCTTGTGTAGAAGAGGAATAACTTGTTAATATGGCGGTGTCATCTGCGTATGTGGCGGTAAGTGTATTCTCATTTGTGGGCGTATCAGAAGTAAACATTGTGTACAACAGCGGAGCGAGTATTGACCCTTGTGGCACACCTGCAAACACTTCTTCCATCCAAGAAGTCTCCGTACCCTGGTTTACTGCGAAAAATCTCTCTTTAAGGTATGATTGTATAATCAGATAATAGGCCTGGGGTAAAAATAATTTTAATTTGTATAATAATCTCTCATGCCATACATAAAAAAATATATATAGAAAAACATGCAGACTTACTGGCTATTCACCGTTTTGTTTTAAGTTTGTTAACTTTTTGTTAAAAATTAAAGCTTGTTAAAATTTAAAAATTACTGCTTTTCCAGTAATAAGATTTATAAGTTAAAAGTGGCACAGAATCGCCGAAATGTCGCAAAATTATGATTTTTTTATGTTTTGAAACACCTTCAAAACAAGGCGTACTAACAAGAAATGTTTAATTAAAAAAAAGTAAATACACATAAGTACATAGGTAACCCTATTTACTAAGAGCACTAGACGAGTCACAATTTGTAGTGCGAAGTCAGTTACTGGTTGATCGATGATTGCTTGGCTTAAACAAATTTAAAGGTGGGTCAATTTTAATATGACGGTAAACAGTACGGTATCGAATATTTAAGAAAGCCACGAGGCGAACAACAGCAGGGGGTGCGGTGACGGTGTTGGTTTAAGGGAGACGCCTTATCTCTTCACACTCTCGTGCCCACGGATTCCCCTCCTCGTTCTGGATGAAGGTGAGGGTGAGGTCGGGGTTGGCGGAGGGCGAGGGTGCGAGTACCTCGCACGGCCTTGCTGGCAAGTGGGAGAGATGTCGGATTCAGCTAATATCACTTGAAACACTCGGTGGCCTAAAACTACCCCGACCAACTCCCCGATATCGCTTCCTACCCGAATTAAACGCCTCGACCCAAATGATTAAACTTTCTATTCCTTTTATCTCTTGAGTCGTTCAAGTAATACGTCAAATCAGTGTTTGGGAAGTGTCAGTTTTCCTCTTCTATCGCCCGACTAATTCTTTCAAGCCTTCTAAATTAATTAATTTTTTACATATTAAAATAATTCCAAACACCAATAAATTTTAAGAAGACTGAAAAAATTACTGGCCTTAATAATGTTATAATTATCACCTTAATGGGTAATAAAAATTACAAAATTCACCCATATACTGATAATATCCACCGTCTTCAAAATTATATATAACGTTTGTCTCATTGTCGAAAAATAGAGTAAATATTTTTTCCAAGGCTTTTATTATTATAAATATATATAGTTTTTGAATATTACATAACTTTGGGAATCAAATAGTTTGTTGTTTCTTTGGTACGTTTGGCAAGTCATAGAACAGTTGGCTTAAAGCATAACCCCATTATATTTGGTGGTCTAATTAACCAAATAACTTCTTTCAATTAATTAATCTTTGTATAAGGCATTGGTTGAAATGAAAAAGTTAGTGTCACGAGGGGGATTCGAACCCACGGCCTTCGGCTCAATACGCCGCTGTTCTACCGCTTGAGCTATCGTGACTTCATAGGTCGTGGGTTCGAATCCCGCTTGTGACACTAACTTTTTCATTTCAGCCAATGCCTTATATAAAGATTAAAGCATAACCATTAACCGTTAAATATTCTTCCATGTAAGGTTGACACGTGGACACTTACTTTTGAATCAAAGTCTGCGTATACGCCCGGCATGTAGAGAAAGTTAGTCGATGTGTCCTACTTAATGCCTTGGCTCCATATTGAGAGCTGTCCGATATGACAATTGTGCTCGAACACTGCAGCTAGTGTATGGATCCCTTGTTTCGATTTTAGTTAGAAACAGGGTTGTTTTAGTATTAATACAGTGATATATGAGAGCTGTATTGTTTTTTCCCCCTAGTGTATGTCGATAGTGAATGTATTTATTGGCGTGAATGTGTAGTGGGAGAGAAATATTGAGCTCCAATAGACTATCAATAGATTAGTTATATAATATGTGTGGAGAGTGATGATGAATATCGAGTGCACCCCTCACCCTGGGTGAAAGGCAAGTATATAGGAAAGAATGGTTTGGATCTAAAAACTAGTTGCGTCGGGTGCTGAAATGACCTAGCTGTTGATATACCCTGGGCGGTCAAGACGGAGGACTGACTCTAGACTGCCCAAACCTGGCGTGAGTGAATCTCACGGCCTGCCAGCAATTTATTGCAAACACAAAGCTGGGATTGCCGACGGACTGCGAGAACTGACAGACTAACATGTGCGTAAATTGTTAGGAAGATGAGATGGGGGGCTGTTTCAATCAGTTTGTTGTGGCGACCTGATTCTCCATTCCATAACAAAAGATTCATATATAAGAAAAGTTTTATCATGAGTCGTCAACTGCCTCATGTAAAACCTTACATAAAAGGATTAATTAATCGAAAGAAGTAATTTGGTCAATAGACCACTAAATATAATGGATTTAATAAGTAAAACGAAGAATTACTTCACCAACAGCTCCCCGTTGCCACTTCATATGTTGCCGAGAATCGAATCCTGATTACACAACATTTGAAAAATGGCAAAAAGGAAGGAAAATTCGAAAAATAATAGGTTCAGATGGGGAGTTGGTGTCCGAGTGGATCGAAGTTGCGATAGCTCAAGTGGTTAGAGGAGCGGCGTATTGAGCCGAAGGTCATGGGTTCGAATCCCGCTTGTGACACTAACTTTTTCATTTCAACCAAAACCTTAGAGAAAAAGTATAATCAAATAAAATATATTATTTACTTTCTTCATGGCCTAAAACGGATACATTTCTCGTATGATTGTTAACACCCTTTACTGGTATTTAATATTAATTAATGTTATATTAAAACAAATACATTACATACTTACAATTTGAAATTATGATAATGTGACTTCGTTTTCAAGATATGTTCTCAAACTATAAATGTTAGGTATTTTTAAATTTACAAACGCGTTTTTGCACAAATATCGTTGACCAGTGTGATGTTTGTCAAAATGTAACCCATTTTAACTACAAAACAATTGAATGAGGAAGAATAGTCTCAATCCACTTATAAATGATATTTTTTTTATACAAGATCTGCCGATTTGAAAGGTAAGCAAATTGTGGAAGTAGTCAGTTGGTGCAGTATCGAGAAGCGAGGCAGGCCAAATCCATTGTCTTTTGACATATTAATCAGGGAAATGGACTGAGCTTTGTCGGTGCCAGCCTCATTGTTTCGTGGCTTTAGCGGATTATATCTTCAAGAAGAGCGCCTCGAATAAGGATAATGAAAGAGAGTGTAGGAGAAAATCCTATTTCACATAACAATTGGAACTACCCTTGTCAGTAACCCATGTTAGCAAAAAAGCTTCCCCCATACGAACATAGAAAAATTGTCTATTTACCATAGCGAAAAAAAAGAAAACAGAAAGAACGAAAATAACTAAACTTGGTTTCATTATTTTGCTGATATGGCATTGAACGTTTAAAATTCATTGGAATCTCAAAAATTCAGTTATCTAAAAACTTATTTTCAAGATATGACATGTTGTTACTGTCTTTAACTGTTTTATAATAAAATTATAATTACAAACCAAGACATATAATTCCGAAGTATGTATCGAACCATAAACCGAATAGAAGATCTTGATTTAAAAAATTAATTTAATAATCGGACATCCAACCACCCGTGGCAACACAAGAAGCATGGTGCACAGGGCCTTGACGGTTCCTATGGAAGAAGAAGATTTCATTAAGGAGGTGAACGTTATTAAACAAATTGCAAGAGGCAACGGCTATGAGGACCGTATTATAGGCAACATTGTAGGGAAAATAAAAAAGGCATTAATGTAACGGGTATTTCAAGAAGGCCTAAAGTGTGAGGAACCAGAAATTAAAACGTACATAAACTGCTTTATCTAAATAAACAATTCCTTCCTGTAAAAAAAGCGCTGAAGGACATATGAGTGGAAGCAGCTTGGTACACCAGGAATATATATCCAAATATTGGAAAGAAAGTTACAAATGACAATTTAAAAAAAAAAACAGATTAGAATCCAGTGGAGTGTACAAAATAACGTGTGAAGAGGGAGAGGCTGGGTATATTGGGAGAAGTGGAAGAAAGATTGAAGTCAGAATAGATGAATATTTTGGGGTGCTAACAAGGATAGAAAACCACAAAAAGAAAATTGAGAATGTGAAGGAAGAAATAAATACACTCACCAAGAAAATACGAGAAGCAACGGAAAGAAAGGAAAGGAAAACAAAACTAAGAAACTTCGAAGACAGCCTAGAACAAAAGAATTGCAAGGACTACAAAGAAAGGTGGAAAAATACAAAGAAGAAGGCAGGATAGCGAGGCACACCTTACAAACGGGCCACACCTTCAAAGAAAACGTTAAAGTCCTCCATAAAGAAAAGTTTGGTAGAAAATTTAACACATTGGAAGCCCTAGAAATAAACTTATCAAATTACAACGAAGAAGTGGAAACATTGAACGACCAGTTGGATTTAGTGGATTCACCATTGTTTACTCGCTGGAGGACACTAACGTGACGTCAGGAGTGAGGCATAATGGGAACGACGAGCTCGTATAGAGGAAGAGACGTCAATGTTAACATATTATTAATTGATAAGTAGTGTTATTTGAACAAAATATAAATAACAAGGCTGTGAGTTAAGGGGTGAGTTGTACATAAATCTGAATTAAGAAGGGGAAAGAAAATGACATTGTTTTATGATGCTACAGGCTGAAGATGATTATAAAATAATTGAAAAGCTTCCCATTAAAATAAACCTGCTGGAACTAAAGGCTTATATTTATTTATAAAAAACACCATTATGGAGTTCCACAGCAAGAACGGTGCCACACTCAACATCTTAAAAAACTAATATATAAAAAATAGTTTCTAACAAACAAATTGTATACATATATCTGTGATAACTGGTTAATTATACTGGACTCGCTGATTTGGCCTGTCATATGCGTTTCAACTTTTCGCGACGTTCAATAAAACATTCCTGTTCGGGTGTGTCACCCTTAGCAAAACTCCCGAACCGTGACGTATCCATTACCTCAACACCAACAGTTTCCCTCCCGATTTACAGGAAAACTCCTCTTCCCGCGCTTATGCCTTCAATCCATCGCCTGCTGTCGGAGGGTCCACATCTCGGATTTCTTTGTCAACTCTCCCGAAGTATTGTGCAATGTACTCTTCTACTTGTGGAGTCGTGGTTCGTGAACATCATCTTCACTCGCCTCATTTTTACACGACGGGTTGTCACTTGCATCGTTTAATGTCCTTTCGAACATTTTACTCCCGACCGCATGGCCCCGGATCGTTCATCGTCTTTCCTTCTCCTAGTATCATCCCCTGCGTACTCCCCTATAGTTCTATGTTATTTCCAGTATAACCTTTTTCTCTTTTTTAAATTATCCTTCCATTCCTGAAAATCTATTCATCCCCTGAGACAGCCACGCAATGTCATTTCTGCTGCTGACTTTAGACCGGTACACTGTCCTATTTACCACCGAGAAGAAAATATCTTTCGCCTTGAGAACTTCATATTAAATCACCGTTCATCTTCAAGACTACAGGACATCCCACAAAAACAGTGAGTCTTCACTTATTCCTTTATTTAAATTATTCCTAAGTTGCACTTTCCATTATTCTATCTCCTAATCAATCGGGAATACCCGTTGGTGCCGAAACGTAAATTTCTTTATTAATTCAATCTCCTATCCCAGGCGACGTTCGCGCTCCATTTTTTAGGCGTTGGTGAACAATTCCATTAATAGTAAGTCTTTTAATAAATATTTACCAGACTAATTTTTCGAATGTCAGCCAGTAAAAAATCTCGTGCTAAATTACGAAACTGATTTGCTTGTTTATACAACAGAAAGAATACCCTTTCTTCTTTAAATTTACTTATTCATTTTTTATTTTCCATATTTGAATAGATATGTAAACATTTTTGGCTTGTTTTATCGGTTTGGTACTATTGTATATAAATCACGAAGTTCTGTGTCATGTATCAGTATTTCTTAGGTCAGCCATTGACTAATAGTGCAGGGAAAAGGGTTCACTCTGACCACACCAACTACTGACGACGGGGTTTAGCATTACAACCTTTGCTATCGCATGACAGTCAGGAGGCATTGCACCATTTACTTATTCATTTTTTATTTTCCATATTTGAATAGATATTTTGTTAAACATTTTTGGCTTGTTTTATCGGTTTGGTACTATTGTATATAAATCACGAAGTTCAGCGTCATGTATCAGCTCAATTTTCTTAGGTCAGCCATTGACTAATATGTGCAGGGAAAAGGTTTCACTCTGACCACACTAACTACTGACGACGGGGTTTAGCATTACTACCTTTGCTATCACATGACAGTCAGGAGGCTTGTACCATTTACTTAGTCATTTTTTGTTTTCCATATTTGAATAGATATTTTGTTAAACATTTTTGGCTTGTTTTATCGGTTTGGTATTATTGTATATAAATCACGAAGTTCCGTGTCATGTGTCAGTTCCATTTTCTTAGGTCAGCCATTGACTAATATGTGCAGGGAAAAGGTTTCACCCTGACCACACTAACTACTGACGACGGGGTTTAGCATTACAACCTTTGCTATCGCACGACAGTCAGGAGGCATTGCACCATTTACTTATTCATTTTTTATTTTCCATATTTGAATAGATATTTTGTTAAACATTTTTGGCTTGTTTTATCGGTTTGGTACTATTGTATATAAATCACGAAGTTCAGCGTCATGTATCAGTTCAATTTTCTTCGGTCAGCCGTTGACTAATATGTGCAGGGAAAAGGTTTCACTCTGACCACACCAACTACTGACGACGGGGTTTAGCATTACAACCTTTGCTATCGCATGACAGTCAGGAGACATTGCACCGTTGCATACCAACGAGGAGAGGTCCTCGAAGGGAGAGGACTGGGACAATGGACTGAGAAAATAACGCTGCTTGCAACGGACATCGAGAAAATCGTTGCCTGTAGGAGAAGACGGCAACCCGGAGGCAGCGAACTCAACCTCATGTAGTAGAAATTTGCTCTTGAGAAGTTAAGGCAGAACTTTTGAGAAAAAACAAAAGAGTTGTTTAGTGAGTTAAGACTGAAGGTGAATAAAAGATGACATAACCCGGCATTATTCTCCCGGAGACAGACAGGTCTACTCTAATAAATTAAACTACTAGTAAACATGTACTACAAAAGAATTCAGTCTTTTCTCACCGGTAGACATTACATATAAAGAGTGAACATGCGAAGCCCCCTACCAAAGAATAGCAATATCGTCGGTACCTCAAGGTAACGTCTGGGGACCTTACTTGATTTACATGCCAGACGTTCCAGCATCTTCCAATATGACCACGTTCGCAGGCGAGCATTCTATATTTGCCAACACAAAGCCAGGTGTCACAATTCTTCAAGCACGTGTAGAGACATCGAGATGTGGAAAAATAAAAGGAGAATGAATGTGAACCCCCAAAACTCAATCAAATCCACTTGGCAAATACTCCATAAAAAGGAAAAAGTTTTACTGTATATAAATAGATAAATAAACGATGAGCTGATCCACCAGATGACATCACCAGATTGAAAATGATGCTACAATACTAAAAAAAATTCGACATTCAATGAACACATCGGCAAACTTGTAGCGAGAATTCATCTCAAACATATTTATTGGAGTCACGTTTAAAAATTGCATCCCTCTCCCCACAATCTGGGAATAAAAATACTTTTGTACCTAGTATTGATTCGTCCCATATAAACCGAAACATATGCACTATAACCGAGTTGTTATTATGCCTCGTATCTACAGCTCCTTGGCATGTTGAAACTCGGCAATTTAAAGTCCTTGACATTCCCCGAAATGATAAAGCTATCATCAACAAGTCTCCACGCTTCCTCTACCTCTATTATGGTCGAATTCTGCAATCTCATGGAACGACGACCTCACTTCGGAGGAAGAGTGTAACAGAAAAGAACTGTCGATACATTAGCAAAACAAATGACATTCTATAAAAAGTGATGTTTTTAAAGGTGGTTTGCGACAGGAGTGCTCGTATCAATCCCCGGGGTATTTTGGGTTGGAATTTAGGGCCGCTGGGATGCGAAAAAGGGTTCATCGCATTCACAGCTTTGTTCGTCATTTGTCTCTGTTAGAAAGTAACTACTAAACTGCTCAAAAATGAATAAGGATATTTGTAATTTATTCTTATTCTATTTTTTATACAAACCGAAAACCAACTAACGTTAATCCTCATTTTTAATAACGGATGTACTTAAGAATAGTAAACTACTAATTTTGTAGACAAACACCTTTTCTCCATTTTAATCCAGTTGTATTCTTTTTAACCATGGAAAGACATCATCTTGCACCCGACGTTAGCAATATTATTGTGAGAATGAGTCATCGAGGTCACCGGCAAGTGGATATCGCAGAGGCAGTTGGGTTTCAAAGAGCTTGGCCTCCCGGGCTTTAGCCCGATTCGGAGAAGCTGAAAGTGCCTGTAGGAAGCGCAACATCTATGGAGTGAAATTCCTTATGAAATTAATGACTACTTTATTTACCTGTTAGTATGCCTAACAGGTACAAAGAGGTTTTACCTAACAGGACATTTTACACGGTATATATTGACCCTGAAACGTCCAAAAAGAAAGAAGAATTATTTCCCATTCATCAAGAACAGCCGTTGCCAGCTCTTCTAGATGGGTAGGACCTGGGTTTCACCGCCGTACAGTTCGCTTAAGTTGGTCCCAAATGTGTTCGATAGGGTTCAAATCTGGACTTCGAGCTGGCCACACCAAACATCCAATTCCAACTTCATTCAGGTAGTCATCCACAATTCGAGCTCTATGGGGCATGGCATTTATCCTGCATTATTTCTCTCTAGCCCCGAAGAACCCAACCTATCATAGAGCGATTTACGTTCAGTCTCCTGGCGACTTCATGCTGGGAATCTCCTTCCTCTAAGAATGTTATGACCCTGACACTTATATTCACTCAAATGCTGGGCCATTGAAAAAAAGGTTTAAGAATAAGTGTGTAGTGATTAGTGACCGTTAGTCGAGATTATTCAGAAATCGTGAGATGCGGTCTGGTGTGATGTAGGTTTCAGAAAAACATTTTCTTTATCCTGCCAACGTTTCGATCTTTATACATTGATTGAATATAAACAATATTTTTTTGCATTGTATAAATTCACTTTTTTCCACATCCTACATGTGTTTGGTAGGATGTGAAAAAAAAATGGATTTATACAATGCAAAATATTTTTTTTATATTCATTCAAAGTATTTCTACTCACTCGAAGTGTTTGTTTTCTGTTGTAATTGTACCATTCTTGCGTGTCGTGTTGAGAGTGCCAGTGACAATAATCCATATTTAGTAGTCATAATTGACCATATTAATTATTTTTTCATCTCAACCAAAACCTTAGATAAAAAGAATAATTAATTGTAATAATAAGAATCAAATGATATGAACGAAGGAAGAAAATTGACTGAAATAGATCTTTAGACGTATCAGAATGGAATGGCATAATGCTACTTTTCGTGCAAATGGGATTATTCAGTACAAAAGTAAAAGAAGTAAACAAAGCATTATTTACTGCTTATTCTCACTACAGTACCTCCCGATTACATTTAACTAACGCAGAAAGACAATAATTTAATTTTATACTCAATAAATTGAGTGGTGCATTAAATTTGTCCATTGGGGTTATCTGAAATCCAAATCTATTAATGTATTGATGTTCAATTTGTTATTTAGAAATCGTGAGATGCGGTCTGGTGTGATGTAGGTTCAGAAAAACATTTTCTTTGTCGTGCCAACGTTTCGATCTTTATTGAGATCATCTTCAGGGCTCAAAGTGTTTGTCTTCTGTGTAATTGTGTCATTCTTGCGTGTCGTGTCGAGAGTGCCCGTTCAATAGATAATTAAATGGAATGGAAACCTATATAACTCAACACCATTATTGGTTTTATTATTAATTATATAATGGACTGTAGCGCAAATTATAGTTTATAAAATAAAATATTTTTTACAAAGCTATCCAACGTGACAAATGACACGACAGAATTACTATTGTAGCTTATCTGCCGAATGAAGGCACTTCCATTGTACATTCGATTACTCGACTCGATTTGATGATTGCTTCTCCGTTTATGGAGTAAATTGAGCCGTTTTATAAATAGCGATGTAATAAAACAAAATAAAATAAATGCCAATTGAACGAAACAATAAAAATGAATTGATAAAAATGAGAAAATATAAAAAAACCGTTGTTCCAAGGTTGAAAGGCGCTGCAATCGCCTTGGCCGGGAAAGGGATCGTCCAACGTTTTTTCGTCTGTGATAACAGATTCTCCGATGGTTAACTCTACTTCCTCCTACCCCAGGCATGGATTATTTTCCATTTTCAACGCAATCCGCGGCATAATTTTTAAAAATTCTTTGAAACTAAAATAAAACAAACATGAATCAGTTCGCCGGCCGAATATTTTAACTGGATACATTATCTGTGAAATTAACATGTAATATTACCACTGTCTTCACTTCTGACAATTCAAAAAACGCTATTTAATCCATAATCCGGATCGTTTGTTTTGTTTTTTTCAGGTTCGACGGGTTTCAGTCGCAGCCCGAAGGAGATAAATCTATACGAAGGGTTGTCAAATTGGGTACTTTTAATTATTTTAACGTATTTAAGTTGTTTTATGATTATCTTTTAACCGAGCCTTACTTTTCTAAGGGCCAACATACTAACCCTTTCTTGAATGAACTTACACTTTTAGCAGCAACATAACTTAGATTTTCTTTTTAAAAAACAGAGTACATTATTTTAATTAATTATACTTTTAACCCTTCTCTACTACGGTGGTATTAGATCACTCATATAATACTGTTGGGTCGGATCTGATCCTCCATATTTTTGAACCATTTTTTCCCAAAAAACGCTTTGAACACGTAGAAAATGGATACTAATGTTTCTGTAAAGGAAGAAGATCACAAAATTAACAGCATTTCAACCAAATATAATTTTTATTTACAGATTAAAATCGGTTCTCAGTTCTGGTAAGTCAGTCTTAGAGTTTCAGACTCAAAAAATATTACAATTCTGTTATTCTGTTAGAAAATACATAAGTTGAACGACATATAAAAAATTTACATGAAATGACAAGAAAATAATCACAATCATCACAAAATTTCAAAATCGTAATCACAAACTTTCTTCATCGTAGGTCGAGGAACAGTCGGGGCAAATCAAAACTTTATGTTCCCCACACATCGATTTTTCACAGTATGCACAATATGAGTTTCCTTTCTTGTTGATGACGCAGAAGTCGTACCGTCTCCTTTTTTTGGTCATACTATTATCAGAAGATGCTGCCTGTCTTTTTAGCCTCTTGTCTAGCTGTTCACCTATCATCGCTCTTAAATTCCTCGGAAGACGTTCGTTAGTGAATCTTTTCTCCATCCATGGCTTAGCCAACGCAATGGGTAAATTTTTGAGAATCGTCAACCGTATCGTGTTAGGGTATGGCTAAAATGCAAAAAGGGTTAAATAATAAAAATTATTAGAGCATAAGTTATACTACGGTGGGGTTGAATCTGACCTACACATTTCTATTACAGTTGGGTCTGATCCAACCAAAGGGGGGATAAGTGAAGAACAGTATGTACTTTATCGATGTGTTCAAGCCAACAGCTTCCGCACGACTGAGGACGAGGTGCCCATGGATGACAGATTGAAGCGCACTATATGTTGGCCGTGGCGAGTCATAAAAATTTCACCTGGGTCGGATCCGACCCACCGTAGTAAAGGAGGGCTAATCTAAGGTCTTGGTTTAGTTGGAGAAGTCACAAACTGGATTCGAACCTACAACTTTTGGTTCAATACGCTGCTTCTCTATGTAGCACAATACCTCAAGTCGTGGGTTCGAATTCACGAATTCGTGACTTTTTCATCCCACCAAGACCTTATATAAAAAGTATAATTAACTAAAATAATTAATACAGTCAACTATGACTACTAAATACATATATGGATTTATGCATTATGTAAATTTTCTTCTTAGGATTTGCAAAACCTATCGCAAAGATTGTTATTCTCCTTTTTATTATTATTTTTTAAAATAAAAATACAGAGATAATCTAAAATGTGTGATGATTAGTGACGTTTGTCGATGATTATTCAGAAATCGTGAGTTGCGGTCTGGTTTGATGTAGGTTTCAGAAAAACATTTTCTTTATCGTGCCAACGTTTCGATCTTTATTGAGATCATCTTCAGGGCCTGGGATTTACAAACATTGTTTAAATTTAACAAATACATGTAGGATTAAGTGAATTTATACAACGCAAGAAAATTATTTTTTATATTCAATCAATTACGCAGAAAACAAACACTTTGATTGAGTGGAAGTACTTTGTACTTTACAGCAAGAAGTAACTCACTATTCACAAAAATTATAATAATGAAATACACTTTTTACGTATAAGTCATATCAAACGGTACAGAGTGGCATGCAGTTACAAAAAAAAAGTCTGCACACTCTCAGTATTAATGTCATAAAAGGGGTTTAAAAACAAATGGAAATATTACATTTTGAAACAATTGATTTTTTAAATTTAATATAGGCCTTTTATTTAATTTGATGTGTTTTGAAGTTTGTCAAACCACTTAAATACACTTATGGACCAATTTAACGCACCACTCAATTTATTGAATTTACAATTAAATCCATTATCTTTCATTAGTTACTGGCAATTAAGAGCTATCATAGCCAAAATGAACAGTAAATAAGGTTTTGTTTAATTTCGTTCAACACTTAATAGCTGCAATGAAGATGTAGACATTATTTATTATTATTATATTGTATAACATTGTGCTCCTCTTCAATTCTGAAATTGTATTTTAAATATGATTGCTTCCTATATATAACAAAAATAAAAACTGTAAGTAGTACACGAAATTAGATTGTGGTGAATGTAGATTTTTTTTTTTTTTTTTTTTAACCAATTCAAGGTACTTGTGTCCCATATGAATTTTTACACTCCCTAGTTTGCAGAACCTATGTTTAGCTTGATCATTTAAAACAGGTTTGTTTTGTCTAATGCATTTCAACTTTTTACCATGTCCCGTTTGGATTTATGTGATATTTTGTTTTGTCAAGTCCTTTTTGTATGTTGGTTGTGTACGATGAAAGGAGTGCGTCATTTGCTGTCTTTGTTGATGTATAGGATTAGTTGGGTGTTAAATGGTTGGAAATGATCAAGTGACAGGTTGACATCCCCAGATCTCATAAAGATTTTTTAAAAAATTATTTTTTAAAGAAAGGAAGCGGTAATGTGTCTCTTCTATGGTTCCATGCCCTATTATTAATAAAATATGTTATTTATGTTCCCGTTCTGTGTTTGGATATATAAGAAAACTAGCTTTTACCAGCGATTTTGTTCACGCAGGACTCTATTTTAATGTATGATTTTAATGCGATGCAGAAGCTAGTACGGCTTTCTAATACAACGTCCTGTTTCTCAAATTCTTCTCCTATTCAGCTCACTTCGGTCTATACATTATAAAAAAATTGTCCATATGATCCCCTTAGGGATCGAATTTCATAAATTTCTTTCTTTGCGGCTATCCGTGTCATTATAGGAATGAACTGTTGAACTTTCTGCCCTTTAGATCCAGCGATTTCTTACATAGGATAGTATCTGTTAGTCAGTCAGTCATGGAACTGTTTTGTATATACAGATTGGTTCCATTTTCTTGTGCATTGTGTTCAGTTAACAGACTTGAGGAAAAACTGGTCTGGGAAAAATTATTAAAAGAATAATAAACATTACTTACTACATATTAATAGGAAAAAAAGATATCTTCTAACAAATAAAGTCAAAAGTTGAAATGTTTTTGACAGATGAAAACAACAAGGGTAGGCAGATGAAAATGATCAGACAGATTCATCATCCGCAGACCCCAAAACATTTTATATAATGAAAATTTCTAGGTCTCTTTCTTGAATGTTTGAGTTTAAGAAGATAGGAAGGTCTCATACTCATAAACTCAATTATTAATTGTAGGCTGATCTCAACATAACTAACTTGCATTTTTATCAGGTGAAAGCATAATTCACTCAGGGAAATCAGAGTTGTCGACAGCCGCCTCCAATGGTGATATCGAATTGATGAAGCGCCTGCTGAACTCCGCTGAGAGTCATGAAGAAGTGCCAAAGAACAACAAAAATAAGTTTGGGAGCAAAATTAAATGGAGAAAAGAGATGTCCACTGCGAACCACGGTTACTTCGTTGTTGTCCATGACAGTGACACTTCTACTACCTCCGACAAGTCCTTTCAGGATAAAAATCAAAACCAGGAACTATCCTGCTTGAAAAGGCACGGCTCTGAAGAGACGACTACACCCGAGGGAATGGACAAGCTCGAGTGGGATATGGAACTGGAGCAGTCAGTTGAAAACCCAGTTGAACAAGTAATTTTATGCATTTTTTAATATTTTTTTGTTTTATTTATTAACTAAATTGAAATCTATTTGGTTATTGATTTAATAATTCTTAACGATTACAATCAGTTACTTTAAATTATATATATGTATAATGATATTTTGTGGGTACGTTTGAATTCATTGAAGGATTAAGTTTTATAATTGAGTGTAAATTAAATTTTCTCTAAATTTAAAAAAATTATTCTATTCATTCAATTAATCCATTATTTATTTTTTATTTAGGATCAAGATGATGTATGGTCTAGTCAGTATCGATGGTATGCAAAAATACTCGCCAGAATTACTCAGAATGTTGAGTACACTCCTTCAAATTCAACAAAATGTTCCAATGTGAATGACGTCAATTTCCAAGATCAGATGGGTCGGTGTGCTATTCATTATGCAGCAGATGCTGGTCATCTAGCGGCAGTTAAACTCCTACTGAAATCAGGCAAGTCCTTGGACATTATCTTTTAGTATTAGTTAAGAAATAGGTGTTCTCTTATTTCCTTGTTCCATTATGTTTAAAAGTCTATTAATAACATTTGACTTAAGGTTGATTATATTATAATGTATTGTGGTATTGCAAGAGGACTGAATTTAATGAAAACTTACCTGAGATTTTAATGAAATCGCCATTGCAGGATATTATATTTATGCATGTAAGGTTTACTATACATGGCTTGCTTTGAGGCTGGTGGAAAGCATTATTAAAAATTAGTGATAAATTTAAAAATCTGAAGCAGAAAGTATCATTTGATGACTTTTAGATCGCTTTTTATTGGTGAATTGCTATGATGTTAATATGTGTTTGCCAAACATCCTATTGAGTCAACTACTTTATAATGCATGCCAAACCAGTGCATTGCCCCAATTAATATACCATTTGGCATGGACACCAAAAGTTCTCTTGTTAAATAGTTTTTTAAAAATGTGATTATTATTATTATTATTATTATTTTTTTTTTTTAGGTTCAAAGGTGGATGTCAGTGATCTTGACAACTTAACCCCACTACATTTGGCAGCAAATCGTGGTGCATTACCAGTGGTTCAAGCTCTTCTTGAGCATGGCGCTCTAGTTGATAAACGGTCCACAGATAAATTAACCCCTCTTCATTATGCATCTTCCCGGGGTCATACGGATGTTGTAATGACTCTTATTAAATTCCGGGCCAGTTTGGATTCACTCGACAGCGGTGACCGGACGCCTTTAGCCTTAGCTGCATCGAGAGATCTATACCATGTTGTTAAAGTGTTAGTGGAATCAGGTGCTAAAGTCAATATAGAAGATGTAAAAGGTTTGAATTTAAAATTAAGTTGTCTATTATCAATTGAATATATTTTATGTATATGCATTGTAGGGTATACATCACTGTGTGAAGCTGTTTGGCACAAGAATGTCCCAATGACACAACTATTGCTTGACTATGGAGCAAAACTTACCCCGACTCCGTACCTCCTGCACTATGCAATTCTTCATAGGCACTTGGAAATGGTTAAGGTTCTCTTAAATGCTGGTGCGATTGTAAATATAAGAGATGACAGAGGTTCGACTCCTCTTATTGTAGCTGTTAAAACAGCTCAACCTGAAATTATAAAACTTTTATTAAACTATGGTAAGCTTTATTTTATTTTATTTATTTTTTACAACTGGTGAATTACAATTCTTGCAATACCATACTTGTAGGTGCATATGTGGATTTTTGTGGTGGGCTTTCTTGGAAAACACCATTAATAACAGCCATTGAAAATAAAGAAAATCCTGACTTAAGAGTAATTCCAGAGCTAATAGAAGGGGGTGCTAATATTGATAAATCGTGCTGGTCTCTGACCCCTGTGGCAACAGCACTTTTATTGGAGAAGGTATGTTTCATTTTGATTTGCTTATAAATATTCACATACACTTAAAGACAAAAAAAATTATATTTTGTTGTATATTGAAAATTAGGATTTTTAATTGTTATATTAATTACAATTTTCTAATTTTAACATAAATGAAATGAAATGAGTTTTAATAAAAACTATTTAATTATGTTGGGTTGAAAGAAAACCAAAACACTGGAAAATTCTTTAGTGATAGTATAAATTAACTAAGAACTCTTAAACTTTTTTCTTTCCTCTTTTTTCTTTTTTCCATTGCCCACTTATACACTTTCACTAGCTGCCATGGGGCAGCCCGGGGTTGGTGAGCGGAGCCCTTGCTAGTATTATATTATCATATTGTTTTCTATAAAGCGTTGGAGTAGTATACAAATTATATTTTCTAGCGAGCCCGCCAAAAATTGAGAGAAGTATTTTAAAATAAATAAAAAACATCAGCTCCAAATAAATAAGCTAAAAAACTTCACTTCTCTCAATTTTTGGCGGGCTCGCTAGAAAATATAATTTGTACACTACTCCAATGCTTTATAGAAAACAATTGAGAATTACTAGTGTAATTGATAATAAAACTCATTACATCATGTAGTAGTTTTTTGGGAACATGCATAAAAATCGCCCTTTTTCCCACAGTGTTCTAGTAGTAGAAAGGGGGAGACCTCAAGAGAAAATATCAGAATTAAACTTTTTATAGTTTGTAGCACACTGTATTTTAATAGATGCTGGTTTTCAGAATAGATTTCTAAAATTTCAGATAGATGTGACTGTAATGCTTTTAGCTTATGGTGCATCCTTAGACATAGTTGAAGATGGTAGCTCAGATCCAATGAACTTTGCTCGATCCATTAACAGTGTACATTCTGTTCGTGCAATGACATATGTCGGGTAAGTTTAAATCTTTATGAACAATGGCATTTTTTTATCTAATATAACAGTATTAACAGGTATGACCTACGCAAATGTGATGACATTATCTTCAATTATGATGCCTTGCAACATGCAGCAAACTCGATATTGTCTTGCTCTGCCGGTGTGCACGAATGGCTGCTTTATCTCAAATTTAATCCATTGAGACTCACCGAAATATCAAGGATAGCAGTCCGTTTGCTGAAACCGCAAGAGATGCTCATGCCAAAATTTGTTTCTTCGTTAGGACTTCCATCAGTACTTGTAAACTACCTTATGTTGTCTGACATCCGGATAATTCCAGGCATTAATGGTCCAAGTGTTAGATTACAGTGAGACATTTCAAACAATGGCTACAATCGAGGTAACATGTATTAATATTAAATTTTTGAATTGACAAAATGATGTTATCAATGGATCAGCGTCCATTAAATTCAGCGTAGAGTTGTTGTAACAATGAGTAAAAGGTTTATTTTAAAAGCAACTTAGAAGAAACTTAGATTTCTATTCACTAATTTTTGCCTTGTTGGCTAAGGTCATTTTCTCGAGGTCATTACTAATGAAAATGGAAAAGTTATATTCATCCCTTATGCAACTGTCCGATTACAGTTAGTGCAATTACCAGGGCTCAGTAAAAAGGTGTTTGCTATGTTAGATCATTTACAAGAAAATTAGTCACTATATATCAATATTTATCAAAATATAAAGTTACACAGTTTAATGCAACCATGTATATTTCAAGGAGAAAAAGGAAAAACAGAATAATTTAACTTTGTGAGTAATATAACAGTATAAATTCTTTAAACAGTAATTCAATTAAGTGATAGTGGAATGAATATAACTAATAACATATAACTAACTCTTCTCTCTGTGCATCTTTGTATTGAATTCACTGACTTAAGCGGCCCATATACGCTCAATACTATTGCACAATATTTTGACGGAGGCCCTACACTGTACAATATTTTGATTTGTGCAATAAATTGTATCGTATGCAGGCAATATTGATGGTTGTGCAATATATTGCACAATTGCGAGCACAGATGTACAACCTTCAAGGCAATATATTGTGCAATTAGTTCCAACCAGAATTTCATGTAGTGAAGTCATGTTGAGTGATATTGATTTGTGTTGTGTGATTATTGCTGTGGGGGGTGCCAGTGCGAAAAAGAAGTAGAGCTTGCAAAAAGGCAGGAAATGGACCAAACAGTGGCTAATTGATAGGGAAAAGTACACCCACGAAAAATTACTTAATGAACTGAGAGTGTCTGAACCAGATGACTTTCGCAACTTTTTACGGATGAACGGCGAAATATTCGATGAACTGCTCGCTTTGGTTACTCCTCAAATTGAGAAAAATGACACTATCATGCATGATGCTATTCCTGCAAGTCAACGGTTATCCATAACCCTACGATATCCGTTTTAGTTCTTTTTGGAAGTTTGTTCTCAAAGAATTAATTTTTTTCACTACTTCTTGTTTATCAGCCTCCGGATATTTTTCGCGGTATTTTTCTAACAACACTTCATACTGCTCCCCCTTCTTCGCACGATTAGTATAATCTTTACACTTCACATCCCACAGAGCTGGAAGGCCACGATAAACGTCAATCAATTCGAAAATGAATTGCCTATCAGCTTCCTTGGCAGCCATGACGACGCGTACTCTACCATGTGTTGATACTGACTGATGGGATATTGCGCAATATTGCCTACAGACGGCACAACCTTTTCCCGTTTGCACAATATATTTTCAAGGATTTGAATTTAGCACAATATATTGCACAACCTTTCAATTTCGACTACACACAATCAACTATATTGCGCAATAATATAGCCACTTTAGTGTGTGTTTGTAACTTTTTAAAAATTGAGCTGATCATTGTAATGATAACTAAGCTATAAGGGGATTGAAAATTGTTATGAAATCATAATAAAATGCCTAATACATCAAATAGATTGACCTTAAACTCCCAGATGTTAGATATGTAGTTTTCAAATTCTCTCCGGCCTTTCAAATGTTTGGTTTGAATGAGAAAATTTTTCCCTCGTATAATATTTCTAAGCATAATTTCTGGCAGATGTTTTAGAACTATTCAAGTCTTCCGAGAAAGTGATCACAGTATGAAACTTAGCAGAGTTGTGCTTAGTAGGTTTTGACATTTTTAAAAAGATATTTTCATTATAAATGAAAGACTCATCATTTATTTCTGAAAACTTGTAATCATTTGTAACCCCGGGGTCCGGGAAGAAGAGGTATGGGCTAAATGAATCGCGCTAATTTCTAATGCTATTTTATTCAACAGAACTATGCAATTTACAATCAAGCGTCTTCTTATGAACTACTTATAGGTAATTAAAACTCGGCAAAAGGGGGGAAGCTGGATAGAACTACTAGGGTCTTAACAGGAAATGATTGGCGCCACCACTCTTATCAATACAGGCACTCACCGCTTATTCCTGCCACGAGGAGAGTCCACCACATCACACAAATTTTATTTCGAACTGTTCCCTCTGACTTCTCGACGTCTACTGACCCCTATTGTTTCCGTTCACCCGAGGCCGGGTTGCTGACATAGCACCTAGGTCCCCCTTTTGCCGACACTGTTTCTTATTATCCTACTTACAAACATTAAATCTACTTAAAACAATATTTGACATTTTATTTTATAAATCTTCCCATCACCGGTTACAATTCACTCCCCTCTGTTTGAAGTGGTTGCTTCCCTTTGGAACAACCACTCCTAAACTATTAAGTCTAACACTATACACTACTCCACCTCACCACTGTTCCACTTGATGACCTCTTCCAAGGTTGGTGTTGGCCAATCTTTTCTCTGGCCGGCACTCTTATCGCCTTCCCGCGATGTCTCCACCACCAGGCTGCCGGTCCGACCGATAGCAGCAGTACGCCGATGGAGCTTGTACCCATTCCCATAATCAGGGTACGTCCCCTAGTCCGACGCACTGTTTGCTCGTAATAGGGCTTCGAGCTCAGCTTCCCAAGCCCCGAGTCGTCCTTTTGATACATCGCCGTCCTGCAAGAGCGTTGCCTCCGCCTCCTTCCATCCTTTGTCGCTGTTCCGCAGGTGGGGTAGCGTACCTCATCAGTGGCACAGGTGTCCACTGTACTACCCTTTTCTCCAGTTCCACCGATAGGTTGTTGCTGTCAGACGGTTGTCTGCCTGCGGTTGGAGCGATAGTATTACTCCAGTAGCAGGTCCCAAACAGGCAGAGTTGTCACGCGTAGCAGCCGGAGCCTTCGTTCCATTGAGGCCAGTGGCAGGTCGACTATCACCTGCAAGCAGTCTAGTGTGGAGTTGGCATGGACCTCGGGGGCATCTCTGCAGCGGAGGTACCTGTAATCATTAGGAGCTGCGGCGGCAACATAATCGCTACATTGGAAAAATTTGACTGAATTCTAAAGGGGACAAAAAGGTGCTATCCAACCTTCCCCGTGCCAGGGACAATACCCCCTTCTTAGAATATAATATAATTATAAGAAGAATATAATCCGTTGCCGCTCCGTCTATACACTAATTATTTGCATTCTTTGTCGAAACTAAATTTGGCTATATTTTTTTCTTCTTTCTTTAGTTGACTTTATTTTATTGTTATTATTTATTTATTTTTTTCTTCGAATTTTGTTATCGGGTAGCCTTAACTGACCTCGAAAAAGAAGTAAAGAAACTCGATCTTTCGTTTCACACACCTATATATATATATATTTTTTTTTTTTTTTTCTTTTACGAGTGATAGTGATTATTTATTCAATTTTTATAATATCCTGAATCTATTTACTCATCATAATTTATTTTAAAACAGAACTATTTACGAACGTACAGGGGGCGGGTAAGGTGGTAATTGTTGCATTCCACCCCACACCTGACACCAAATTTGTAACCCCGGGGTCCGGGAAGAAGGCGTCTGGGCTAAATGAATCGCGCTAATTTCTAATGCTATTTTATTCAACAGAACTATGCGATTTACAATCAAGCGTCTTCTTATGAACTACTTATAGGTAATTAAAACTCGGCAAAAGGGGGGAAGCTGGATAGAACTACTAGGGTCTTAACAGGAAATGATTGGCGCCACCACTCTTATCAATACAGGCACTCACCGCTTATTCCTGCCACAAGGAGAGTCCACCACATCACACAAATTTTATCTTGAACTGTTCCCTCTGACTGCTCGGCGTCTACTGACCCCTATTGTTTCCAATCACCCGAGGCCGGGTTGCTGACATAGCACCTAAGTCCCCCTTTTGCCGACACTGTTTCTTATTATCCTACTTACAAATATTAAATCTATTTAAAACAATATTTGACATTTTATTTTATAAATCTTCCCATCATCAGTTAAACATTTAGTAATCGCTTGTAAAATACACCTTGATGACCACTTTAACATACGAGCCTTCTAGAATCAAAATGTGTTCTAACCCACCCAAGTCAAATTTAGGGAAAACGCAAAAAAACTGTTCTTATGCTGTAAAACCTTAATTCATAATGCAGTATGTATTCAATTGTAGTTATTAAGGAAAGTTGTTTAGATGGAGCACGTTTTGATTCCCAGTTGGAACCCGACGTAACTGAAACCCTTGTGAGGTCGTTGGGGTTTTCTTGTTTTATAGAATCAAACCCTTTTTTTTTGTCTTTCATTCATTGACTAAATTATTGATTCATTATTTAAAATTTAATAATTGATTAAAAACAACCGTATGGAAAAAATAGAATTAAAATCTTTGGAATTCGTAAATATTCACTTTCGGTTTTGTTTGAATTAGCATTTAATTTAATTAATAAGTATATTTATTTTACTTAATCAAATAAAAAAGTGAAATTTGAATAGATTTTATTAGATACAATTTTCTTTTGCTCGATTTGCCAAGTTTTTAAAACTTACGCGACTTTTCCTGGCAGTATGGTTTGTTGGCATTAGAACTGACGGTATATAAAGAATCAATTTTTTTTTTTCGTTCACCCATCAGTCTTTGCACAAGGGATCTGATACCGTTCCTGGGAGTGTTGCGCTTGTTCAAAAGGGCTAGATGAATGTCTGAGCCTTCCTTAGTGTGTTAAAAAGCTAGTTAAAATTAAAGAATTACTTTTTGTTGCTTTCAATACAAATTTGTTTTCAGGAATTACAGTTACATTAGTTAGGCCTAATTTAGAAGGTATTGAATAGAAATTATACATATCGTATTCTACTTTTGAATTAAGAGGTATTGACAAGCTATAAATGATTTCACTATTATGGATTTTAGAACTGACTTTTATTAAATATTCATATTCCAAAATATTTTCTAATTTTACTTCGAAAGGCACCTGGGTTGCATAATGCAGAGAAATTTTTGGAAGTTCCTCATAGAGGTGATGTGTATTTATTATACTTGGGTGTAACGTTCCCTGTTTGCAAAATGTTATGGAACTCTCAATATCTTCAAATATATTCATTACTAGATTAAATAATGTTTGTAAGTGATGAATTGTTTCTTTTATTTTAATAAAAAATTTTATTATGTTTCGATTCCTTTTAAATTTGTTAATTAAATTTTGAATTCTGAAAGCAACTTACAAATTTACTATTAAGAAGATCTTCATGAGGATTGTCGTCCGATGATCTCGATGAACTGTGTTCCCAATTTTCTGACTGATGAAACAGTAAAGTTCGTATGCCGCGAACCCGAAAATTGTCCTGCCGACTGCGCCAATTATGTTAGATTTTAAACTTTAAATTGTCAATCCTTAGCAGTATGTCAAATTCTGTGTGAAACTCNTACAAATGAGTAATCCTGTAAACGTAAACAGAATATTTTATATAGATTTTTTTTAATGAAAACTTAAAATCCTGCATTATTTTCCGGACAACCCAATATATTCGCTAAAATATTTGTTAGCTATGGTTGGGTTAATTGGTCCCTCTATTATAGGTATTGTGATTACAGTATTGCCATCGGCGTTTGAATGAACGGTAGCGTCATCGTCAAACTGATCATTTTGTTCTTCCGGGTCGATATTTGCTATTATGGATTCATTTTCGCTAATTTCGTTAACGTTAACTGTTAGAGATTGATTATCCACTGGGTTATCGACAACTTCATTCGCTATATCCGGGTACTGTTCAAAAAATCGTGTCAGCATTTCGACGATTTCTTTATCTTCTGTGTTTTTACTCTCGGCAGTGAGACCTATCTGATGATATGCCGAATTTAGGTCCAACACCGTCAAATATTTTGCTTTATTTAAATATAACAGGGCACTCTCTATAGTAGGGGTGGGGCATTCGAGATATTTTATTTGTGAATTCAATTTGCGATAATCAACCACTAATCTAAAATCTTCTTTTTTGAAACTAAAAAACATGGTGATGTAAAATCAGTTTGTACACGTTTGGTAACCCTTTTTTTTTCCAAAAGTTCATTAAGTTTTTTTCGTAAAATTACTAATTTCGGAGATGTAAGCTGATTGTTAATCCGTTTACATTCCAGTTTTGCCCCTGAGATTAATTTTATCTTATGTTTTAGACGTGTAGTAAGCCCTAGTTTATTCGTCAAAACAATCGGGATGCTGCTTCTTAAGATTTTCCAGGTCGGAGTGAATCGAGTTTACCATTTTATTTTCTAATGTTTCCTCATCTTGTATTAAACTAAAATTATTCCCTTTTTTTATCAAAATTAAATGAAAAAAAAATCCTTCTGCAGGATTTATTGACATCTGAGAATTCTTTAAAAAATCAAAACGTATTAAAATATTTACTGGTAAATTTGGCACAATATAAAAAAAATATTCCCATCTTTTCAATGTTTAATTTTACTCTATTTTGTATCAAAACCTTTTCTGAATTCCCTGCTGTTATTTTAGTATTACATTTCACTTTTTCTTTTTTTATGTTTGATTTAATTGCATTTAAAAAATTCTCGCTGACGCAGCTTATTGTCGCGCTAGAATCTAATAAACCCTTTGTGCTAATTTTATTAACTTCTAAATAAATTTCTCTCTTTATATCATTAGAATTCGTAGCCCGTAATATTTTTAAATTTGTAGACTTGCTCGATTCGCTCCTCCCATTTAGTTTTTTGATCCTTTTTTTAAACATTTTTCTGCATTTTATCGGTCTTATTTTCTTTCTTATTTTATTTTTCTGGTATTGGAGTTGATGGGGGGGGGAGCTGGGTTATATATATATATATTACGCAGGGTGGGCGACCAGGACCCGAGGGGTTAAAAGCCTAGTTAGGCCCGTACCCCATCCCTAAAAGGTCCGGGACCTGGTCGGCTCACGAGTCCTGCATAAACCTCTTGGGCCTATTCACAAACCCCAAGATCTTGGACCATTTTATCTTGGGGAGTATTTTGGTTATGTCCTCTCCTTCGAAAGTTTCAAATCTTTCCCTAGCATACCTATCACATTCTGCAAGGTAGTGTCGACCCGTTTCTTCCTTTGTTTCACAGAAACGGCAAAAGGGGTCTGGTAGAATACCCATTATGAAGAGGTGTCTTCTCAAGGGGCAATACCTCCTAGAGTTAGAGAATAACCATTTCGCTTCTTTTGGTTTGATTTCCTTCAGAAACTCCTTCGATTGCCTGCATCCGGGGACATATTCCATTCCTTAAGGAATAATTTCATGCCCCAGCTACTTATACTCTCTTTCGCTGTGCTTATAGAGTGGGGTAATACCGGTTGTGGCCCGACAAACGCAGTATTTGATCCTTCTTTGGCCAGGCTGTCCGCCTCTTCATTGCCATAGTGCCCCTTATGAGCTGGTATCCATATGAGGGTTACCCTATTCTCGTCCCTAGTAGTAATCCTATTGATAAGTTCAACGGTTTCCTCTACCAGCCTAGATGTAGATAACTCTTTTTGTAATGACTTAAGACTGGCCTGACTGTCGGAAAAAATTCTAATATCTTTTCCCTTAGTATTATTATCCATGAGTGCTCTGCAGCAAACATTGATGGCCCAGACCTCCGCCTGAAAGACTGAGGTGTTATTACCAAGAGGGGAGGAGATGCTGATTCCTAATTTGGGTATATGTATTACAGCACCGCTTCCCTTATCCTTAATGAGTGAGCCATCGTTATAATCACATGGGGTAACTACCTGAAAGTGTTTTTTCCCCAATGGTGTTTTAACCTTTTTGTCACTAACACTTAGTAGTTGGTTATTAACCTTACTCAGGAAATATAGAATTTTCGAGTGTCCTATATTGTTTCCCTTATGATTCCAGCTGCCTTCACTAATTAATCTATAGCAGCTGGTTATTGCTGTAATCTTGACCTCTATGTGTAGAGGTGTAGTATTGGTTATCTTTCTAGTGCTAGGGTTGGTGTAGTGGGAAATGCTCCCGTCATCATCGTACAACTTCGTCTTTGAAATGATCTTAGCTTGTTAATAGCCCCTTTATTTTCTGCCCTTTCCACCATACTAGGGCTGCAAATAGAAATCTTGGTAGTATAATTGCGGTATATATCCATTTGGCCACCCAAGGTTTGATACCCCATGTTCTACCAACAATTCTCCTACATTGCACCATGGATATTGTGTCTTTCCTTTGTATAGGCAGTCAGCTCCCAGTCCTTGATGCTCAAACCTGCCTTTCTGTTTGAGATCCTGAGTAATTTGTTTATGGACTCTTTTTTGGTTTCAAGTCCTACTATTGGGTTGTCCGGAAAATAATGCAGGATTTTGGTATTAAACAAAAAAAAAGAAACTAGTTACTTTAAAGCAATGTTCTTTAATCAAAATAATTTCCCATNCATTCATACAAATGAGTAATCCTGTAAACGTAAACAGAATATTTTATATAGATTTTTTTTAATGAAAACTTAAAATCCTGCATTATTTTCCGGACAACCCGATACATACGTGGATACTTTGGCCTTCCTCGGTAGGTCATTGATATCGCACACCACGTATTCCCTCTCTACCCATAGTTTCTTTAATGTGTCCCTGACAAACTTGACGGTTGAATCATCGCCACAGCTTATCAGGAACGTGGAGCCTCCTTTTACCAGGCCAGAGTTTATAAAGTCTACGCCTTGGTCTTCATCTTCTTCAATTAAGTCTAAGGCACTGTTGCAGATCAATGATCTCAACTTCAGTGCCTCTTCGTTGGTGAAGAAATCCTTGTTGGCTTTCCTGAAAACAACTTTATAAATTGGTTTAGGTGTTGTTACCTGTTCACTTTCCTTTCCCTGCCTTAGTTTTTTGGCAGGTCCTGTGGCGGAGGGAGGAGTATTAAAGTACTCCGTCCTACTTCTTTTAGTACTGGTCCCCAGTCTCTTTTGAGCTGGGGTTATACTCACCTGTGGGCCTCTTTTATGTTTAAACCTGTCCTTAAACGGTGGCTGGACGGTTGATATGGACCCACTCCTTCGAGGGTTAGAGCGACCCTTGTTGTGCATACTCCTGGATCGCTCGCCTCTCTTACCTCTTTTTACTACTATCCTTATCTCCTTCACAGCGCACCAAAGGGGTGCAGCCGGTGGATAGAGGAGTGCTCTCCACTTTTTCCTCCGTCTTCTTCGTCTGCTCCATCCTTCTCTCCTTCTCCAACTCCGCCTCCATTCTTCCTTCCTGTTTTCCACTCATCCGAGTGGAAAATACCAAAAATATAGCAGAAACAAGTGGTAATTCTTGGTATTGCTAGCACGTGGCCGAAAAGTGCGTGCAACCTCCTTGATCACCGGGAAAGCTGAGTACTGATGAGTATATTGTGGGGGGTAATGAGGATAGAATGTTCGTGACATGAAATTTACATGTTTGGACTCGTTTTTAAAGTGTTTATTCCAATTTGGATTATCCCGTTTGAAATTTCCTTTTACGATGGACTTTGGTTGACTATTGCTACCATTTGTATATTTTCCGAAATTGAATGAATTGTCACGTTTTTGAAAAACTGAGGATGAAAGTTCGAGTTATGCCGTTTTTTTTATTTTTATTTCGATTATAATTATTAGGGAGCCAACCGTTTCTATTACTGTTAAAATATTGTTTATAATATAATCGAAAAGGGTATTTTTCAATTTTTCTGTGCCCGCTATATTAAATATCAAAAATCACTGATTGCAGAAAGGGCATGAGTCACAATTTGTAAATTTTTCAGGAGACCAAAAAAACTCCTCTAATTTCACATTTCAAGTGTAATAAGATTCATTTATAGGTTTTCTGTTTGTTATTATTTAGTTCAATGTTATTCTACATGAACCAACCTAAACTGATATTTAGTATAGTAATAATTTAAATTTCAAATTTCTTGACTCATGCCATTTTTGCACGCAATGGCACTGTGGAAAGTGATAAAGTCAAAATAACATTGTGAACAGTAATGTAAACGAAAATTTTTATTTATTTTGTAAAGTAGTCTACGACGACTAGAATATATCGGTTCTGCTTGGAGGACAGCGGTAATGAATAAGATCAGCTGAAACCAACTGCCACGGCTCGTCAACTGGTTTCCCATAAGTCCAGGGGGTAGTTGTTGCAGCGGCTTGTTTTGCAGACAGGTAGGACATCGAGCTACATAACGTGCTACATCTGCTTCCATTCCAGGCCAATAATAAAATTCTTTAATCCGTCGGAGAGTTTTGAATCCCCCAAGATGGCCAGCTAATGGGCTGTCGTGGTATTCCAGTAGTAGGTCCGCACGTTGTCGTTTAGGAACTACTAGTTTCCAAGGATTCGGTTGGTCGCTCAGAATTTTCTCCTTCCTATCAATTACGCGTTTAAAGAGTTTCTTATTGTCTTCCACCTTCCAAATAGGGTAACTAGCTGGATTCTTCTGCACCTTCCCAATCATAGTCGCATACAATTCTCCACATTATTAAATTGTATGTCAATTATTCCAACGGAAATAGTGCATTAAAAAACAATAAAATACTTAAGAAGAACGTACATACACTTAGTGTGTAAAATTAACAAGAAAATAATCATAAAAATTAATAAATTTGTCTAGAGCTCGTCCCCTTCTCCATCGTTGTCTGTGGCTGTGTTGTGGGCCATTCTAGAATATTTTTATAAAAGTCGATATAGGGTTCCTCAATAAATCTCATTTGCCTGATGTTTATCTTCTGTGGTTTTATAGAAACCTTGCCGTTTTCATATGCCTTTGCTGTAGGCAATCTTACGGCCTTGACAATTTGAATGATTTATTAATCAAACCATCAATGAACTTTTGCACTTCAACAACTCCCGAATTATCAGATGCGTATATGAACGCCTGATAAGTTGAAGTTTGGTAGGTTACTTTTTGATCTTTAGGTACCGTTCCATAAGAATCTGTAGAAAGGCAAGTTTTCTTATAATACTTTGGCCACCATGTCTTGAACGGGGATATTGGGAATCGGCAAGTTCTGCATAAAATCAAATGAGATTACCATCACTTCCTCATTATCCATGCAAAGCTCAGTGATCAACTTGAGTTTGGAGTAAAATTTTTAGCTCTGCGCTGGTGCATAATAAGTTCGGCAGACACACTTCTTTTCGCAGCATCGCAAAGTTGTGAAGTAGGCTTGAGTTTGATGCCTAGTTCTTCGCAAGTAATACAGGTCTTGTCGCCGACCAAATCTGATTGAAATTTTTGTTGAAATATCTTAAATAGAACTCATATTGTACAGGTGTATTTGGAAATTTTTCTTTAAAATAGCAAAACATTTTTTTTATGTCCAGGCGAGCGTCTAGATACGCCATAAATTTCCCCGATTAGTGCGAATGTTTCGCTGGGAAATATGGTGCTCGATATGGGCATGGATATTCTCACAAACAGATGATGGTATTGTTTGTTTTTGTTTGTTGACCGCGAGAATCTTTTGGTACTTTGCCTTCTACAAAGAGCAAACACAATCGACGAACACGTTTTTCAGAAATTCCGTACAAGCTCGTAAAAGCTTTTTTGCAAACATTTACTCTTTTTCCTATAACCTGAACAAAATACCTGAAATTGCAGCTTCTTGCCTTCGGAACTTCCTTTCTTGGGCGTGACGATTTTTTGTCCGCTTTCTCGATCTGCTGCTGGAGAAAAAGGTCTTGTTGATCCTTATTTTTGAAGGCGTTCATCTTATCCACAAAATCATTCATCTCAGTTACAGTGAAATGTTCGAAACATTTTTTAGGGCACCTGCAAATAAAATGGTAAACAATCATTAATTTACTATACAAGTACTTACTCTCACCATTAAATTTTAACTTCACTGATCACTTTTAACCGTTTTGCATATAGAAAGATAGATATTAGCATAACTTCACAATATTACAAAAATAATAATTAAATGAGCTTTATATACCTGCAGTTTGGTCCTGTTTCACGTCTTGCTACTTGTTTCCCAGACCAGTTGATATACTCCACTCCATGTACTTTTGACATATTTTGTTGTAGCCATTAATTTTTTTTTATAATAGATCCCTAGGTCAGGAAGATCTTCCCTGGACTTAAAAAATGTTGGTCTTCCCTATTCGACAATTCTAGTTTCTCCACTTCATTAATCAGAAGGTCTAGATCCTGAATTGTCGTGGGGCTTTGTTGAAAATGAAAATATGAACGAGTTCTTGCGTTAACTCCGTCCAGAATGCAGGTGGACAGGTTTGAGCGTAAATGTAACTTGTTGGCTTTTTTGTTCGTTTAACCTGATCCGCCAAAGATTCCACCAGTTGGTAATAAGGTTCAGGTGTGTTGGAGTGCTTCTGTGGCTAGGATAGGATTGGAGTGTAAGATTTCGGTATCGTCCGCGTAGGTTGTGATTTGTGTGTTTGGATGTGTGGGTATGTCAGCAGTGTAGATGGTGTAGCGGATTGGGCCTAGGATACTTCCTTGTGGAACGCCTGCTTTGATTGCTGTGATAGTTGAAAGATCGGTGCCGATTCTTACTTTAAACCACCGATCTGAGAGGAAGGATTTCACGATAAGGTAGTAGGAATGAGGGAGGATACATTTTAACTTATAGAGGAGGCCGGGTGCCATACTCGGTCAAATGCTTCCGTAACGTCCAGAAATACGGCTGAGCAGTATTGTTTGTTTTCTAGAGCCGAAGATATCGTGCCGACTACTCTGAAGCACTGCTGAACAGTGGAATGGAGAGTTCGAAACCCAAATTGATGATTAGGAATTATGTTTTCAGTCGAATATAGGAATTAGTCTTTCAAGGAGGATACGTTCAAAGATTTTGGATAAAATAGGAAGGAGGCTTATTGGTCTATAAGAGGATGGGGCACTGGGAATTTGTGTGTTCTTTGGTATTGGAGTTATTAAAGATAGTTTCTACTGGATAGGGAAATAGGTTGTGCGAAATATTGCATTGTAAGTAGATGTAATGTACACTATTGCTTTTTTGGGTAGATTTCGGAGGATTTTAGGGGTAATTAGATCATGGCTTGGGGATTTTTTTTCGGAAAGGCGGAGAATCTGATACATGACATCTGCGGGTTGGATGGGCTTAGGAGGTAGAGCGAGAGGGAGAGGCAGCGAAGGCGAAGAAGGGAGTGGCGGTGAAGATGGTTTAGAGGAGGTAGGGGGATGGCGAATATCCGAGGAAGGGGGAGACTTTGATGGTGCGATGGGCCTGGAAGATGTTCTCTTGAGTGAAGTAGAGTATGATGTGACTATTGGCACACATGGCAGCGATTGACTGACCGACAGAGTAGAGAGGTGTGACCAGGGCTAAGACAGTTAGAACACAAAGATAAAGCTTTAATTTGGCGGCGGCGGTCAGCGGGACGGAAGCGTTTAAAGGTAGAACATTGGCGAATGGTGTGACCATCTAGCCGACAATGAGCTCGTGAGGTGCGGTCTGGAAAATAGAAATGATGAATGGTGGAGTGAGTGCGGTGTTCAATCCTTTTTAAAAAGATAGTTCCTACTCACAGTAAGTTGTTTTGCAACGAGCCGGATTTCGAGCTTTTAGCTCCGGCTTAGCTTTAACTAAAAACTCGATATCCGGATCGTTGCAAAACAACTTACTGTGAGTAGGAACTATCTTGTTAAAAAGTTGTTTTTCTAAAAGCTACGTCACACCAGACCGCACCTCACGATCTCCAAATAATAAGAATCGTAGGTTTTAAAATTATTTCAGAATTAAATTGGCCACTATAATTTCCTTTTCCTGGGGGAGTCGGTTTTTCAATAACTGTATCGACATTTTCCCTTTTTTTGTGTTGAAAACAATCGCCTCTGAGGAGATATTGCTCTTTTTTTAGATGGTACAGCAGACGTTGATGTTATTAAGGAAATATGAGGTGATAATTGCAGTAGTTGGACTTTTAAAGTTTTTAGGTGTTGTTGAACAATGTTCATTTGTTCCTCGGAGACGACTGTATTTATTAGAGAGGTGAATTCAGAAATAGTTTCCATTTTTTTATTTTCTAGTGCGTTAGGATTTTTATTATTGGATTTTTTTATATCGTTTAAAAGAATGTCTTTTTGAATGTCTTTTGGGTCATCGTTGATAATAAGTTGTTTTGCTTCAGAATTTCGGCAAGGATTGGGGAGCCGTGGTGGGGGGCTACTACCCATCGAAGTTCTCGGGACTCTAGTTTTCCGGAGGCGATAGGTAGTGTAGAACGCCCGAACAGTATTTAAGGCACTTAATGAAGTTGTAACTACTGTCAGGATCAGGAGCGCATCGACTAATGGTGGGGAGAGATAAGAAGGAACGAGAGAAGAAGAAGAGATCATTGATGAGATCCCTTGCTCCTTGATTGAAGGAACAGAGTTGGCGGTAACCGAGGGGCAATCACGGTGTTGTTGCACATGGATAGACGCTATGCGACGAGGATTTTGGTATCTTTTATTTCTTATTAACAGATAGGGACTTCTCTCCATGGAGACACGATCATAAATAATGAAGTTTTTGGGTGTCAGACAATGAAGAAGAGTTTGTTGTGTTGGATAGTAGCCGAGCATGTTGGAATTGACCTGACCTCCGTGAGGAAATCTTCCATTTGGTAGGGGCTGCCATGGTCCGATGTTTTCTCCTGCGGTGTTTGCCTCAGTTGTTGCGCGTATATACTACCGGGTAACCAGGGGGAGTGGTAACACTCGTACGAATGATGGTGGCCGGTATCGGCTGCGCCAAAACTTCCGCTGGGTATTGCTTCTGCACCGGCGTTTCCTGTTATGTATGTCCTAGGAATAGCAGCAAAAGGAAGATTGATTGTGATATATCACATCTCCAACGGTTGATAGGAATGTTGTCCTTCCAGCGAAATACTCTGCGATGGGCCTAGGCAAATGGTATTGTGTCATATCTATGACGTCAGAGGGATTTCCAGTCACTTCAAATCTTGTATCTTCATTACATCTAATCGACAGTGAAGAGTTAGAGTGAACAAGTGAATCGTATCGATACTTGGATTTCGGCCAATCTTAAAGGCTTCCGTGAAAGTTTGGTAGGGTATGGGTGGTAGGGAAAACGCGTTTCCGGAAGCGATAGGCGGTGTAGAGGCGGTCGTGAGAGCTTGGCTACGTTGGCAATCAAACCACCTGGTGTATATGCATTAACAATATCAATTCGTTGGTCATCCGCGAGTTTTCTATTAAAGGAGATGATATCCTTTTGAAAAGTGGAAAATTGGTCGGCTAGAGTGGACGCTTGTTCATTTGGAAACTCTATCAGTCCGATATCATCGTCGGATAAATGGGCGGAGCGGATATCTAGATAGGATGAAGAAGAACCTTTAAATCATACTCCAGATGATGCCGACTTCTTAAATATTTGATCTTCTCTTTTTATAACTGATATTCTTGTTGGTAACACGCTCTTTGTGTCAACTTGATGCATGTGATTAGAGTTCTCTAGTTCTGTGACAGTTAAAGGCCCAAATTTACGTTGTTCCACAGCCTCTACAGTTAGAAATGAAGTGTTTACAATAAGGCAATACAAATAATCGTAGAATAGTAGAATATTTCATGAGTATACTGTCGTCAGTTACATTGACTGCTAGTAAAGCAGCTTGAGTGATCCGAGTTTCAGGAATTTCTTCTGCATCTGTAATCGAAGATTCATTAACAGGCCATCTTAATTGATCATCCTTTAACCATTCAGGACCTTGCCACCATTATTCATTTTCAATGAGGTGAAGAGGAGTTAGCCCACGAGAAACCAAATCTGCAGGATTTGGTTGAGATGATACGTGGCTTCAATTACAAAGCTGTGTGGCCTCTTGAATTTCACTGACGCGATTTGCGACAAAGGTCTTCCATGATGATGGACACCTAAGCCAGGCTAGAACGATATTAGAACCTGCCCATATGTATATCTCACTTGCCTTGAATGGTATACTGCCTTTAACCTTTACAAGCAATCGTGCAAGGAGAAGTGAACCACAGAGTTCAAGTCGAGGGAGTGAAATAGGTTAAGGGGAGCTACCCTTGATTTGGCGCAGAGTAATTTTACCATAACGTGGCCTCTAGCATCTTTAGATCGCATGATATATGCTCCATAAGCTTCCTCCGAAGTTTTTATTTTGCAGCTGTTCAAATTGCTTCGAAATTTTAATTACTCTATCCTTTTTTGTTAACAGTAGTTCAATGTTAACCGACCCTTTTTCTAAATTTTGCGTTATATCCTTGTGATGTTATTAAAGTTTTACAAAACATGAGAGATAAAAAATAAAATAACTTAACAAAAAAAAAAAAAATTATTGTTAACATTAAAATTTGATTGCAATCTTTCAGGGAATAATTAATCATATAAAATATAAATAAACGACGTATAATTTGATGTCATAAGGTAGAATCTACTGTCATCACGACGGGCTTAAGGTGCCCCTGCACTATCAAGCGGCTTGATCAAATGCTTGAACCTCCGATTGATGGGAGCTTCAAGCGTGCTTCAATCAACCCTTCAATCTTTCGGTCAAAACTCCCTCGACCCTCATCAGTGGAAGCCGTGAAGTGGAGCAGTGCGTTTCGCTGTTTGATTTTTTGTTGAAGTTTGTTCTGAGAACATTAATTTTTTGTTTCAATTGCTTTACATTGTAATCCGGTTTTAGCACTTTCAATGCCCCCACGATTTTCTCTAGCGCCGCACTTTTTTTATTTCTATTGAAATAATCTTTACTTTTTACTTTCCACAATTCGGGACAATCACGATATAAATCTATCAACAAACTGATGAACTCCCGCTCCGAGTTTTCGGGAAGCGCGGTTTCGGTAGTGGACGCCACCGAGTGACTGACGCAATGCTTGATGAAAATTGCCCTACACTATTAAGCCGCTTGATCATCTGCCTGAGGCATTCAAACTTCCTATCAATCACCATCACTTCAAGCGTCAATCAGGTTTCTACACTATCAATCACGCTTGATACAATCGATTTTACTCAAGCATTTGATCAAGCCGCTTGATAGTGTAGGGGCACCTTAGACGGGTCAAAAGGCACTAACAATTGGTAGGTAATTATCCCTCTCTGAAAACGTGCGAGGATATTTTGCGTTCAAGTCCAATACAAGATTTAAGCTGTCCTTTCGTGTGACTGACATGGAACTCCTGGCCTTGCCCAATCCCTTCAGCTATATCAGACAACAGGTTTTAAAACATTTAGCGAATTGCGACCAAGTAACGCAGCACATGACAATCCTTGACTACAACCAATGGTAAATTTGTGTACCTGTCTTCAACTCTAACCAAAGTGACCCCTACAACGTCTAAAGCCTGACCGTTGGCTACTCTCAAGCGGCCCAACGGCATTTCCAAATTGAGAAACTTGGTTTGATATATTTCAGAACAAATAAGTGTGTTTGATGAGCCGAAAAATAAAGTGTAAATAAAAATAAAAGCGTTTTTTACATTAATAAAATAAAATAAACAAACTGCAAGACAGACTTTGTGTTGATTAAACAAACGAAAAATTGACTCTTTGTTGTAAACTATAAGAAAAAAAAATCCTTTTCCAACGAAAAACAAATTAAAATGGAAACACTTGCGTGATGATTCTCGCTAGATGAAAATAGGTTGATCTTTGCTGCTTTCTCGCCAGAAAAATCAAACGTGTCGCCTCTAGTCCAGCGCAAACCCCAACAGGCCTCCTCCTTTTAGTGGCTTGTGGAAGGCTTTGGACGGACCTTATAAATTGCACTGTGATAATCCATTTACATTATGTTGAAGACGGTTCAAGGAAATTTTGTGCAGCAAAATTAATTGTTTCTGTTTTGTCATCATGGCTAGATTTTTCCTATTCCTCCGGGAGCGAATGGGATGGATCGTTTTCAGATAAATTTTGTTTTGAAATAAGTTTGTTCTTTTTGTTGAGACTTTGAATTTTTTGTTTAAACGCTTTTTCATATTCACTGACGATTTTATGTATGTTGAGGGGAGGGGTATTTATTTCTAAATAATTGAAAGGACAAATCTCTTACCCGATGTCGTCGATGCCCAGGATCATGACAATCCCAGGCCCCTCCGCTTTCACTGCGTGAACTTTCCACTCCTCAGCGCAGATCCCATCGTTCTGCGCTTTGACCAGTGCTAGGGTTCTTTGGTCTTCTCCTAGTTTTGTCCTAGGGAAGAACACCACTATCGAGTGAGGTTTGGGAACATCCTCCCCTACCCTCACTGTCAGTTTCTTTTGTTTATTTAGCTCCAGTTTAGGAGCTATTTCCTGCAGCCATTGAACAGTTTTGCCGTCTTGTCTGTCTAAGACCATCATACCCGGCCTGAGCGTATGCCTTCAAACTGTATTTTGGCTTCCCATCCTTTTAAAATTTCTTCAATGAGGGTCTCCTCCAGATGGGTCAGCTCTTCTGTTGTTAGGGTTACCAGAGGGTATTCCTAATTCTCCGGTAGCAAAGCCACTCTTATGATCTTTGCTGCTCCGGCGTAGCTTACGCTTGGAGCAGCCTCCCTTGCTCTAAACTGCGCCTGAGGAATGGATGGCTTTGCTTTCTTATCTCTTCTTAGTTCCTTACGGGTAAGAGATTGCTCTCTTGCCCTCTTGCTAGATGATTGTACCTCCAGTTTCTCTTTTTGGATTTTAGCCTTCCTTTCGTCGGCCAATGTCCTTGCTTCTTCGGGTGTTTTCCCCGATTTTATTGCTCTCAGGTACCATTTGGTCATAGCACCGGTCCTAAGAGGGTCGTCGTTCCCGCCTGGTTCTCCCAGCTTTGGCAATTCGACGGAGAATTTTTTCTTTCCTTTTGGTTTCCCAAGAGGAGGTCTATATCTTCTAGAGTCACTACTTGAAGGCGTTGAACCCTTCGTTTGTGTGGTGTTGAATTTCCCACGTATCGACTGGTGTTTATCTTTAGAAGGGAGAGGTGGTCTCTCCTTTGTTTCCAAGGACTGAGTGTCCATCTGGGGCTTAGTCCCCAGATTGCTTGTTGTATTTGGAGCAGTGAGATCCTGCTCTATGTTTGGTTTTTTGTTTACTGTACTCATTTGATTCCCACGAGTAGGTAAGGAACTATAAGGTACGCTCTATCAGAGACCCGCATGATGGAGTAAGGCTAATTATTCTCTGATGTCGCCCGGTGTCAGAGAGGCTCCGTTCAAGATAGCCACATTAACCCCGGCTGCCAGTGAATCACTCGGTACGGAACGCATGACACCTTTGATTGGGGCGGATGCTGTTTTCTGCCAAGCCCAAGACTCTTGTTAGGGGGTCGATAGGGTGGAGGGAGAGGGGTTGGTGATAGGAGTTTGTTTAGTGAGGAGTGGTTGGGAAAGCGAGTACCTCGCTTAGGGATAGGACACCAGAGCCCCTTTAGCCTTTTCGCACCGTACCATGCCGTGGGGATCAATGTGAATCCCCTCTTCAGGACGGTGACGAACGTTTCCCGGGGTTCACTACTTGGAAGCGTGGTTGGTCTTTGAACCCCTGGATGAGTGTCCGAAAATGAATTAGTTGTGCTTGGCAACGTCAATGACCCTGAACAATACATTTAAGAAACAACACCGAGATGTGTCTTTCATATCACACTTCACAGATAGGTACAACCTGCGCATACAATATCTTGATCTGTAGCCTTTGCTTGTCTCTTGGCCCAAAGCCCGTGATGCAAGGGATCATGATGATTTCTTAGCAGCTGTCGCCAACTTCTGCTGCATAATAATGGTTCTTTCGTCTTCAGACCATCCATGAATTCGGCCAAGTTGGTCTATTTTATTCAACACCTGTCGAATTGACTTCGAAATCATCCGGGTCAAAGGGATGGTGTCGCCACAGGCCGCGAACCGAATATTTCCCTTTGTACAACCGGAAGTCCCTTCACCATTCGGCTTCGAAGAATCGCTCATCTCGCGCAAAACCACCGCCGTCTGTCGCTGAATTATCCGCCTTATCTGCTCCGCTAGACCGCCCTCTGGCAGCGGCCTTAATGATTGCTCCGGCACAGTCCGGCAGTTCAGCACTTGGTTTAGGACCGGACCTTGAGATTCGCCTGAAGAAGCCGTATCCATCTCACTTCACTCGCCTCACGGTTCAAGATATCTTCTCGGTCTGATCTCTCGCCAACCCACATACTGTGAATCGCCTTTATTAACTTTGAGTCCTTAACTTCGCCTTTTGATCCCACTTCTGAAATGTAAAAGGATTAGAAAGTAAATAACCATTTTAAATAAATGTAATTTAATAATGAATTACAAGAAGCCGTTTGTAACAACAACAACAACAACTGCATCGGCCACCTGATTTGTCTTGCCTTGAACATATTTTATTTCAATTTCGAAATCTGAGGATTTCCATCGCAGGAGTTTCGAATTTGGTTCCTTTATGCTCTGAAGCCATTGCAAAGGCGTGGTCGTTTGGATCAACAATTTTCTTCCATATAAATACGGTCGAAAATGTTTACACGCCCAAACTATAGCCAGCAGTTCTTTCTCTATTGTGGAAAGATTTTCTTCTGCTTTGTTTAGCGTCCTGGAAGCGTAGGCTATAGGCAGATCCTTTCCGTCGTTGTTTTGGGAGAGAACGGTACCTATGGCAAAGTTTGATGCTCGCTCTCCGTAGTGAGAATGAAATGTTTGCTAAAGTTGGGTAACTGAAGGATCGAATTATTTTGAAGTAGAATCTTAAGATGATCGAAAGCCTCTTTGTATTCATTTGGATTAATTTTTGTGTCCTTTTTTTAGAGCGTTGGTTAAAGGTTTTGCAATTTTGGCATAATTTTTGATCATTTATCTGTAGTAACCGGTAAGTCCTGTAACAAGGGCCCCTGTTTTAAACCAGGGTTAAAAGAAAATAAAATAAAATCAATTCTCCTTTTTAACGTTTATTAAACAAAATTTTCCATTGATTAAAATTACTATTTTATGTTTGAAATGAGTTTCCAAATTAATTAAATCCTTTATAAGGAGGTAAAGGTAATGTGCAAGGCCAAAAGAAAAATATAGAGAGCTAATAAAGTAATTGATCTTACCCTATCCTTAATCAGTTAAAAGGCACTTTCCTATACGGATGTCCAGCTTACTCTGTTTCTTTTTTTCCCTAGACCAATCCGTAGGCCAGGTCTCAGTGATAAGAGAGAACGTCAGGGGAGTCAGTTGGTTAATCATGACCCCAAGTCCTAAGAATTGTTTAATTTGTTTTTGATTTGTAGGCATAGGGAAATTTTTTATTGCGTCTAGTTTTGTTGGCTTTGGTTGAATCCTTTTTCTGAAATTATATGTCCTAAGTAAAGTAATTCCCTTTTAAAGAATTCAGTTTTGTCCAGTTGTATTTTTAAATTATGCTGTCTTAATTTTTGAAATACGCTTTTTAAGTGTTTAAGTGTTGTCTAGGTTATCCGAAAAAATAATTATTTCATCCATGTCCAGACCAAAACGTTTGCCATTTCGTTGACACCATGTTAAAGTGACGAATATGGATTTCTCCACTTTTCAGGAGAGCCAAAAAACCGATTTACCCATAATTTTCAGTTAGGAAGTTACTTACTTTTTTAAATTTTTATTTAAATAGGTTTCATAAAGTGTACTGTTATTGTTTATTGTCATTTGTGTGTTTTTAATAATTTTAACTAATATATAAAATTATTTTGAAATATTCGTTACTTTGCTGCGTATAGAAATTTGTGTTGGCATGACACCAGATTGAAGGCAGAGTATCGAATGTGCAATTTTCCAGTAGATACGCTAGTTTTCAATGAATTTTCATTGCATAGGATTCGCTATTTTACAAACCAAAAAAAATTGACTAGTTTAGAAAATGGATAAGGAGATCGTGGAATTGAAAATTCTCGTAGGCTTTTTACAATAGTTTTATTTTACATAAAAAGGTTTACAAAAACAAGTTAAACCTATAAAAAATAAGTTATTTCCAAAACTGAAAAATACAATTTGTAGAAATTTATTTAAGTATACGAATACAGAGAATATAAAATAAAAGATGTACTATTATAATAAAAAGAGTTTTTATAAAAACGTAAATAAAATATTGAAATTAAAAAGAATTAAAAGTAAATTACAAGTAAAAAAATTAAGAATTGAAAAGTAAATAAAATTGAAAAACATTAAAAAAGTTAACCTTCTTCTTCGCTGTCATCCGGTTCTGCTAGCCTATCTGGCACGCTAGTGTTTGATGGAAGTAGCTCAAAAAAATTTTTGTATGCTCTGGGTACTAGTCCCTGTTCACAGAAATGTAACAGGTTCTTTTTTTTTTGCATCTGAGATACAGAGCCGATCATTGTATTGTATAATAGGTGGTGGAAGTAAATCGTCAGGAGCGATTTTTTTAAGTCCGCGTTTTCGTTTTCGTACAAGCGTCATGAATTCACCATTGACTTCATAATCTGTCTTTACAAATATTTTATTTTTTTCTGATCTACGGTATTGAAACCAAACGCAATCATTAAATTTTATTTTTGTATTCCCATCAATGTTGGTTCCATCATTATTATCTGAACTGTTTTGTGATGACCAACGTCAGGATTATGGGGTGGAGACTGGGGTAGAAGTAAACTTACACGGGCAGAGGAAAAATTCAACTTCTGTATTAAGAAATTAATAGCTTTATTCTCCAACGAATTCATGCACAAGGTTGACAATTCACCAGAACCATGTGAAGTCAGTAAACTGAAGTCAGAACCATCCAAAAAACACACTAGGACATCCCCATCACTGTCAATAACACATTCATCATAACATGGCAAACCCACAACACCCGGAGGCACAGCCAATTTCCTTTTAAGATTACAACTCCCATGAGCGTACTTTGAATGATATAAAGTCAACAACTCAGCATTAGATCGATATATTTTTCTTCCAATATTCCAATACGTCTCATGTACGCGACCTTTACCGTAGGCCAAATCGACAAGTTCAACGCGAGATTTACCCAAAAGATCAGCTTCGTGTTGCATCACCTCTTTTAGACTTTCGATCATAGGCTTTCGAAAATTTTTCCAAGTACATCTCGAGTCATAAGCTGCATAATCAAAAGCAATGAAAAATAGGTTTGGCGACCCACTTTGATGAATTAAATCCATGTCATCTATATGCCTGGAGCCCACTGACTCAACTTCTCCTGATGAAATCTTCCTTGCTATATATTCCGAATGTATCGTAAAATCGCCATAATCTTGTACGATGTAATCCAGAATGTGCGAAACACTTGCCACCTGACTCGCTAAAACCGTAATCGGAATAGGGTATATAGTCCTCGTAGGCCTAATCACAACATTACGATGTCCAACACTTAGAGCATTTTCCTTATTTCCATAGTCGTTATTCAAATCCCTGGAAAACACATCCTCACCCTTAATTAAACCAACCAACGCCTTGCTAGATACTTTACATTTTCTACGAGCAACATCAGCCAACAAAGGATTATCCATCAAATCCAGTTCACATTTCTCAGCGGCACTCGTGGAACGATACAAACTCATAACTTCACGACGCAGATTCTTTTCAGCTATGGGAACATGACCACATTTTCTGGCCTCTTGATCCGTTAGAAGGGTAGTACTTTATAATATCAGCTTTACTTTTTATTTCCTTCTCTTCAGCTACTGCGAAAGCAATAGCTTCTTCAAAGGTCTGTGGATTTCTGGCTTTCAAAATTAAAGAATATGAATCTTTTATTCCGGAAATGAAAACGTTTTTTGTCTGCGTCTTTATCAAATCCTCATGCGTTTTTCTAAATTTCTCTTCAACAGTACTAGTTATACAGTCAATTAGTTTGTACATAATATCTTCGAGCCTTTCAGCGAATTCCATTACACTTTCACTAATTTTCTGTCTACACGAGTGAAGCTCTAGTTCCCATTGCGCTTGCGAACGCTTTTCTCCGAAAACTTCTTCTAAATGAATTTTTAATTCTTCAAATGAAGCAAAATTTCTATATTTAATATTTTGATAAGCCTTCCCTTCAACTTTTAATTTAATTAGATTAAAAAGCATATCCCTTTCTGCAGGGGCAACTAGATTTAAGGCTGCCTGATTGACCGATAAAAATTCTGAAAGTCTTTCTTTATTTCCATTGAACGACCGTAATTGTTTTTCGACTATTCTGAGACTTAAATATGAAGGTTCTTCCATTTTGATTGACTTATGATTATCGGAATATAGTAATTAAGATACTGTGTTTATTTAATTATTTAATAATAGTAATGTTTTAAATGCTTTTTTTTTGTAGTTATTCTTGCCGTCAAACATAAAACGTACTTATTATTATTTTTTTTTTTTTATTATTATATCAATGAAATGATTGTTGTATTTTTTTTATGTTATATATATATTTTATATATAATTATTTAAATTTTTTTTTGTTTATTTATTTATTTGTTTGTTTATTTTTGTGTGTAATAATTGGAATACCTATATAAGGGACCAGAAGCTACATATAAAAATGATAATGAAAAAAAATAAGAAAAAGAAAGAAATTTTGAAGAGGAAGAAAGTCGTCGACACTCACAGGATTGTTGCGGTGAAGCTCATCCTGGGGCTGATCTCTCGAGCCCTGGTTCTTGCCTCGGTAGATAGGTAGAGGTGTCCCTTGGTTGCCTCGGAGCCTAGTTCCCTTATCGCGGCACCCTGTAGATTCCTCAATGTAGTTACTCGTCCTCCTCAGCTCTAGGCAGAAAGATCGGACCCGCCGGGACGTCTCCCTATTAACGGTATTGTCCAACCAAGTTCTTCTGCTCTGGAAGAGTAAAGACTCGATCTCCTGGATGGAATGAAATTTCGTTTGGCCAAAATCGAAATTTCATGCAAATCTCCGCAATCCCGCTTCTGACACCAAAATTTTCGTTGGTGTGATGACCAACGTCAGGATTATGGGGTGGAGACTGGGGTAGAAGTAAACTTACACGGGCAGAGGAAAAATTCAACTTCTGTATTAAGAAATTAATAGCTACAGGAGTGGAGGGCTTACGGGAAACAGGCTCCCCAAACATTACATTCATTCCTATTATATACCCTGGTGGGAGTCTAGGAGGGAATTAGCAATGGTGGGAGTAAAGGGTGTTGGTAATGTCTTATCTTGTGAGTCGGTGCAAGGGGGAAAGCTTTTGAAATAAAATATTTATGAATAATTGGAATAAGGGATATTACAGTTTTTCTTTCTACCTTTTTCAATTGTTTTTTCAGGTACAAATTGATCTTGCTCAACATTAAAATTCAGGAAATCATCGTGTTGAAGCTTAATGACAATATAGGGAGAGGGTTTGCTACGAGCCAACCTTATTAATTGTTCCCAGTCAGTGGGTATGTATACTGGTCTATTTTTGGCCTTAGTCTCAATCTTGGAGTGGACCGAATCGGACTCCATTCCCGAATGACCAGGTTCGAAATATACGTGGTCAATTGTGTGTAAGTTAGGGTGCGCTTCCAAAGCAGAAAAACACATGGAAGAGAAATGATAATTTTTTTGTTGCCCACCGCAACTGTCGGACATCATTCGGACATGGGCTATCTCAGGGTGATCTAAAATGTATTTATATATAGATGTCGAGATTTCAACGCTCCCTCTCTTCCCCTCTGTTTCATCCCAAGTGTAGCAGTCTACTTTGGCATTGCCTAAATTGAACACTGTTAAATTGTACACAGCAAGCTTTCTAACGTAAAAAAAGGCCCAGCTGCGCCTTTTGGAGTATATAAAACAGCCTGGAGGTCAAAATTGAAAGACAAAGTTTTTGGATCCTCAGCCCCTGCTTTTTTTATCTTCATCCCTTCTAATTCTAGCGGAATCGGCACGACCCAAATGTCCGTTGTGTGCTGCTTGATTTTGTTCTTGTTCATTTTCGCTGCTTTCATTAAATTTCACACAAGTTTTACACAAATCCTTTTTAGGTTTGTGAAAGGTTAATTTATAAGTTCTGAAAACCTTGCGATAAGTCTCAAAACAACCAGGTTTCTGATTTTGTTCTTGACACTTTTCCTTGTATAAGTTGTACATGGTTCTAATGTTGAGTTCCGAACTCAGGTATTTAAACTCACTCGACTTTCTACAATAATGAGATTGGACAGCAGGAAATGCCTTGATGTGTTCCTTGATAAAATTTATCTGCGCCTCATTAAAGCCCTGTTTTCGCCCCCTATTTTCTGGATCCAAAAATCCGTTACTATTCAACTTTTTGAATGCACCCCTAACAAGTCCTTCTGAAATTCCTAAAGTGCGTAAAAAGAACTCCCTGCATACAGTGTATTTTTCATTATTGAATGTTAGCTCATAAACGCTTGTTTTCAATTTCCGAGAAATGCCAGAAACAGTTCTTTTTGGATCATTTACTTGAATGTTCCTAATGAAAAATTCACGCTGATCTTTTAACGTTTTAAGAGAATGAAAATTATTGCAAATTTCTTGCCGGCCTTCTTCAGGAATCTCTAAGCAGCCGTTATGACCCCGGCGGTTAACGCAATTTGCAACATGCATTGGTTTTGCGGGAATAAGTTTTCCTTTTACGGTCATATACGATTGACCACTAAGACGGAGAGATCTGTTTATATTACGTTTCCATTTTGATGGATCGGCTTTGTATCTTTTCTTAGGTGACTCAGAGCAGTTTACGTTATTTGAAATTGAGCTACTTACAGCAATGATCATAATATTATTATTATCGTTATGAGTGAAATCAACAGCAACAGGAATGGCAGGCTGAGAGGAATCAATCGCTTCAATAGGTGCAAGAAGTTCTGGTTGAGGGTTAACTGTAGCATGAGAGCCCCCTCCGAATACAGAAGTAGCTTTGGTATTGGTAGGCGTAGTTTTACCCTTAGAATCTAGAAACAGATGAAAAGTTGAATTCGTCTACCGAGCGACCTTTCCTGCAGCCATACTGGTCGGGAACTTCGCTTGATTTTATCATTTCAGCGACCCTTCCAAGTATCACTTTTTCAAAGATTTTCCCTAACACCGGGAGAAGGCACACGGGTCTATAAGATCTGACCTCCTTAGGATCCTTATTGTCCTTCGGGATCATGACCACTTCCCCGATTTTCCATGAGGCGGGGAAGACGCCTTTACGGCGTTGATTCATTGAATATCCAAAGGATATCCTCTTTGACCGTGTTCCAGCCTTCCCGTACCATTTCTATGGTAATCCTATCGTGACCTGGGGCTTTCTTTTTATGAAAATTCATAAATACCGCTTCCCAGGCCTCATCTTCTCCTATATCCGTGATGTCTTCGGAGTCGAGCTCTGCTTCTTTGACCCTGACACCATCGCGTATCGACTTTTGAAACGTAGATTCATTCTCAGTTTCGTCCTTGAGAACGAATTCGCGCAACCATAACTCCATATTTTCTATTATGGAGCTGGTCCTATTATTATTATCCCGCAATTCGTTTACTACCATATCTCGCCTAATTCTACCTGATTCTACTTTATAACCTAATCCCCAGATATTTTTATTTTTTTCAGTCTGGAGGAATCCACCCCAGCTCTTATTCTTTGGCGCAATGATTTCCTTTATGAAAGCATTGACGGCATTCCTATACACCCTAGCATCGAAGGCGTCCCGAGTACGCTGACTAGTCTTCCTAAGCCGGTGGACGAGCTTCTTTGTTTTTTCCAGCTCCTTTGTCCACCATTTTTGCTTCCTATTTTTCCTATTCGCCGGTTTGATTTCCGACCCTACTATAGCCTGCTTGAACCTATTTTCTAGCTTAGCAACTTCTTCATCTAGTTGCTCTCTCGGGGAGTCCGACTTGGTATTTTCCAAGCAAGTCCGGAATTTCTCCCAGTTTACCCTAACTCTGCCTTTTTGTGACCTTCCTCCAGGGTTTGCAGAGTTCCCTCGGAGTTCAAACACAATGAGCCTGTGATCACTGGTTATGTCCGTATCCAGGACATCCCAATTTTCGATCCAGTTTACAAGCTCCCTACCGGCTAAAGTAACATCGATGTTTGTCTCCCTCCGCGAGTTAGCGAAGGTAGCCAAACATCTCTCCTTGTTGATGACATGCAGGTTATGGGAGGATATAAATTCCTCCACCCCCCCCCCGGTGTCGTTTCGCCTACTTCTACTATGCCACCATTGGGAATGTGCATTGACATCTGCCCCAATGATGACCCTACCTTCTCTATTACCTATTCCTATAATGGCTCTTTCTAGGCGTTCCACATGCTCAGTGGTGGGCTGCCTATACTGGAAGTACGCGCTGACTAAAACGCACTGGCGTACTCCCGGACCACTTACCTCTGCTATCACACAATACTGGTCAGACAAGTGGTCGAACTAAAACACATCGATGTCTCTATTTAAAACCACAATGGCCGCCATGGCTACCGCGGTCCTCGTAGTCTCCTACAATAATCCTATCTTTAATCCCGAACCCCGGTATACTCTTAAAAGTACCCGTACGGCTAATAGATAATAATAAATAGATAATAAAATAATTAACTTAATAAAAACAACAATAATAATAATAAAAATAAAAGGACACATTCCTCTCCCCACTCTTGTTCTTTTTGTACTCTGTATAGGTTTATTTTTCCTTTATTCTCTGTAAAAACGGTCGCATCTCCATTCCATCTGCCGAGCTCTTCGTCACTATTACTAGTGTCCGGGATGGGCGGCTCGTAGGGATGTAATGATTCAGGTGGAGGAGGCATTTCATTCTTGATTGATTATAGTTGTTTCCTCTTTATCCTTTCAGCTTCATATTTTCTTCAATTTCTTCTTTTGTGAACGCGCACATACACTTACACTAACACTAACACACGCGCGCGAACACACAAACTACGCACTTCCCGAGACGAACTCACGCAAGAAGAGGAAGGGAAGGGAATCTACCCCCACTTCGACGAAAAATGGATGGACGAAAAAAAAAAATCGCAGGCGATCGCAGTAGGCTGAGACAATCACTATCTCCTCCTCGTCCCGAGAGATCACACAGCAGACCAGATCGGCGGTACACTCCTCGAGCGACATGGCCCTAATGTCCCTATCGAGGATGTACACCGCAGCCCTGGGCGGCACCGTGCCACTACGTGTTTTTGGTGGCGGTTGTGCGTCATTGTTCGGCCATTGGGGCAAGGCCTTTCTCCATTGCGTCAATATCCTTGACATCGGGGGCCGCGTCCTGTTTGTCTTGATCAGCAGAGGTCTGGTGGTTTGCTTCAGTATCCGAGGGCTCTCCGCGGTCCGTAGCACACCAAGCTCTCGCGATGGCTCGTGCGTGTGCTTCACAATTTGCGGAGCTCACATGGTGGTTGCTATTTTTGCCCGCGAGATGGCAATGGACAGCGTGTCGCTTCACGCGGGCATTGTCGTGTGTCATGGGACCCGGCACAGATGCCACACACCGGGTCTCCTTTCGGGCACACCGCCGCTACGTGCCCATACTGCTGGCAATTGTAGCAGCGGGTGACTCCTGTGTAGTCCTTAGCTGCGCACACCTGGTAATCCAGGTAGGCTTTACCTAGGGCAGTCGCTTCTTTCCATGTGCTGGGGTCTAGCTCAACTACCCAGGATACGTGAGAGGACTCCGCTCTTGTGCCTCTTCCATATTTCAGGGTAAACAGCGGTCGAATGTTGGCCTTTTTCCAGGTCTCCTCCCGTTCATTATTTGCATTTAGTTGCTCTACTAGTTCTTCTGGCTTGATCTCCTTAGGCACACGCAGTATCAATACCCTGGGGTTCCGCTTGCCCGCCGCCCTGACGTTAAGGCCAGCCTGATCGAGCGCTTCGCTCGCTAGTAAGCTTTGACTGTCGCCAGGGGCTTCCAGTTTGACCGCCACGCCACCTTTCGCCGTTATCCTTATATCGTCAATGCGGATACGGGTAATTCTCGGATTAATGATTTCTTTAACTTTTTTAAGGACCTCCTGGGGGTCCGTTCTTTCGCGCGGGTCGATGAAGACTATTTTAGTCTGATTCTCAGCCGCTTCTTTCGCCTTTTTCCATAGGGAGGCTCTATCATGGGTAGGTTTGCTCCACTGTAGACGGGTGCTGTTCTTTCTTCTTCTTAGGTTTACCTTTAGCCATAGTCTCCCATTGGTCTTCAGCTTCGGCTGGGCATGATGCTTCCTCCGAAGGAGCCAAGGCATCCTTCTGCTTGTTTAATTCAGGTTCGGACTGACGTGACGCGTGCGAGACTCTTTTCTTTCTTGTTTGTCCTTTCACGCTGTGTGGGGCTTCCTGGACCTGTATGCGGTCTACACACCGCTTCAGTTCCGTTACAATGCTTTTGATTGGGGAGAGTCCAGTTTTGTGGGCCTTCTTTAGTTCCTCCGTTATATTCCTTATTGTCGGTACTAAGGCTTCTACTACCACCTCTGCAGTATCCCGTGCCTCTTTGGGTGGGTTGCCCTTCCTGATTTCATTCAGGCCTTTGAGGTACATATTTTCGCTGGCAACCATATGTAGCATGCCTATCAATTTGTCTGTCTGTGCTACGATAAATGCACCTTGTCTGTCACCCAACAAGCATTGCTCCCTATTCTAACTTTCCTCTTCTTGAGGAGAGCATTTCTCGTGATGGGATGTACTTCAATTACTACATCCCGTTTCCCTGCAACTGGTCTTTTCCAGGCCCTAATCTTACACGACTCTTGAACACCCCTGTGTTCCACTATTCTATTTATAACGGAATTCTTCTCTAACCTCTCAGGCACCCCGTGGACAACTAGCCACGGTTTCTTGCCTGAGGGGATATTATTCCCAGTACGTGTTTTCTTCGTACTGTTAGGCCTCCTTCTCCTTTTTACCACTGTCCAGCCGATTGTATCTTCAATCGACGCTGGCATATCTCCCGACTCGGCGGCTTCTGTTATGTTGGCCAGTTCCGCCTCCGTTGGTTCATCGATTTTCGCGACCGCTTCCTCGATCGCCTTGTCTAGAGAGACCGATATTCCCGTCATCCCTACCTTTATAAACGGGTCGACTTCTTCCCCGTTCTCGATCTCACCGACTAGGGATGGTTAGGGACCGACTACTTTATTCGCCTGTCAAGATCTTCAGGGATTCCAGCGGACCCGATCAAAACAAATAGGTCCGCTTCCCCCGTCTCCTTATTCGGAAATTAACCTAATATTTACTACCGGCCCAAACGAATGACACCTCGCTTGACTAGGAAAAATCACGATTTAATTTCCCGATTTTGAAATCGCGTGTTTTAAAATTACGATAAACTTTCGTTCGAATCGCGCGTGACTCTAAACTTCACGAAACTGGCTATGGTCGTCTACAATCGGAGTTCTACTTAATAAAAGTTAGTTTTTATTAATTTAAAGGGAGAAAAACTACCATGCACAAGTGTTAATCAATACGTAATAATTAAATCGATAATAACTTACGATCGATTCGTGATATGAACACCAAACCTTGCAGTCTGATAGAAGATCTCACTCCGGACCTGACTTCCAATTTTCGTGAAGAAAAGCGCGCAACAACCCAGTCAAAAATCAGTTCGTTTGCGGAGCGATTTTCAATGCGTGTTGTTCATTCGAGAGCCAGAGCGAGAGTTGTTTGGCACTTACAGCGTCTGTCCTTTTGTTTTCCACAATGAGGACATATTTCCGAACTAGGTCTAACAAAATATTCTCCTCAGTTTTTGTGAAATTCGCCGCCCGTTTTTTGTCCGACATATTTTGAAATAATATGTAATGAAATAACACAAACAACGAATACAAACGAAGGATATAGGATATATAGCTTGGGTCTCCCCAGGCTGGATGATGGGCGTTAAAATCTCCTCCTATTAGATAGTTCTTATGTTCATATTTCTGTAGGATGTTTTTAATGTTGTTTGTATAATGGCTAATTTCGCGATGTCGATTACAATAAATTGATATTACTAGTAATTCGTACCCATTTTTGGTCAGCAATACACATGCTATGTCTTCAGTACTTTCAGGAAGGACAATAGGTTTGATCTCAGTGTTCTGGATGTATACCTCTGCCATAGGTCGTTCGGTGTTTTTGGCCATGGCAATGCGAGAGGTGATCCCCGTGGCTTTATGTGATCCCTTTAACCAAGGTTCTTGGGCGAGCATGAGATCAATTTTGTGTTCATATGCTGAGACCATCACTTCATCAGCAACAAGTTGTGATGCGTGACAATTTATTTGGGCAATGTTTATTGTGCTTTTATTATTGTGAAAGATATTATACTTATTGACATGTGTGTTTGCATGATTTGGGTTACACTGCATTGGCCGATTCATTTAGGTACTTGTGAATCGCATGATGCAGTACCATTTTCATTCGTATTGAGATCAAATAGGAGAATATCTTGTTCTCCTCTATCGGCGAATTTTGGTCTATAATCAATACTGCTTGGTTGTTTAATTTTTGCTCTATCGTGAGCTTCGCAATGTTGGGTGCCTGGGAAGTGATCATCCTTGCTTCCTATTTTAGCACAGTTGATGCACTGAACTTTGCTTACCAGGCATTCTTTGGTGCTGGGTGCTTCCGAGCGCTTGCTTGCCACATGTTGGTTGCTTTTTCGAGCACGTGGTAGCTATAAAACCTTGGCAGTTATAACAACGAGTCACACCCAGGTACTCTTTGACGAAACATGATTGGAAATCAATGAACAATTTTTCGCAATTTGTCGCTAAGTTCCAAATTGAGGGTTCAAGCTCTATCACCCACGATACAAAAGGTGATTCAGCTCGAGTGCCATTGCCATATTTGACCGTAAATAAAGGCCTTATATGCTCTTTTTTCCATTGGCATTCAAGGTCGTTATTTTCGACTAACTGTTCCGTTAACTACTGTCTCGTTGTCTCTGTAGGAACTCGGAGCAAGAGTAAATGCTGGCATCTTTTCCCCAATTGTCTAATTGTCAATTTGGCCGATTGTACTATTTCTAGGATTTTAGTTTTATCTGCTGGGTTGTTAACTCTGATGGCTACTCCTCCTTTGGCAGTCGATCTGATGCCTTCGAGTCTGATTTTGGTAAGGCGTGGATTGATACAAGCTCGCTTTTTTTACATACAACTCGGCTCCAGGTTTCAGTCGCAGGCGCCTCTGCTACGCCCTCCTAGGTGCTAGCGACACCGCCATCTTCCGCCTGCGAGGCAGTGCCTGTTGTAGTCCATTGTTCCGTTTGGCGCTCGCTGGTGTTCGTTTGACAGCCTTCCCAGCGTTAAGCAGGGTTACGATTCTCGAAAACTCAACAGCCAGAGCTGCGGCAATCTTTGACGTCCGTGCGTCATCGCTAACGGATAGTTGTGCATTAACAATACATGTTTGCTGTGTGATACTCATAAGCTTATCAGTTCTTTCCCCAATGAATTGGCCGCAGGTTTGGGGCATTTGCTCTTGGGGTCCATTAAGTAACTTGAGATTTGAGTGCACAATTCGTGCGCTTCTTCACAAATTTTTGCATGATTGCTTTCAGGCGGATCCTTCGTAACGATCGGTTCACAAGTCGTATCATTATTAATTACGTTAGTAGATAGAAAATGACAGTTCTGGCGCAGGGTCAAAGTCCAATTTCCTGGGACCGCCTCATGAAGTCTGACGGGGTCCACTAGCTCAAAGGGGGCTGTGGTGAAAGATATAGTCAATGCATTCGGAGGTGCAGATATGTGAAAATTGCCTGCTCTTGTGACGTCACTATCGACATCTGGGACCGCCTCATGAAGTCTGACGGGGTCCACTAGCTCAAAGGGGGCTGTGGTGAAAGATATAGTCNGAACGAAATTATTTCATACTTTTAAGAATATAAAATGAAAAAAATTTAACGAATATAAATAAGTGAAAAAGAATGAGTTAACAAAACTGAAATTTGTAACTTTTCTAGTAACTTGTTTTATGAATCCAATTGGCCAATACGTGCGTCCGAAAATGAGTTCACATCTTAACTGCAGAAGTATGTAGTAAACACCGTGGACCTTTTTCCACTGATGTCAAAAGCATGAATTTAATATCACCTCCACCCAAACGGTATAAAGTGGACTTTATACCCCCGCATTTCGGTGGTCTTTGGGACGCTGGCGACAAGTCTATTAAAAGCCACTTGTGGGGTAACAACAGTTGACATTCAAGGAGCTGACTCCACTTGCCTGTCGGGTTGAGATTCTGTTCATAAGAGGAACCCTCTTGAGTTTCCAGTTAATCTTGAATTTTAGATATTTCTGGATCTGCGAGTTGCTTAAGTTGCAAAGCAACGTCTAACTCATTTTCAATTACCAATACACTTCGACTTAATGCACCAAAATGCTTCATTCGTTCAGATACACGATGCTCAATTTCGAAACTGAAGTTTTGGAAAAAAGTGAGCCACCTGGATATTCTAGGGTATACATCTTTCTTTGTAAGTGTTTGTTTTAATGCGTTACAATCGGTTATAACTTTAAATTCAATGCCTTGTAAACAGAGAAGAATGTCTTTCAAGGAAGCTCCGGATGAGGTTTGACAGGAAGAGTCGAAAACCACTCGGATTTTTGACGGCTGGTCATCGGCCTTGTGAACGCTGTGATGCGGAATGTAATAGGGCTCATAAGTAAGGCGATCGGAATGCTCAACTGTTCCATGTGTCCAGATTGGAGATAGTCGTCCATAAATCGGACGTAGGCTTCACGTTTTTCAGTAGATCGGCGTAGAGTGGCTTCAAGGCGATAGAAAAGACGAAGAGCGACATTATAGGATTTTCCCAAAGCGGCGGATGATAAAGGAAGAGCTAGTGAGTGTCGACCATTCTCAAGGCGAGTATTGTGTTCATGTTGTATTCGACATGACGATATTTGGCATCACTCTGATCGTACAGAACAGGAAATTTTCGCACTTCTTCAATGAGTTTTTCGCTTTCCATGTTGCACGAGGCCGCACCGTCACCGTTAAAAAGTAAACTGAGCTAGTCTGTCACGGTGCGAGCTCAGCGCGGTATGCAAGCACGGCGACGATGCTGACGCGGTGCGGTGGTATGTGTCCCTACACGTTAAAATGTTTTGTTTTTCTTTCTCGCCGTAGCACGTCCAACACTCGGCCGTATGTTGGCACGGGCTCGGTGCGGTTGTGTGTCCCGGCCTTCCGTAATCGGAGGCGAATGTTACGTGTCGGGAGCGTCGGGGACGGCCATAAGGGCCGGCAATAATCCAACCTAACGTGGAGTTGAAGGCTAGTGGAGATTGATGTTGAGATGATAGGAGGCCAGATTTTAGGAGATAAGGGAATACATCAATTCCCATGAGAACATCAATGGGACCTAGTTGATGATAGTGCGGGTCAGCGAGATTAAGTTTATGTAGATGGGGCCATTGCTCGTGCGGAAGTCGACGCATAGGTTGAACAGAGGTGATAGTTGGTACTACAAGGAGTCGGACATTGATTCTGGGGGGATCCTGATCATGATGGATGGTGGTGTGTATCGCGACGAGCCGATGGTAAGTTGATGTTGCCAAGGCCGCTTATGTGTTGGTAAATGCGGTCAGGTGTAATTCGTAAGGCCTTAACAAGGTTGCCAGTGATAAAACTAGAGTAGCTGCCAGAATCAAGGAGTGCTCGAATGTTGTGAGGGTATCCATAGGCATCGTAGATGATAATCCGGGCGGTAGCAAGCAGAACAGATGAGCGCATCAGAAATCGGGCGTCTTCGTAAGCGCGACACGCCCGAACACAATTACATCATAACAAACTTAAAATTTATCTAACAAAATCTATATTATATATTTTATTTTCAAACCCATTGTATATTATATTAATCTTTCTGTGTGAATGCTCGTATTCATCGATCATGACATCTGTGATGGCTTCGACGATCCTGCTGGGGAGAAAAATTTTTCTCGGATACTCTTCTTACAGTGAATAAGGTCCAATGTATTCTACATGTGCAGTGACGGTATTGCCGTATTTGGTGTTTATTCGTTGGAATTTGTCTATCTCAATTCCAATTCGCAACTGAGAAATTTTACCAATGTTGTTGTCTTTTTTCGCAATTGTCGACAAATATGATGAAAGGGAGGAAAGCATCTCGTTGTTGTCTTTTTTTAAATATATTGTTGATCTTTCCTATAAACAATAAGATAATTTATAGAAAAATATTATTAACTCTACTATTGTAAGGTGTTAATAAGTGAATGCTTACTTATAGGTGTGTGTACGCACTTCGAAAGTCGTTGTTATAGTGAGTCATGGGGGACACGCATGATCATACAAGTTATTTCGTCACCCCCCCCCCTTTACCTGCCAATCCCGACTCCTTTTTTTTTTGCGCTCGTCGCTCCCTCTATACACAAACCACATGATCGCCAACTCTGACTGAATTTTTCAACTCTTTTAGAAATTTTCACTATTAATTTTAATAAATGGCATCTAATTTAAATTAAAGAATAGCTAATGTTAAATAAAATAAATTCCATATTTTAACCTATAGGGAATATACTGTTATTAGGGGTCGAAAACCATCTTCTCGCTTGGATGGATTTCTGAACTCGTAGAAGTTTCTTTGTTATCGCATTAAAATAATATCGTGGGGTCGCTGAGGTGAGAGGTACCACTTTTTCGTTGACGGTCGCGGGTTCGATCCCTGCCTGATCCACTGGGGTTTTTAACATAGATGGTCAGTACTCCCTTACAAAGCAATAGTTGTGTTTAATATATATATATATTTTTTTTTTTTTTATAACTTCGTATCTCTCTTAGTGTTTAAGCCCCCTCACTACGTCAAAGTGTAGATACATCAAGGAGGTTTGTTTGAAATAAATTTCACTGTAATATTTATATAATATTTCTCATCAATACAGGTTTACGGGTATTTTACCACCTCGCCAGTGACCATATAAACACACATGCTATTACACGAAAATCATTTCAAATTTAAAAAAAAAAAAAATTATAACAAAATAATCCATTTTATCTTTTGTAACGAAAAAGTTTTCTTCTGAATTTTTTTTTAATATTGCGTAAAAAATAAAAAGCTTTAAATTAAAAGTTATATTGTGAAAAAAGAAACTTTTAAAATAAATATGTTAAAAATGATCGTCTAATAGGGAGTCTAAAAGTCGTGTGATTTTATTTCGTAAATGAACGAATCAGTATCCATATACAGCAGTTTTAGATTTTCCCGATAATAGGGTTTCATTGTATTGAAATGAAAATCGTTCATTAACGTTTTTGATATGTCTAATATCGCCATTCCAACGTATATGGGTTTATTTAAGTTGATATAATCAAAATCTAAATGAACAGCTGACAAATTTTCCGAGTATGGTGCGGTCTTTAAGAGTGGGTTTTGCTACAAGTTTTTTTTATCCGCCTCTCCGAGTTTACTAACTCAATTTTTATTCTTTTTCGCATATTCTCCATCGACTTTCAAAAATTGCATTTATCATCAATTTGAAGAATGATTTTTCAAATTCGTTAGAGGCCCGTTTTCTTTTCTCGACATTTAACTCGATATATGGCTTCAACCAACAGGATTGTTTGAACTGAAGTACTTTATGGATTTTCTTAGTCTTTAAACAAAGAAAGAGCCTGTTTTAGTAACTTGTAATGAATTACATAATCATCTTTATCATTTAATATGGTCAACAGTTTTTTATGTTTCCCCCTGGTGGTATAGAATTTGTAGGGAGAAGTGGAAAATCGCAATGTTCATCGTGTAATGATGTGGGGTAATTCAAGGACACTTGAAAAAAATAACCAAAATCCACGTTTTCATCGAGGGTATTTATACTGAAATCCACCGCATGGAAGTGGATCGCACATTGCCCAACCATAGAGATTTGTCACGTCAAAATATTGAATAAATTTACTGTCTTCTTCAGGATTAAAATTGCGTAAATATTTGTTATTGGCTTTACTATTGTTCGCCAGCAACCAAAACCAAAATGGCGCCGACGAACACCACCGAGAATAAAGGGATTGAATTTGTAAGGAGTTGAAAATAAATGATTTCGGCACCAACGGGAATGAGAGATTCCTGATTGAATGAGGATGATTGATAGAAAATTATATGTAGAAGAAAAGGATAGAGTGGACTATAAGCTCCGGGCTCATAAGTAAGGCGATCGGAATGCTCAACTGGTTCCATGTGTCCAGGTTGGAGATAGTCGTCCATAAATCGGACGTAGGCTTCATGTTTTTCAGTAGATCGGCGTAGAGTGGCTTCAAGGCGATAGAAACGACGAAGAGCGACATTATAGGATTTTCCCAAAGCGGTGGATGATAAAGGAAGAGCTAGTGAGTATCGACCATTCTCAAGGCGAGTAATCGAGGCGACGTATAGTTCTTCGCATTTCTTTTCTGCGGGTGATAAGATGGTAGTATTGGAAATTTTGTCTAATTCCCATAAGCGGGAGATGATAACATATAAATCTGAGGAGACATCCATCGATTTGCGGACAGGCGAGGATGGAACAACAGCGGACGTATGCAACTGGGAAATGTCGTGCGGGGCCTCTACAGGCGATGTTTAGTTATTAGATTCGAGAATGGCTGGCGAGTGCGGAGATTCATCAGGAGTGGGTTTTATGAGTATCGACTCACATGAGTCTGATTTATGGCGGTGACGGTGTTTGCGACGTACAGTCTTCCCTTCATTGTCCGTAACGGTTGGGTCAAATGATACGTGGAGATGACGGCGTTGGCGACGTACGGTCTTCCCCTCATTATTCGTAACGACGGAGGCGAATGTTACGTGTCGGGGAAGGCCATAAGGGCTGGCAATAATCCAACCTAACGTGGAGTTGAAGGCTACTGGAGATTGATGTGGAGATGATAGGAGGCCAGATTTTAGGAGATAAGGGAATACATCAATTCCCATGAGAACATCAATGGGACCTAGTTGATGATAGTGCGGGTCAGCGAGATTAAGTTTATGTAGATGGGGCCATTGCTCGTGCGGAAGTCGACGCATAGGTTGAACAGAGGTGATAGTTGGTACTACAAGGGGTCGGACATTGATTCGGGGGGGGGGATCCTGATCATGGTGGATGGCGGTGTGAATCACGCGACGAACCGATGGTAAGTTAACGTTGCCAAGTCCGCTTAAGGGTTGGTAAATGCATCCCTAACCTCCCTAACCATGAGCGGTAGTAGCGAAGGTGAGGAGGGAATTGAGGGTGAAGGGGGTTTAGAAGAGGTAAGAGGAGGGCGACTGTCCGAGGACGGGGGAGACCTTGATGGGGCGATAGGTCTGGAAGATGGGTTCTTTAAATGAAGTAGCGTATGATGAGACTGTTGGCACACACGGTAGCGATTGACGGACCGGCAGAAGAGGGAAGTGTGGCCAGAACTGAGACAATTGGAACATAATGATAACTCGGCGGTGGCGGTCAGCGGAACGGAGTCTTCTGAACATGGAACATTGGCGAATAGTGTGATCATCTAGCTGACAATGAACGCATTTAGACGATGATGAAAGTGGTTTATAATGCATGTTAGAGCCTGGCGAAGTTCTAGGAGAAGTACGGCGGGATGATGGCGGGGAGGGTTTGAAGCGTGGCGCGCGTGAAGAAGACGCGGACGAGGAAGTAAGACGAACATTAGAAGAGGCGGAAGAAGGATGGGATTCGGCGATATCAATTTGCCGGTTAAGGAAAGCCAAGAGAAGGGCGGTAGTAGGAAGTTCGGACGATGTGTATTGAGATTCAAAGGCGGTTATCAAGGAAGAATCTAAACGATTTAAAGTAATGCAAAGGGCGAAGAAGTCAGCTAGATTTGGGATATTTAATGTGTTCAACGCGCTTAATGAAGTTGTGACTATATTGACGAGATGTTTGATGGTAGAGACCGATTTGGCGTTAACTGAAGGGCAGTCACAAAGTTGTTGGACATACATAGAAGCGATGCGCCGGGGGTTTTGATATCTTTTATTTAATGCAAAATACGCAGCGGAATACATGAGCGGGTCAGTTTCAAAACCAGCGAAAACGGATAGAGCCTCTCCATGGAGGCACGATCGTAGATAATGAAGTTTTTGAGTATCCGATAATGAAAAGTTAGAATGCACAAGGGAGTCGTAGCGATATTTGAATTTCGGCCATTCCTCAAGATTTCCGTGAAAGTCCGGGAGAGTGATGAGTGGCAGGGAAAATGAATTTCCGGAGGAAGTAAGTGGCGTAGTAGCGGTCGGGGAGGGTTGACTATGTTGACACTCAAACCATCTGGCGCGAATGGCTCCGAGAATGTCGGTAAATTGACGATATGCGGTGACAATATCGTTGACACCATGTTAAAGTGACGAATATGGATTTCTCCACTTTTCAGGAGAGCCAAAAAACCGATTTACCCATAATTTTCAGTTAGGAAGTTGTGACGAGACCAAAATAAAAGATAATCAAAATAAAAACGGTACACTCTTTATTGATAAAAAAATAACAATTTGAATTGAACGAAAAATAAACTTTGATGTATGTGTCCAGAATAAAACAATAAAAATTAAAATCTACTTACAAAAAATAAAAAATCTTTCGAGAGGAATAAGAGGAAGGAAGATTCGTTTGAACACGCTCAGCCAATATCCGAACAACAACAACAACAA